>NW_006292696.1:3014189-3031136 GCF_000327345.1 Myotis davidii | reverse complement strand
AGTGTGTCAAAAAAAAAAAAATGTAACATTTAATCAGGAGATTAGAAAAACATTTGCAGAGAAGTTGTGGTTTTATAAATATCACAAATATTACTTGCAACCTTAATTTAATACTGCTGAATATATCTGTTTGAGCTAATGACAATCCCAAATTAGACTTCTCAGAAATAAATATATTTATACTTATGAGCATTTTCAAAACTTAAAAAAGGTCAAAGTAATACAAGTATGTTTTTATTTTTATTTTTCATCCTTACCCAAGGATATTTTTCCAATGATTTTTAGAGAGAGTAGAGGGAGAGAAAGAGAGGAACATTGATGTGAGAGAGAGGCAGCTATTATCTGCCTCCCGCATGCACCTTGACCAGGGATTGAGCCAGCCAGGAAATGTGCCCAGACTGGGAATTGAAGCAGTGACCTTTCAGTGCATGGGACAACTCTCAACCAACTGAGCCACGCTGGCCAAGGAAACCATGGTTATTTTTAAAATTACTGCTTTATGAGTAGGAAAAGGGTCTCTGTATTTGTTTTTATCTCCATTTATTTCCTTCCCACCAAAGAAGAAAAGATTTTACTCTGAAAGCCCTTGGTTGAAGAGGCAGGATTTAGTAAAAGAGCACATCAGACTAGTGGTTATATATATATAACCACTATGTAGTCACAATTTCATCTTGCTTCGCAGGTAAACTTCTCAAGATAATTTCTGTAACTTCTACTGGTTAATAAAATTTCTTCACCTCTCTCTAAGTCTTTATATCAGTGCAGTCTGCACTTCCCCATCATTGAAATTGTACACCTTTTATAAAGTCATCATTGATTTTTGTCTTGACTTCTTAGAGGACCTGACCTTCTTGGCCCAGTCTTGGTTTCACTCCTCTTTCTCTTCTAGGTTCTTTAGGAGATTCATCCTCTGTCTTGCTACTAAATCTTAAAAGTTTCTAAACTCAGAAACTTGAACTTTCTTAAGGCTCAATCTACATCCCCTTCACATCTATACCCTTTCCCCACTCAACCTCACCCATTCCAACAGTTGTCATTATCTTTTACAAGCAAAGTCTCCACATTTCGATTGCCAGTTGAGACCTTCCCTATGAGTTCTAGAAACCTATGTTCAACCTCCTCTGTAACTTTATACACAGCTGTCACAAAGGCATATTAAAGCCAGCATGCCCAAAATTAAATGCATGCTCTTTTACCCCTAAGATCAGACCTATACTGATGTTCTTTATCAATGTGAATGGACCTAGGTTTTGGCTGGAATAATTGAATGGATTATTATCCACTCAATGGATAATTCAATGGATCAGCAGAGATCCAAAGAAAGGGAATATAGTAGAAAAAAAGCACCAGATGACAGCCTCCCAAAGATGCCATCCATGAGGGCAACTCGGAGATAACCTGGTTTCTTTCCTGCTTGAGGCCAGGCTATTTATCTTATCCTTTAATTTTGTGAATTACCCAACATGTGCAGGTAAACAAGCGTGTTCATTTATTTGTTTGCTTCTACAACATTATTAATGCTTTCCATCAAAGGAAGTTAACCGATTTAGTCCATAAGATGAAATTAATGGGTATAGATCAGATTTTAATTCATATACAAAATATCTTCTTTTTGGGTTTTCATACATTTAAAAAATTGATCACAGATCAAAACAAAGTGAAAAAAAATTCAATTTCAAAAGGCAGGATTTAGACTCTTTTCCAAAGTGAACATACAGAAGGCCAAAAGACATATGAAAAAAATGCTCAGAGTCACTAACCATCTGAGAGATGCAAATTAAAACAACAATGAGATATCACCGCACACCTCTCAGAATGGCTATCATCCACAAATCAACAAATGACAAGTGTGGGCTAGGATGTGGAGAAAAGAGAACCCTAGTACACTGCTGGTAGGAATGTAGACTGGTGCAGCCACTGTGGAAAACAATATGGGGTATCATCAAAAAATTAAATATGGAACTGCCATTTGACCCAGTGATCTCACTTCTAGGAATATACCCTAAGGAACCTGAAACACCAATCAGAAAGAATATATGCAACCTTATGTTCATAGCAGCACAATTTACAAGAGCTAAGATTTGGAAACAGCTCAAGTGCCCATCAGCAGATGATGAATAAAAAATAAAAAATCAATCGGTGGTACAAACAAACAAATGGTGGTACATTTACACAATGGAATACTACATGGAGGTATAAAAGAAGGAACTCTTACTATTTGTAATAAGCATAGCTGCACCTGGAGAGTATTATGTTAAGAGAAATAAGCCAGTAAGAGAAAAATAAGTATCACATGATCTCACTCATGTGGAATCTAATGAATAATCTATACTGATGAACAAAATAGATCCAGAGACATAGAACCATGGAACAGACTGTTGATTTCAGAGGGAAGATGGGGGTGGGAGGTTGGGAAGAAAAAGATTAATCAGAGAATTTATATGTATGTGTATATGTATAGTCCATGGACACAGACAATAGTGTAGTGAAGGCTTGGGAGGGGCCGGTGCGGAAGGAGGGGGTTAATGGGAAAAACAAAAACAAAGGAGACACCTTTTGTGTCAACCTGTAATACTTTCAACAATAAAGATAAATTTTTTAAAAAGGCAGAAGTTATACAATCAACATTTTAAAATAAAAGATAATAAACTAAAATTTAATCATATAAAAATAACTACAGAATTCTAATCACCTTTAACTAAAATATGAGTGAAGACAAAAATCAATACTATATTTATGCATTGTACTTCAAACCACTTATTAAATGCCTACCATTTACTACTACACCAGCCATCTATCAAATCTTTGCGTCAGTAGATCAATTTCCTTGAACTGCTAGTGCAGGAAAATAGCATTTATTGAATGCTTACTGTATGCCAAACCCCATGCTAAACTATTTTGTATGTAATCCTCAGAACAATCCTAAATTAAGAATTGCGAATCCCATTTTTATGAGGAGAAAATTGATGCTTAGATATGGTATGTACCTAGCCCAAGGTCATATAGTTTCAAGCAGCAAAATTAAACCCAGGTCTGCCTGACCACAGAGCCCCAGTTGTTTTTACTATACTGGTAACCAGTGTGGTATCATCCCTAAAACCCAAAACCTATGAAAGAAACAGAAGACCAGAAAGAGATGGTAGGAAACCTGATGATCACAAATAAGACTCTAATGTCACACAAGCAGCCAGCCTGCTGTCCTTGCCTTTCTTTCTTCCCCCTCCTTTCCTTCATGTGTGTATCCATCCATCTATCCAAACTTGATTGAGTTCTCTTTATGCTCTTTATGTGGCAGCAGTATGCTAGCCGGGGACGTAGAATAGTGAATAAGACATCTTAAGTCTTTGGTGGGAAGACTGACCATTTAAGCAAGAAATTGCAAAAATCTCTTGGAAGCTACAAGGTATCTTCCCCAAGTATCATTGGAGCTCACAACCCATACTTTCATGCATTAGGACACTGACGTACCTACATATAAAACAACGTGCTCAAGGACACATTAGACCAAACATAATCCCCTAGATGGTAGGCCTGGGACTTATATGCAGGTTTTCTGACTGCTGAGTTTAGGACTTCCATCCACTACTACCCAACTATCTATTCCCGATTTTCTTCTCTGGCCTAGACTCTTTATTGAAATAATCAAAGACAAACCGCAGCTGGAGAGCCTGAGGGAGAAGTAAGGAAGGGCACATATCTCACTGAAAAGTGTTGCCATTCTTATATTCCTTTTTTTTAAAAGTCATTTAAAACATTTTTTTATTGATTTCAGAGAAAGATAGAAACATCAATGATGAGAGAGAATCACTAATTGGCTGCCTCTTGCACATCCCCTCCTGGGGATGGAGCCTATAACCTGGGCATGTGCCCTGACCAGGAATCAAACCATGACCTCCTAGTTAATAGGTCTATGCCCAACCATTGAGCCACACTGACCAGGCTCCATTGATTTTTTTTTTAAGATTTTTTTTAATATATATTTTATTGATTTTTTACAGAGAGGAAGGAAGAGGGATAGAGAGTTAGAAACATCGATGATTTGTGTTTTTAGAGAGAGGAGGGAGAGAGAGAGAGGAGTAAGAAAGAGAGAGAGAGAGAGAGAGAGAGAGAGAGAGATAGAGAGAGAGAGAGAGAGACTGAGAGGAACATCCATGTGAGAGAGACTTGTATTGCTTGTTCACTGATGTTTCTATAAAGCTCAGTATATGATGAATCTTCAAGAAGTATGTGTTAAATAAAATTGAATGAATGGCCCTCCAATTTACAGGTAAGAAAATGAGGCTGCAAGTGTTTGAGTAACTTTCTCCAAGTCTCACAGGATTTCTATGGTTGTGCCTGATTCTAAACTTCACTGCCCTTTGCAGAATGCACTGCCAAAGGAGATTAAAGTGTCAGACAGCAGGCAGGGCTAGATGACAGGCAAGTGTTCTTTTCGGCTTTTCATTCTATTGTGGATGCAATCAAAACCAAAAAGGCACATTGATCATGCTTTCCCCAGGGAGTCCTGAATTTCCAAAGGAACAAGATAACTTGAGAAATCTATTGATCTCCCATTTTTGTCATGCTGTACAGGTGGCCAGGATCAATGGAGATTTATACTCTTCTGCCCATGACCCTACAATCTTAATTTGTATTTCCACCCAGAGTCCCACAACTTTACCAAATGCACTGCTCAGAGTGCGCACACCTTAAGTCAGTGCCACCTTCTGTATCAGCTCTGTTTTGTCAGCTGCTTCCAATTCAGAGAAATGTCTCCCCCGCCTTCTCTCCAGCTCCCTGCACGCAAAGCCAGCAAGCCCAACCCAGCTGTCCTCTAATCTGCCTGACACACACTCATTGGCCCACGGCCTAAGGAGGGGCGGGGCTTCTGTCTCTCGGGGGCTCTTCAAAAGAGATCCTGGCAGAAGCACTCACCCTCCTCTGCCTCCTGCACTGGGGCTGTGTTTCCCTGTCGGTTTTCTCTTTCCTTTCTGTCTCATCTTGGGACAGAGGCTCTTTCCAGAGGAAGCTTGGGCCTTGGATTTTAATGTCAATGATGGAAAAATATGAGAATGTCTCCTGGATCCCCCAGCAGGAACTGGAAGATCCATTCAAGAAATACCTGAACAGCACAGAGGACTACCTGACCTTTGTCTGTGGGCCTCAGCGCAGCCACCTCTTCCTCCCGATGACGGTGGTGTACACCCTGATTTTTGTGGTTGGGGTCGCTGGCAATCTCCTGGTGTGCCTGGTGATTCTCCGGCACCAGACTATGAAGACACCCACCAACTACTACCTCTTCAGCTTGGCTATCTCGGACCTCCTGGTCCTGCTCCTCGGGATGCCCCTGGAAGTCTATGAGATGTGGCGTAACTACCCCTTTCTGTTTGGGCCCGTGGGCTGCTACTTCAAGACGGCCCTCTTTGAGACTGTGTGCTTCGCCTCCATCCTCAGCGTCACCACGGTCAGCGTGGAGCGCTACGTGGCCATCCTCCACCCTTTCCGCGCCAAGCTGGAGTGCACCCGGAGGAGGGCCCTCAGGGTCCTGGGCATCATCTGGGTCTTCTCCGTTCTCTTCTCTCTGCCCAACACCAGCCTCCATGGCATCAAGCTCCACTACTTCCCCAACGGGTCTTTGGTCCCGGGCTCTGCCACCTGCGCGGTCATCAAGCCCATGTGGATCTATAATTTCATTATCCAGGCCACCTCCTTCCTCTTCTACATCCTCCCCATGACTGTCATCAGTGTCCTCTACTACCTCATGGGGCTCAGAGTGAGTATCCCAGCTCTCTGGCTGGCTCAGGGCAGCATCTTTTTTTCCTCACTGACTTCAAGTTTTGTAAGAGGAACTTAGAATTGGAGAAATTCAGAATTGGAAGGGAGCATAGATAAAACAGAATGAGCTCAGAGGGGAAACCCAGAAGTTAAAGGACTTACCTCAGTTGGACAAATAGTACTCTAAACTATAAATTATTTCCTCTAAATCAACTTTATTATTCTTCCCTCTATACCTGTGGTTCTCAAATCTAGGTGTTTCTATAAATTACCTAGAAATCTTACTATGGGCAGCAATATGCAAGCCCCTCCCCTGGGGAAATTCTGACTCAGTGTGTCTGAGTGGAGCCTCATTAAATAGCACAGGTGGTCACCCCTAGAGAGCCGGTTTCACAGCCTGCTGGGTTTTTTTTCTGCCCAGATCTATGGCCTGCATTGAAATCTGCCTTTGCACCAACTTGGTCCAAGTATAACATAAACTGTCCCCGCCCATTTATACTCCAAGACAAATACAGAGTGAGGCAAAAGTAGGTTTATAATTGTGAGTACACAAAACACAAGGTTTATTCTTGTATTATTATTATCATCATCATTATTTATTAATTATCATATTATTTTCCATATAAACAACTGTAAACCTACTCTTGCCCCACTCTATTTACAGTCAGACACTCTCCTGTGATTGTTTTGATTCTGTTTGAAATATCAGGTTAAAATGCAAAAATATGTCCTAAGCCAGATCAACTTGGCCTTCTCTTGAGACGGTGGAGATTTGAGGGTAGGGAGGTAAACAGAGCACATAAAAGAGAGTAGAAGGCAGTGTGAATAAGAGATTGCTGGTATTAATAGAAAATTATCCCTGCTTGTGCAACATACCTTATACTTAGAGGTTCCTTTTCTGTGCACATAATGGTAAATCAATTTCTTCCTTTTTTTTCTTTTTTTCTGAGTCTAAATAAGCTGAGAGAAACTGTTTTTTGATGAGGGTAGAAGTAAGTCTATGTCGTTCC
This sequence comes from Myotis davidii, assembly GCF_000327345.1. Taxonomy (NCBI): domain Eukaryota; kingdom Metazoa; phylum Chordata; class Mammalia; order Chiroptera; family Vespertilionidae; genus Myotis; species Myotis davidii. The sequence continues at coordinate 3,024,372 of NW_006292696.1, read as the reverse complement.
TCTCCTAGTATACTCTGCATCCAAATTCATAGAGATGACATCTGCCTGTGACAGTTGTATACCCATTTAAGGAGGTGGCTTGTGTAGGAAACAATCGTGAGGCTATTTAGACTCTCAGGTCTGAAGCTCACGTCCACAGTGCCTTTAGGCAAGCCACACGACTTCTGGAATTACTTTTCACATTTATAAACTGAAAAGGTCACATCAGATTATATTTAAGGCTCCTTATAGCTCTAACAGTCTGTGATTCCTTTAAAAAACAAGAAGGAAAAAATGTGTGAGTAGGAGCAATGTGAGTTATAAATTGAAAAACAAAGCTGACATCACATTTACATCATATGCCTCAATTTGGTTCGGACACCATGTATGCCATGACAATTAATATATTCTCATATCATTGGTGAATACCCACTGGGCCTAAGGTGAATGGCAAGGTTTAAATAGGAAGAATAAATTCCAAGTACACAGATGTCTAGACATAGAAGCAAATCTAATCAGGCAGAGAACTGTGCTAGTCTCCTCCTGAAGGGCTGGCCCCTATATTCCCAGAGACATATGTGTTCCCAGATACCTCACAATCATGTCTTTAGAATGCTCCGTGCATTTCACTTGCGGGGAAGGACTTCGGCATGATTCCAAATACCGTGAGTCCTATGAGAAATATCCACCCCAAACTGATCAATACCATCTCATCCAACACCAAGCAATCACTTAACTTCGATCAATTTGGAGGAAATATTTAATTTGAATAGGAAACACATACATTTCCCCACCCCAACCAGTTACATGGACTTTCATTTTGTTTTGTTGTCATGAGACTTCAGCTATCTTGTATCAGGAGTTAAATGACAGCTCAGACAACAGCTTAGAAACCACCCAAATTTGCTTTGTGAATGTAATACAACTTCCAGCCTCCTGTTCTCAGGAAGGATGAAGGAATTCCCTGCTTAGAAAGTCACTCCTAGAGGAGTTTAAAGAGCTCTAGACTGAAGTCAGGAGATATGACCTAGTCTGTGTCATTGGGCTCTATCTGAACAAATTTTTTTAAATTTAAAAAAGTCAATTCAACTCTGGTTGGCATGGGTGAATTCTGTTGCAATCCATAATGCATGCTCCTCAACTCAAGCATTAATGCTGTATGCAGGAGATACAAGGAGTTTGTGCTTTATTTGCTCTATCTTTGCCTGAAATGTTCCTGCCGTCTACCACTACAATTCCTTTTACTTTTCTAATTTTCTAACTTTAAATCATACTTTACTCACACTTCCTCAGGGAAGCTCTCCCTGATTCCCTAGCTACATCTGGACTTTGTATAGGTGCTCATGGTTCCTGGTGATTTCTCTTCCTTAGATTTATTCCAATTTAAAATTCTATACTTGGATATCCCTTGTTATCTTTCTGTAAGATGAATGAATGAGTGCATGAATCAAGTTGAATTATTCCCCTCCTTGCTGGACTTTAGCTACTCTACCTTTAAAACAAGAGACTTGGAAACATTATCTCAAAGGGCTAAGATTTTAAAGAGGCTTGAGCAACTCTGAGGATGATTGTTATTGATTCCCTTAGCAAATCTTACGTCATGATAGACTCTGGGACCCACTGCCTTCAGGAGGCAGGAAACTATAGGTTGATGAAATCCCAGGATGGAGGAAGAAGGAGGAGAGCCACATGTATGCTCCAAACTGAGTAGTCAGTGCAGCTTCCTTCCAGGACACAAGTCTCCACTGAGCTGCTCTCCAAACATCAAACATGATGGAGATGGAAAGTACCCAACCCCAGGGCAAGTTCCTCCCATCTGGGAGGAGGTTCTGCTGAAGCTCTCACAAACTCCGTGTATCTCCTGCATACAGCATTAATGCTTGAGTTGAGGAGCATGCATTATGGATTGCAACAGAATTCACCCATGCCAACCAGAGTTGAATTGACTTTTTTAAATTTAAAAAAATTTGTTCAGATTGTGGACATTGCTCAGTTGGTTGAGCATCAAACCATGCACCAAGAGGGTGCCAATTTGATTCCCAGTCAGGGCATGTGCCGTGTTGCAGGCTCAATCCCCAAAAGGGGGTGAGCAAGAGGCAGCCAATGGATGTTTGTCTCTCTTCCTCTTCTTTCTTCTCTCTCTAAAACCCAATAAAAACATATTTTTTAAAAGAAATGTTCAGATGCTACTTAAAGAATCACCACCTCTTTCAAAAAGGATGAGTATAATTTCTAAACTCAGGAACATATACACTCTTGTTAGTAATATTAGTAAATATTTCCAAAATTGTGCTTTTCAAGATGGTACTAGGTATTCCACTAAAGGGAGTTTGGGGAAGGTATTGTTTAGTCAGAGAAGCATTATCTCCCTTGAGGCTTGGGTGAGAGATGTAGGGTGTGGAAGGTGGGCATGGGGGAAGGGATCAATTCATATTATTGGATCAATTTGGAGGAAATAATAAATCTTCATATTATGCTTTATGAAGATTCATAATGCCCATTAGCATATTAAAGGCTCTGAGAAGACCCACAATGGAGACTATAGACTTCATAAAACAGAAATAATACCTATTTTGGCTTTTCACCACATAGCAGAGGGATTATATTCTAATAGATGTATAATAATTACTGAATGAACTAGAGGCCCAGTGCATGAAATCCATGCACTGGAGAGGGAGGGGGTCCTTCAGCCTGGCCTGCACCCTCCGCAGTCCAGGACACTTCAAGGGATATCCGTGGGGAGTGGGCCTAAGCCGGCAGTTGGACATCCCTCTCACAGTCCAGGACCCCTGGCTTTTTACTGCCTGCCTGCCTGCCTGCTCCCTGCTCCTTAGAGCTACCGTGGAGGCGGATGAGGTTCCCGCCATTGCCACTGTGCTCACCAGCCTTGAGCCCGGCTTCTGGCTGAGTGGTGCTCCCCCTGTGGGAGTGCACTGACCACCAGGGGGCAGCTCCTACATTGAGGGTCTGCCCCCTGGTGGTCAGTGCGCATCATAGCAACCGGCCGTTTCACTGTAATGGTCTCTTAGGCCTTTATTATATAGATGAATGGAAAAGCCTATCAAACTTTTTTTTTACTTTATAATTTTACATTTTTCATAGAATGCCTATTAACATGCCATATATAACAAGGGATCTATAGAATAGCAGATGGTAAATGGTTGTACAACAACTTGGCCACATCCACCTGTCCAGTTGAGTTAGATGATCTAGGTCCAACTCCACCTCCAACTTATTGTTAAACTTTGACAAATTCTTATATTTATTTTAATACCCAATTTTTGGTCTGAGAATGTGTGTTAGAGTTACACTTCTCAGATCCAAACAGAAGGGAAAATGTTTTCTTTCTTAACATTTCTTTCCACTTCCCTTGCAGCTAAAGAAAGACCAAACCCTTGAGGCAGAAAAAATAACTGCAAATATTCAAAGACCCTACAGAAAATCAGTCACCAACATGCTATGTAAGTCCTCCACTGTGTTTTTGTTTGTTTGTTTGTGTTTATAAAAGGAAGAGAGTTGCATTTGGTGCTGAGAAAGTACTTCTGAGTATCAGGATCAAAATTCTTCTGAAATGTAGTGTCATGGTCTGGTCTTCCATGGCTTACTCAAGTTTCTAGGAACTCTTTGATTCCTTCAAAACAACACACTAAATTGCATCCACTGTAATACACTGTGTGCTTTTTGGCAAATCACATCCACTCTGCGAGCTTTTGAGCATCTCTTTCTCCCTCTAAAATAAGCAGGTGCTTTTTAAACTTATTTTTTATGGATTGATTTGTTTTAAAATGTAAAGAAAACAGTGAGTGCACCACTTAGAAAATGTACAAATCACATACACAAACATTTTATAACTCATTTCAGGCGATCATGAAACCCCTGCTACCCATTCTTGGATTCCATGAAATACTTTACCTCCAGGTTAAGAACAGCTGCCCAAGAGTACCCCTACGTGGTCATTCCACCTATGACATTGCATGATTTTATATAAATAATATGTTTAAAAATACATAATCAGGCACTGATCCACACTCTCCCACAAGCATTTGATAAAAATATTTGATCCAGTGCTACCCTATAGGAGATAGTAATGGGAGAAAGGAGGTTTATGATACACTTTCCAAGTCAAAACCTAAGGTTTGGAAGAAACAAATCCTGCAGGCTAATATGTACATGAAACACTCACCATAACTATATGGCATTTATGAACAACAACAACAAAAACCTGTGCAAGTCACCAAAGTTTGTCATTTCAACTCTAAGACTCATCTTCCTGAAAATGTTTTAGTCCCTGTTGGCACTTGACTTTCCCTGTTAAGAAATCTCATGTCTTTATTATCGCTCCCCTTTCTCCTTGATCATAATCTACTCTCACAAAAAGACTTGAAGCGCATTCATGTTAGTCACAGTGATAAAATATGCTGCAAAGCATTTGCCTTTAGTATGAAGGGTTCATTTTTAAAGCAATTAAAATTTTAATTACGGGGAATTGTAGGCAGTAGTGAGCAGGTTAGGGACTTTTTCTTGGAGGGTTAAAGTCAAAAGAAATTTCCAGATACTCCTGAAACCACACCACACAGGTAAACAACTTAACTCCGAATATGTTTAATGCCAAAGGAAATATATGTACTATTGACTACAGAAACCTCAAATGTGCTCACAAGTACAGAGAACTGTAAAATAATACCCATGTTACCCATTACCCAACCTCAAACATTATCAACTCATAACTAATCTTGTTCCATCTATATCAGTCTCTCTCTTGCCCCTACAAGATTATTTTGAGGCAAATCTCAAGTATCATGTTTTGGAAAAGGAAAATATTTTGTAACTTCAGAAGAAGAAAAAATATATATTTATATGTGTGGAGATTAAATGCCCCATAGAGTAACAGCAGCAGCACCAATTGCTGTTTTGGGAGCTAAAAATAAGAAACTAGAAAGTGCAATTTCTTGTGAATCTATAATTATTTCAAAATAAAAAGTAAAAACAAATAAAAAGAAACTAGAAGCAATTCTGTAGTCTAGGAACATCTAATATAATAGACACATCCCCTATCCCAATCAAAAGATGCTTATAAAGGATTATTATACTTATGATCATTCTCTTTCTCTCTCTCCTCTCTCATCCCTTACAGAATTTTAAATGATTAGATTCGGAGCAGCTTTTAATCCTTTCTAGAGTAACAAATAAATTCATACTACAGTCAATAATATTTTTATTAATCTATGATCAATTTCTTGAACCCAACCATTTTATTTGTATATATAGCCAATTTATGTGGTTCCAACAGTCTACTTGCAACATAATTTACTTTCCACAATAGAATGTTTTTGGAATAAATTTGATACTATTTAAAATGTTCTAGAGGAGACTTACAATATACAAGAAATCTTGTACAATCATATAGAAAACTGATCCTAAGTCCTATATAATTCGTTCTTATGTTTAAATGTTTTATGTAGGGACTCTTCGTGACCTAGTCAGTCTGTAATAATGATAACCAAGATGGAAGGGAAAATGCTGGAAGGAATGGATGGACTTAGTGGCCATTGGATACCTATCCTCGTTTTGACTGCCTTTTGTTCTCCCATTCGTCCTTCTTTTTCAGTTGTCTTGGTCTTAGTGTTTGCTATCTGTTGGACCCCATTCCACACTGAGCGGCTCTTCTTCAGCTTTGTGGAGGAGTGGACTGAACCCCTGGCTGCTGTGTTCAATCTCATCCACGTGGTGTCAGGTAAAATCTTAGCTCCTTTGGTTGCATCACAAGCATCCAGGTAATTGCAGCTGCTTTATTTTTCTTAGAGCAGTAGGTTCTGTCTGGATATACTGATTTATCACGGGGGCCTGCTGTACAATAATGAAGACATTTGATTTTTTATTTTATTTAAATATCAATTAGGTATGTTATTGGTCCAAAAGAAATATACCTGATCACTATTTTAGATGCTACTTTATGGAAGCCCTCAACTCTAAGCACGATGACTACAGCAGAAAAATGGTCTAAGGAGTGATTGTCTTGATTTTCTTTCCAATGACCACATGCTTGAATTGGTTCTTATTTATTAAACATCCATGTCCCTGAAATCTTGTATTGTTTTTAGCAAGTGTTAGATCCTCATGAAAGCCAGCCAAAGGGTATTACTATGTTCATGGTGCATCAAGGTCTGCCTTTACGCTACTTTAATGCTGCCTGTTGAAGATGCTAGAGAATGTGGCGGAAATGGGGGTGGAAAGGTCACTAAGTCAGAGGACCTGGATTTGCATCTCACTCCCACCATTAATTTTCTGAAGAACATGGCTTCCTTTATGCCAGTCTCTTCAACTATAAAATGGCAATGACACCTTCCCTCTACAAGTATGCACTGATGGTAAGAAGCAAATAAAATATTAGCCACTAAGAAATTTTAAACTGTAAAATGCTATATATGTATCTTTCTATAATCACCACATATTATCATCACCATTTTCGGTTGAAGAAACAATTCCACAAGAAAATAAATGGCTTGCCCAAAGGCAAACTTCTGACAAATAGTAAAAGCAGGGTTGTGGCAAAATCATCTAACTTCAAGTTCAGAGTTCTTGAGCCCAAAATAGAGCAGAGAATGGCCATGTAGGTTCCCCTTCCTCAGTCAGTGTGTCTGTGAGTCTTGGGTTCCGATCACTTCTGTCCCTGAGCTTCTGCTAGTCACCAGCTGGTTCACAGGGGCAAGATAAGATCGATTTGTGCAAATTAAGCTCCAGATGTGCACAGAGTTAAAACAATAGAAAACATATGTATATAAATATCATGTATATTATTTATTTTCTACACTTCCTTTTTCTTTTCAGCAGGCCTTGTGAACAGCTTATACTTGGACATTAGAACTTTCTGTTATGTTAAACTACTAGAGGCCTGGTGCATGAATTTGTACACAGGTGGGGTCCCTTTGGGTTGCCTGCAGGGATTGGGAAACCTGCAGTCCAATGCTGTCTGCAGCTCCTACCTTCTCATCCTGGCCCCACTGTGCCTGCTGTGGGCTTGTGCCCAATCAGTCCTGATAGGGAGAGGCTCGCCCTGCCACAGCAGCGGGCTCCAGGGTGTGTCTGGCCCATCGCGCTCAGTCCCCATCAGCCGGACCCCAGCAGCAAGGTAACCTACTGATCAGAGAATCTGCCTCCTGGTGGTCAGTGCACATCATAGCAAGTGGTCAACCAGTCGGCTGTCTGTTCCCTGGTGGTCAGTGCATGTCATAGGAAGCAGTTCAGCAGCCTTAGCATATCATTAGCATATTATGCTTTGATTGGTTGTTCAGTTATTCTGCTGGTCAGTATATTTGCATATTACCCTTTTATTATATAGGATTATTTTAGACAAAAATCTCAAAATTATTTACAGCTCTTATTTTCATGATAATCTGAGAAAAATGGGGTGACTAAATAAACTGAAAAACACCACAAGATCACATGAGACTTGACTGACTATCCCTCTCTAAATGTATCAAGATGATCATTTTAAGACTTCCAAATTATGGTATTTATAACATTTTCTTGTTAAGATATAATCTCTCCCTCCCCTACAGTACCAACCAGGTGAAACCTTAAACACTATAGAAAATGTCCCCAACCAGCCGTTTGATCCCCAAGTTATAATACTTCCAATCATTGACTATATGCCTATCAAACTGATTGATTAGAGAGTTATGCACATTCTGCATTATTCCTGTGATATATTTTTAAAGTATATTTTATTGATTTCAGAGAGGATGGGAAAGGGAGAGAGAGAGAGAGAGATAGAAACATCAATGATGAGAGAGAATCATTGTTTGGCTGCCTCCTGCAAGCCCCTCTACTAAGGATCGAGCCTGCAACCCAGGCATGTGCCCTTGACCAGAAACCGGGACCCTTTAGTCCTCAGGCCGATGCTCTATTCACTTAGCCAAACTGGCTAGGGCATAACGACTGCTGCCTCTGCATATTTGTGAGTGCTATGCCTTCTATCTTCAGAACTGTCTCCTCTCTTGACCAACTCTCCTACCCACTTCAGGGTCTGGCTGGAATTCAATCACCCCCTATTAAATCTTTCATTACCATCATACTCTTTGTATTTATACCATTATGTGAATTTCAATAACATGGCTGTTGGTATGACATATTTTGCTCTTCACAGATATTATTTGGTATTGTTCTATTATTAATTATTGATGTAGGGCAGAGATCTTGCCTCTGTAATACTATTCCAAGTCCTTGGAAAGCAAATTCTAAATCCATTACCTTTGAACGTACCTCAAAGTTCCTGGCACATAATAAGAGTTCAATCAATATTGGGTTATTGAATGAATTAATAGTCCATAGAAATATTTCCTTCTCTATTCCTTTGTTCCCAATTCTGTGCCCAGGGCATATGGCACTTTCCATGTCCTGAACTAAATAAATGAGGACAATGATGAACATGTTGATGACAGTACCTGTCACTTGCTTTATATTCTCAACCATTCTCAGTCCCTCTGTGGATAGTATCTCAACGTTATCCTCACAATAATCCAGGGAGGTGAGTTAGGCCTGTATTATAATTCCCATTTTACAGAGAAAAAAATGAAATGCCAATTCTGCCTAAGGTCTCAGAATAAGCAAAGGCCAAGGTCAGAAACTAAGTCCTCTGATTCTCAACCTTAGGCACCTGGTGGGCTTTGGGGAAATAAAATAGGATATGGTAATAAAGGATAAGCAGATACCAAACAAGACAGTGGCAGTGTGCAAGGCACTTGGTAGAGAAAATAAATGGCAAAATGCAGTTATTTAATAAGGTTGGAAATTAGGTGGGAAAAACCATGGAAGGGAAAAGCTAAATAAGAAGAGGCACTGGGAAATATTTCTTTGAAGAGATATTAAGCATATAAGGAATCTCAGCAGGGACAATGCCTTGACTGACTTGCCATTCCTCCATTGCTTACAAGTTTCAAATTATAGATTTAAGCAGAACTCCAATGAGACAAAATCATCTCTCTTCCTCTGATAGTTAAGCATCACTCATTAATGCCGTGGGAACATGCTCTTTAATTAAACAAGTGTGGATCAAAGGAAGTTGCAGAACATCTCAGAGAGATCCCTTGCTGGCCTAAAATTTGCCAAGACTCTTTAATCTTTCTGTGTTTGATTCCTATGTACACAGTTGGTAGAGCATTTTGTATCCTCAATTAGTGTCTTGTATATATTATCACTTCCAAAATAGGCAGTCATGGGGATTCTAGGCTTTGTTAAATATTTATGCTTCTTCCCAGCATGCCTCTCACTCAATGTCTCCTCGGTGTGTCTATTTAACCCCTGCATTCCAGGTGTCTTCTTCTATCTGAGCTCAGCTGTCAACCCCATCATCTATAACCTACTTTCTCGCCGCTTCCGAGCAGCGTTCCAGAGTGTGATCTCTCCTTCCTGCAAACAGTGGCACCCCCAGCATCACCCACAAGGGCCACGGGTCCAGCGGAACATCTTCCTGACGGAATGTCACCTTATGGAGCTGACTGAAGAGGCGGGTGCCCACTTCCCCTGTCAGCTGTCCATCAACAGCTCTCACCTCCACACAGCGCACTATACAGGACAGACAACATAAAAGGAACTCTCATTCCTCTCTGCCTCCACAGTTATGGAAGGGTCGGCCCATAACTTATGCCTTGTTATACGATAAGGGGGACGAAAATGGCTCTCTGAACTTATATATCCATTTCTAGGTGTGTTTTTAAACAAATGTGAAAATCGCTACTTAAACCTGGATCTAAGACCCACAACCTCCTGACAGCCTGGAACCCCTTCACTAGTTGATGAAGAGAACATGACTAGCAAAGAGAACATGACTAGCTATACTTTGAGTATTTTCCACTCTTGCAAATGGTTTTTCCTGAGTCATCCTCACTCTGAGTCAGGCTGTGGTTACTCTAACAACTAATGGTCCCTGTCAGCCACACAAGGAAGACATGTAGATATGGTTTTCCTTACCATGATTTGAAGGGTCCATGCCAGAGTTCCTCCACAGCAAACTATTTACCCTACTGCCTCATATTCTGCCATTATATGATTCCTTAGAGCAGGGGTAGGCAAACTTTTTGACTCAAGGGCCACAATGGGTTCTTAAACTAGACCGGAGGGCCGGAACAAAAGCATGGATGGAGTGTTTGTGTGAACTAATATAAATTCAAAGTAAACATCATTACATAAAAGGGTATGGTCTTTT
>NW_006292696.1:3003464-3011119 GCF_000327345.1 Myotis davidii | reverse complement strand
GTCAAGATTTGAAAGTTTTAACTAATTTTCATGTGGCCTAGAAATTGCTCCATCTACCTAAATTATACTATTGCCAGTGAAATATATACATTGTGAAATGTATATACCATGAATTCAGTAGGCTGGAATGGTTATATTGAGCAGTCTTAAAAAAAAAAAAGTTAAAAGAAAAGCAATTCATTATTTTCAAAGATATGAAATAAATTGTATGTTAAAAAAACCCTACATTAATGCATACATAATGATTTGTAAGCAAGTAGACATTTTTAAATAGAACTTAACCAGACTTGGGTAAAGCTTGCTTATTTGAATATTATATCAACAGAAGGAATATCTTACCATAATTGTGTTTCCCTTTGTAAATGTTAAAAATTTTAATATTGATTCTAACTAGATTACCAATTCCTTCATAATAAAAACTGAAAAAAAGCTTTACTTCATAACATTCATTGGTACTATTATCTCTCTAAGTTTTCACAGCTTCACTAAGAAGGAGATATTGTTCCTATGCCCCCTTTTCAGTTGACAAAATAAGAGTTATCCTCACTTCTCACTTATTAAAATAGACAAGTCTAGATGAGTCATACAACAGTATTTAACTCACTCATATAACTGCAGGTTAGCTGTGGTGGCTCCTCTCTACTCTGTCCCAAACTGGGCACTGGCAGGAGACAAAATGGCCACCCAGAGTATGTGTTTCTCAGTCTGAGCAAGTCACCTGGCCAATCCCAAAGTTATGAGCTCAGAAAGTACACCTGGCTCACCATGAGGCCATGCCCTGCCAAGGGTGGTATGCATGACATTACCAGAAGGAGTGGAGCGACGTGTCAGGACTAGGGACACCCATCTGGTAAGCGGTACAGTGAGTTTGAACCCAGAACTACATGGACTCCAGTGTCTGAGCTCCCCCATTCCACTACACTGATTCCACCCGTGACTCTACCTCATTGACATCATAGCAAAAGCCTCTCAGTTGAATGTCACCCCCATTATTACCTCATTTACTTCCCAGTAAATCACTAATACAGACCAGAGAACAAACAACAGTATGGACACTGGAGCCAGGTGCCTTGGTTCAAATTCTGCCTATAACATGCTTAGCTGTGACCTTGAGCAGGTTTCCTAATCTCTCTGTGGTCCAGTTTCCCCATCTATACAATAGACATTACGGTAGTACCTATAGCACGGTGGTTACATGAGGGTTAAAATTAATATACTATTCCTAATGGTCTTAAGACCCTGCCTGACACCTAGGAAGTGCTAAAAATAAGTGTTTATATGTCCTGCTGGTGTTGCTCAGTGGTTGAGCATTGACCTATGAACCAGGAGATCACAGTTCAATTCCTAGTTAGGGCACATGCCCAGGTTGTGGGCTTGATCCCCAGCAGGAGGCATGCAGGAGACAGCCAATCAATGATTCTCATCATTGATGTTTCTATCTCTCCCTCTCCCTTCTTCTCTGAAATCAACAAAAAAATACTTTTAAAAAATGTTTGTTTATGAACCTACATGTAAGAAAATTTTGTTTATATACTGGTGACATTATTAAAAGAAATATAAGACTTTTCAGAAAAAAATGTTTGTGGGAGAATGATAACTAGGAATGGGGGCACTTTTTTGTTTCATGGAGATATGTTATTTTAACATGTCCTTTTGTTTACGTTTTTAGAGAATGTTACTCTCTTTGGCAGCATTCAAATTTAAGACAATTTAAATGAGCTCTACACCAGGAAATGTGTCAGGTGTGGGATTATTTTTGTGTGTTTTTTTGTAATCATTTCTACCAGATAAATAAGCTGCCCAAGATTCCATCAGCAATGGCTAGGAGCTCATTAATAATGAAGGCACAAATATGTATTAAAGATTGTTTCTCTGTTACATGAAAGATTATCAATATTATGATAGGGCAGTCTGCAAAGCCACAGGCACTCAGGCTGTTAAGGATGGCCAAGCATTTTAATTGTTTTTGCAGGCCTTTGGCCTGTCTTCCTATGGGGAATTAAATGTCTGATTTGGGGCTCTCAGAATTAGAAGACAGGGGGCTAAGGATCCAGCTAATGTGATCATTCTAGCCTAGACACCAAGCTCAGAGATGAATGACAAGGCGAAAGCCTCCGGGGTACTGACTGTTTCCAGTACATGTAGAGATGAAAATTTACCTGCAGAATCAGCCAGAAACACTCTCACAGACACTCCCAGAATAATGTTCGACCAAATGTTTGGACACCCCAAGGTCCAGTCAAGTTAATACATAAAGTTAACCATCACAGGACTTGTGCATACTTTCCACACAATCATTTCAGTAGTTCTGAAAATTACTCTCTAGTAATTTCATTTTATGTGTGTGGGATAAGTATGGTTCATGCTTCGTATGAATAGTGTCCCATCCCCACCCGCACCCACCCACCCACCCCCAACCCACAGAGTCACTAGGAAACACCTTATCGCGAGGCCTTGAATTTCTACCTCAGAAGGTCATGTCGCTTTTACATTACAAATACTTGTAAGTTACTAACGTGTGTGTTCATTAATTTACAGATTTTCTCTTAAGGGAAAAAAAACAAGATATCACAGAAAAGGAAACCATTTGTGTATGCCACATTAAGTATGGCTCTGGCTAAACTTGTGGTCCTCAATGTCTGGAGACATTTATTGTCACAAATAGGGGGATGCATATCACAAGATCTCACCCATATGTGGGATATAATGATCAACATAATTTGATGAACAAGAATAGATAGATCTAGAGACAAATGGTAGGGGAGGAGGGGTTTGAGAGCAACCAAAGGATTTATATGCATGCATATTAGCATAAGCAATGGACACAGACACTAGGGCGGGGGGAAGGGATGGGGGAGGGGGTCAATTGGGGAATAGGAGACTTATGTAAAACTTTAGACAATAAGAAAATAATAATAAAATAAAATAATTTTTTTTAAAAAAGAGTAGATCTTTAAAAAACTATTCACAATAAAAAAATTTTAAAAGAAAAAAACAAATAGGGGAATGCTCCTGACCTCTAGTTAGAGGCCAGGGATGCTTTTCAACATCCTACAGTGACCAGGACAGCTCCTCCTGTGCCCGCCCCCACCAAGAAAACCTATAAATATTATCAGACCTAAGATGTCTATAGTGCTGAGGTTGTAAAGCTCTTGCCTAAAGGAAAGAGGGTAGGACCCCCTTCAAACAGAAATCGATTATTTATTGGAAAACAATGTCCAAACTAGAAGGATCTTAGAGTATAATCACACTGCCTCTCTGTTGACAAAGACACCACGATTCAGGACTGCAGTGCCCCAGAAAGGACCAGTACCCCTGTCTACTGACACCAGTGCAAGACGGATTCTGGTGATTCTGCCCACAAAACAGAAATCGGATTAACGACTGAACATTGTTGCAGCACTTTTTCAAAAGAGAAATCGTTTAAAATCATGTCACTGCCTCATCTATAGCTGTGCGGCGGAGCCTCTAAAATGTTGCCATACAAGGATCCTCATCTCTTGGTACTTAAGTCCATGTGATGTCACTTTCGAGATTAGATTTTAGACCCTGACTTCTCTCCTGGGCATGGACCCCCTCTCTCTCTCCCTTAGTTTTCTCTGGGAAGCGAGCTGCCAGCCAGCTTGGAAGTGGATCCTCTCCTCACCAAGCCCCAAAGTGCCTGTGGGACTGTGAGCCACTGGGTTACAGCCCCCTGAGAGATCTTGAGCCAGGGTACCCAGCTAAGCCGCACCAGGTTCTTGAACCACAGAAACTGAGATAATAACACGCATCGTTTTATGAATTTTGTAGTCATTTGTTATGTTGTTATTGGAGTCAAAATGTAAAGATCTTGAAATTGAGAGGAGAAAAATCTTTATCTTTAAAAAAATATATTTTATTGATTTTTTACAGAGAGGAAGGGAGAGGGATAGAGAGTTAGAAACATCAATGAGAGAGAAACACTGACCAGCTGCCTGCTGCACACCCCCACAGGGGATGTGCCCGCAACCAAGGTACATGCCCTTGACCGGAATCGAACCCAGGACCCTTCAGTCCACAGGCCGACGCTCTATCCACTAAGCCAAACCAGTCAGGGTGAGGAGGAAAATCTTTAAAACCTAGGAACTTTCAATCCATTTTAGAACTATTTTAGTCAATTGAATTGAATTGAATTCTAAATTGAAGGTGAAATATAATGAGACCACCATCATTTAGCCTCCAGGTATATTTGCTAATAAAACAATTTTAATTTGTATGCTGTTAACTCTCAGGGCATTACAAGAAATAAATTTTAAAAGAAGTGAAACCTGTGTTTACCCATAATTCCCATTATGTTTATTTATGCACTAGAAGGAACTGTCACTTGCAGAATAAAAGAAATATCACACCATCTAGTTGGTACTGTTTTTACTCACATTTAATGAATTTGCAGAGGAAATAGTGAAGACTCCCTAGAGATACTGAAAAAATACTTGACTACCCCCAAGTGGACACATGAGTTATTTTTAAGAAAATAAAATGTAAAATTGGCACTGTCTTCCAACAACAACCACAAAATGGTATGCAATGATTCTTCATCAGACTCAGTACCTCAGAGCTGATGCGAACTTTAGTGTTGAAACTTTGAAATTCAGAACCCTAGAACTGATAAGGTATTTGCATTCTCTCTACAGTCTATCTTATGCTCATACATTTCTAGTTTGCTGCCTACCAAAGCAGCTTGTTCTCTCTGCACACAGCTCCAGTTTAGTTGTGCTGTTACAGTAAGTCTTTATTTTTCTTGCAAACTGTCTGTAAACCACACCATTCTTAATGTTCTTCCTGGTTTCCAGAAAAGGAGATGCTATCACTCTCCAGAAAGTATATCCAAACAACCCAGAGCATAACCTTTCTGGGGCATTATCTTAAAAACCTCTTTAAATACTGTGACCTTTGTGAAAATTACAACTGTTTCTGACATACAAAGAACCCCTTGGTCTTTAAGACTCTCAGATTTTCCTCGGTTCAGTTTGTTAATAATGCCTCTGAGAGTTCAGTTTGCCAAAATTTCAAACTGAAAGTCTAACCAACTGCCCCTCTGGGTCAGAGGTTTCCCAAAATGATAAGTGATTTTGGAGTGAAACTCGAGCTTAGGTACCAGCCTAGAGTTTTACTCCAACACTTTCTACCAAGTGGGGCAAGACTACAGCTTACAAACTCCTTTGCAAACTCTAGAAAAGTATAGTTAATATGCTAAGAAAGGGGAGAAAATTGATTGTATAAAATGCCCAATTACAACCATAAAAGGTAAAATAAGAATGGAAAACAAAACTGGGAAACCAAGAACAAGGATGACAAATAGAAAACAGCAAGGAATATGGTAGATATTAGTCCAACAATACCAATAATTGCATTGAATGTCAACGGTCTAAATGCATCAATTAAAAGACAGATTGTCAGAGTGGATCAAAAAGAGTGAAAGTGAACTTAGATTAGTTGTAAATGTATATTGTAAGCTCTGGGTCACTGGGGGCAAAGGGGGATATCTGTAATGCTTTCAACAATAAAGATAAATTTAAAAAAATAAAGTTGAGACTATTGTTCCTCAAAATGTGACTAGTGGACTACCTGATTTGGAACCTCTAGGGATTTTTTAAAAACTGCAGGCTCCTGAACCTGCTGAAATGGAACCTCTGAGCTAGAGTATAAGAATATAAATGATAATAAGAATCTGCAGCCTGGCTAGTGTGGCTCAGTGGATTGAGCATCGTCTCATGCACCGAGAGGTTGCTGGTTTGATTCCCAGTAAGTACACATGCCCAGGTTTTGGGCTCAGTCCCTGGTAGGGGGCATGCAGGAGGCAGCCAATCAATGTTTTTCTCCTTCTTCCTTGCCCTTCCTCTCTAAAATCAATAAAAACACATTTTTTTTTAAAAAAAAAGAATCTCCTGTATCTCTTAGCCCACTAAAGTTTGAGGACTGCTCGTTTAGGCCAACATTATTCAACTGTTTCCTAGAAGATTGGTCTCACTATGAATTCTGGAAAATATAAAATTTATTGAACTCAGACAACTTAGGAAAAACCAGCATCCTCTACCATTGCAGGGCACTCTTAATTGTCCCTAATTGTCCATCCCTCTTCATTGTCCTCCCCACCAGCAAAGGAGGAGGACTTGCGTATACGAAGGAGTTGCATATCAGATTATTCAGAGTTCTAGAATATTGACTGGACATTATTATGATCAGATACAACCACTGTGCATTAAAGCATAAACAAGGTTCCAGTCCCTCTCCCACACTTCAACTTGTAAACAGCTGCTCTGTGACTGTTCCCTCGTTTTCCACCTCCTCTGAGCATATATGTTAGGCTAGACTCTAGAGCCTCCTCTGCTGACCTGCCATTTTGCTCCCCATCCATCTCCTTCAACTTCCTGTATTCATGAGCCTGGCATGAGATAATATTCCAAGATGCAAATCAGGGAGGCGATAGCAAGGCCCTTGTCTGCCTGAAGTTATAAAGCACGTGCTTCCATGGCCATTTCCAAGAAAGGTCTGTAGTGGGGTATTGAAAACTTGAGCAGTCTTAATAAAGTGGCATTTTTTGTTGTTCTTACTCCATTTTTTCTTAGGATATTGCTTGTCCAGGGACCCTATGAAAAGTAGAGGTATCTTTCAGGCCAGATTTGGACAGTTTTAGGAATGAGAATAATCATACCATCCTAATTCCTGTAAGATTCCGTCCATCAACCTGCAAAGCACATTGTATCCCCTTGTAGAGACCCACAGTCATAGTGGCATGTTAAGGGTAATGTCCTGTAGTAAGTGAGTTTGCTGAACCTTGTTTAATTTGGAGTTCTCATGCCTGCGAGTACAGTGTATTCCAATGAGGCCATCTCACTGAGGGCACATTTGGGGAAATGTTAGTATAGACTGGGGTGGGGGAGGGGGGGAGGGAGGGGCTTGTGGATCAGCAACCTTATTCCTTAAAGGGGCAGATAGTAAATATTGTAGGTTTTTATAGACATATACTCTCTTTCACAACACCTTAACACTGTCATGTAGCACGAAAGCAGCCATTGACAATATGTAAATGATATTAGTGTGGCTGTGGTCCGATAAAACTTCATTTACAAAAACAGGTAATAAACCAGTTTGGGCTCATGTGTTATGGTTTGCGAATCCCTGGTAAAGGCTGAAATTACTCAAGTGACTTGTTTTATTTTGTTTTTAGCATTTTCTCCTAAGTCTACAACCTAATCCTGTTTTTAAGGTCTTATTTCTTTGATGAGAAAAACTATTGAAGGCAACAAACAAAAAGAATTGATTCAGTGTTTTGACCTAAACCAATTAGAATTAATTTTTGCTTTGCTTTTTGTTCTCTCTCTCTCTCTCTCTCTCTCTCTCTCCCTCGCTCCCTCCCTCCCTCTCCTGCAATTAAGAGCTCCAGCCAGGACAACTGGCTTTCTGGAAAGCACATTTTATCCCCATTTTTGGGAAGAAACTCAAACTGGTAGAAAAAAGTATCGTGGCCAAGAAAGGCTGGGAACAAGAGAGCGCAAACATAGAAGGGCAAAGAGAGCCTTTGCCTAGCACAATCTACAGGTTTTCCCTTTTTGCTTCCTTCTAGAACCTTCACCATTAGCAAGATAGCCTTGCTGTTTTTGGAGTCTGATCTATGTCGGGGGCAGGGGGGC
>NW_006292696.1:3001365-3003451 GCF_000327345.1 Myotis davidii | reverse complement strand
GGCAGGGGGTGGAAGGGGCGGAGGAACATTTCTTCTCTCTGGGGACATAGAGAAGTTAAAGGAGTAGAGAGAGGACAGCCTTGACTTCCATTTAAGATTAGAGTAACCAAAAATTATAAATAAATCCATTCTCTTCTATATTTCCTTCTGAGTGTTAATAAAAATGTTGACCCATTAACTAATCATTTTTATGCACACTATACACTTCCTCTCCATTTATCTGCTTGTTTTTTTATAGCAAAATTCCATCAGTCTACATTCTCAGCTTCCACTTCCTCATCTTCCACAGTTACTTGAAATCACTCCAGTCAAGCTTTTGCCTCCAAGACTCCAGGAAAACCACACTTACTAAGCTCAGCAATGGCTGCAGGTGTCAATGACCAGGCCTCTTTTTTGCGTGACCTCTTCACACCACTGATTTATTCCATCTTCGTCCTTATTGAAACCCTTTCTTCACCTGGCTCCCCGGATACTGCACTCAACTTCCAGCCACTTATCAAGCATTTCTCACCACACTCTCCTCTAAACCCTCCTCTTACCTGGTCTAGCACATAGCTTCGGAACTAGTTTTCCTGATTCCACTGTTTTCTCCACAGACTCTTCTCTACCCAGGACATGGAGTGATGGTTGATTTGATGCTTTAAAAAAAAATCTTGATCTGTTCAAACTCTACTCAGCATATGCCAATATACTCAGAACAAAACCCAAACCTACTAGGTGGCCTACAGAGGCCCTGCATAAAATGTGGCTCCAACAACTCTCCGTCTTGCTCACACGCCACCCACAGCACAATGGCTCACTCCCATTTCATGGCCTTTGTGTTTGCTTCCTTACCTGCCTGTAACAGACTTCTCCCAGGTGTTTGGATGGCTTGTATTATCACTTCATGCAGATCTCTACTCATATATCACATCTCCAAAACCCCTTCCCTGACCAACACTCCCTTTTCCTGTCCATCCCCCTTATGCTACTTTAATGTTCTTCAAAAAGCTTATCACATCTTGATTTGTTGGTTGGTCTGTCTGCCCCAAAAGAAAATAAGTTTTGTGAGGCCAGGGACTGTGTCTGCATTGTTCACTACTCTATCCCCAGCATCAAGAACCCTGCTTAGAACACAGATGGTCAGTAAATATTTGTAGAATAGACTGGGAACTGGGATATAAAATACTTGTAAGTCATATCACATAGCTTTAACAATGTTGTATAAATCTAATTTCAAGTATGAGGTAGGAAATGTTGAGGAATCATGCATATAACTACAAAGACATAAGGCAGAATATCCTATATAATAAAAGGGTAATATGCAAATTGTCCCCTTGACCAGGAGTTAGACCAGAGTTTGACCAGGGGGCAGGGCCAGCCAGCCAACCACCCAGGGACCCTCCCCCCTGCCCACCCAGCCCAATCGACCCTGAGGCGGGCTGGCTGGACCCCATCCATGCACAAATTCATGCACCGGGCCACTAGTCTGCTATAAAAAAAAAAGGATAAGTAAGATTTTATGAGAGCATGGTTGAGTTAGAAATTACCTCTGATCAATAATTATAAATAAATCAAAGGCTTTACAGAGCAGATGACATTAAGCTGAACATTAAGAGAATGCATCATATTCTGTTTGAAAGAAGAGGAAGAAGGCATGAAAAATGCTAGGGTTGTAAGAAAGCATGTTCACTCATTCATTTAATGAATATTTATTGATTTTCTATTATAAGCTTGCCAGGCATTGTTCTAAATGCTAGGGATTTAGTAATGAATGAAACAGAATACAAATTACAGCTTCAAAAAGTTTACATCCCAGCGAGAAGAGTTAGTCATTAAGAAAATAACCAAAGAAATACAGCAAACGATTTCAGATCATGAAATAAGCAGGGTCACAACATCTCAGGGGTGGGATAAAGAACTCAAAAGGATTATGCAAGAAATAGAGGCACTGCTTGGAACAGACTTGTCACAGACGTTCTCTCAGGGAAGTCCTGGGAACTAAAGGATGAGAAGGATCCAGCTCTGCCCACAGATGAAGGAAAACCATACCAAGTCAAGGGAATGGCGAAGGGACAGGCAGAAGGGCCATGAGTGTGCTTGCTGA
>NW_006292696.1:2996673-3000900 GCF_000327345.1 Myotis davidii | reverse complement strand
AGTGAAGATAGTGAAACTGCACTCCCATGTGGCACAAAGGACTTGAGCGAACACTGTGCTAAGAGACTTAGCCTGGGTTTCACCTGCACTAGACCATGTCTCTAAAGTGACCCTAGTCCCTGTGCTGAATAGAAATGTTGCCAAACCACAAAATATGCATTGCTCAAACTGACACTACCAAATCATTTTTGGTAATTCTCCTCTTTGTCTTTCCTGTAGTTTTCCGTTCCCACCATAGCTCCCTGAATCCTGTTGTTCCTGCTTATTCACTTCCTCATAGCCCCATTTTGTTCCCTGTTTTCTTTTGGAAAAGCTCAGTTACCTTTGTGTTAGTTGGAGTTGAGCTCAGTTTATACTGGAGTCTCTCTAACCCACTGTATTAATCTGAATAAAGTCTGTGTTGTTGCCTTCAATGCGTTTTCAGTGCTGTTGCTCTTTGACCAGGGAAAGAAGACACATTTCAGAAACAGAATGAAATATCATGATGAAGGATTATGAGCAGGAAATTAAAGTAAGGAACAAGTCAAGGTTGACTCCTGGGGCTTTGGCCTGAGTGGGTAGATTGGGGAGCCATAGTCAACCATTTGGTATTTAAAGCCATGGGGTGGATGAGATCACTGCAGAAAAATGTGTAGACAGAGAATTTGACCAGTCAGTGGAGAACTCTCACAATTAACGGTAAGATTAGGAAGTAAAAATCAGGAAAAAAAATAGTTTGGGGAGAATGTAAAGGGGCAAGAAAATATTACGAGAAGGTAGTATTCTAGACACCAACAGAAGAGTTTCAAAAAGGAGAGGGTGGTCAACAGTAAATGGTGAGCAAGATGTTCCAAGAAAGTGTCCATCAGTTTTGGCAACCTGATGGTCATGGACAGGAATGGTTTTAGAGAAGTAAAGATGGTTAAAAAAACAAACACATATTGCAGTGGGTTAAAGAAATTGTGGGAGATAAAGGCCCAGATCCAGTGCATTTAGACCAATCCTTCAAGAAGATTTAGTGTGAAGGACAAAAGAGAAATATGATGATAGAAGAAGTCGAATTTGGATCAATGTAAAATCTGAGAAACTAGAGTATATTTCTATGCAGTGGAAATTATTTGGTTGAAAGGAAGAAACTATGGTGCAAGAGATGAAACTCTAGAAGGAAAATGTTTGAGGAACTGGGATAGAGAACATAGGAGACTGACCCTTGATAAAAGCAGTGAAAGGATAGAAAGGAGAAAATACAGGCAGGAATAAAGATATGTTCTAGACTTGATATGTGTATATGAGAGTTACTTCTGCTTCTATGTTCAGGCAGTTATCAAGAGTGAGGGCATGGGAGTATGAAAGACTGTCCCAGAGAGGAGAAAGCCAACTTGCCAGGATGAGAACTCCAGGCCGTGTAAGTGCCCATTTGAAGTTTGTGGTCTAGAATTTAAACTGCAGCAGACTAGTCACTATACTGTGTGTCTTTTCCATTTAAATATAGGTATTTATCTGTTTAGATATAGATAGAGACAAGGTAGATAACGAGATTCAATCTTTAAGGTGTTTAGCCAGGCAAACACATGATAGGGCTAGTAAGGCAAGGTTACTGATGGGTTTTACAAGGAATGAGTTACATGATTGACCAGAGAGTCTGAACTGGGTAAAGAGGCAAATATAGATAAGAGAGTTGTGGTCAGTGATGCAAAAATGGTGAGGTCAATGCACTGGAGACTCAGTGGGGTCAAAATATTGGTAGGAAAACCAGATGATTAATCAAATCAGAAGCATAGCAGTCAGTGATCAGAAAGAAAGATGCCTGAAGACTTTAGAGGTGATACAGTTACTGATGATAACAAAATCTAGGATGAGGTGGAGTAGAAGACAATAACATTAGCGGAAATGCCGGGTGGCCGACATGGAAGTTGCTGGCTCACTAGGCTTCCAAGGCACCCGGGATCCAGTAGAGTCACTGAGGCCGAGGCCGGGGCCTGTCTCTGATGATCAATGAGGGCAGACAGGCGCTTCATCATGGGTGGCTTTTTCTCAAGTATATTTTCGAGTCTATTTGGAACCCGGGAAATGAAGATTTTAATTTTGGGATTAGATAGAGCAGAGAAAACTACAATTATGAACAGATTATAGGTTGGAGAGGTTGTTACTACTATTTTTTACCATTGGATTGTATGTTGAGATGGTAACATACAAGAACCTTAAATTTCAAGTCTGTGATTTAGGAGGACAGAACAGTATCAGGCCACACTGGAGATGTTATTATTCAAACACAGATGCTGTCATTTATGTAGTAGACAGTTGTGGCCAAGATCGAATTGGCATTTCCAAATCAGAGTTAGTTGCCATGTTGGAGGAAGAAGAGCTGAGAAAAGCCATTTTGGTGGTGTTTGCAAATAAGCAGGACATGGAACAGGCTAGGACTCCCTCAGAGATGGTAAATTCACTTGGGTTACCTGCCTTGAAGGACCGAAAAGGGCAAATATTCAAAACTTCAGCAACCAAAGGCGCTGGCCTTGATGAGGCAATGGAATGGTTAGTTGAAGCATTGAAGAGCAGACAGTAATCCAATCACTTCTGCTCTTCTATGTCCCTTTGGAAATAGTTACGTGTGCTTCACACTACTAAATGTTAGAGCGGTGTATGATTGTTGGCATATACTGAACTGACTACGCATTTGTTTTAATAAATATAAAAAATAAGTATTTGTTTGGAAGGATAGCTCATCGTGATTGAACCAACTGACTGGTCTGTATGATGTAAAATATTCCTTCCTTGCTTTACTGTATTATTAAGGTATATATTCTATTTATGTGGAATTCTTAGTCAAATACAGTCCTATCAAAGAATGCACTCTTATCGAGGGAAAAAAAAAACCTATTTTTGAATGAGTGGCTGCAGATTGCTTGTATAAACACTAATAAATACCTTAGCTCAGATTTTTTCCCCTCTAAAATGAATTAAATTTTTCCAAAAATTAGATTCAAAAGGATAGTAGGAACATAGTGTGAGTAATATAGTTTTCATTTGCTCAGTAACCACTTTATTTAAACTGTTTCATTTAAAAGCTTTTGGTTATAGGCATGAAGTTGAAATAATTATTTTGATAGTTAAAGTCACTGATGTATCTGTAATTGTTATTTTATAGTATTTTGTAGTTGAAAAAATTCTATGTATATTGATTCTTAGTCAATTTTTACAAGAACCCTGTGATATAGATAGGACATGTTGTAGTGTTTTCATTTTATGGATGTGTCCAGTCTTAGACTGATAGCTTGGCTTGCCCAACTGCTAGTAAACTGGGAGCCAGATTCAAAGTGAGACTTCAGGGTCAGAAGCTTGTCCCATGAACTACACCACATGTAAGTTCAAATGATATAACTCCCTACATAAAATTATGCTAACTGAAGTAGACTACATTCAAAATAATGCCTGTAAATTTATCTGTCCATACTAGTAGAGGTAGTAAAAACAGTCCTAAATGGTTATATTTGATGAATTCACAACACATTAAAAAAATCACATTGAAGGAAATAAAAAGAGATATATATTTTTTAGAAAAAGAACATTAGTGGAGATCAAGGTGACCAATGGATCACCTTCTTGGATATTAAAGTCACCAGATATTGTGATGGACACAAAGCTTTTACAAATTCTTCATGTTGTATTTAAATGGGGGAGGCTCTTAGCCTACAAAGGTTCATTATTAAAGGCCAAAGCTTTGGGTTGTAGATATTATCAGAAGCTTAAATAAGTTGCCCCAAACATTGAAATTTATGAGAATGACTCTCAGAATTTGAGAAGCACTGGCCTATGATGGGTCCAGCGGGTCTCTATGCACCTCTAGTAAGGGGGCATGGAAGTAAAGCTGGAAAGATTGGCTAGGGCCAGGTTAAGCATGTTGGGCATCCCTTTGCAGCCCCTTGAAGACAAGATAAAGCAATTCAGTGAGGAAACACATAGTCAAAGCTTAGATTTATGGAATTGTTATTGAACAACTTGTGTGGCTGTTACGGCAACCCTGTAGGCTAGCTTAGCCTTGGCCTGATCAATGGTCTAGTCCAGCTGTTCTTGCCTGGGGATGATGCTCTTCCTTCCTCTCCCAGGGAGAGAGAGAAATGTTTGGAAACATTTTTCACTGTCAACATGGGAGTGGGGGTGCTACTGGCATCTAGTGAGTAGGGACCAAAGATGCTACTAAATATCCTACCAAGGACAGGACAGCTCCCTAAAATATAAAACAACTGG
>NW_006292696.1:2984949-2996305 GCF_000327345.1 Myotis davidii | reverse complement strand
CAGGCCCTGTGCAAAGCCAGAGCATTAAGAATTTCAGATTCATTTTGATAGATCCCAACAGATTTAACAGTGAAACGGACAGATCTGATATGGCCCTCTGGGACCTACTCTCCAGTGAAGGAAAGATAGTTACTAAACACATGACAATGAAAGGTGATGAGTGCATAATATTGTCAGGCCCTTCTACCTGGACTAGCTTTATCGGCATCACCTAAGAACTTGTTAGGAAGGCAAGAACCCAGTTCCCAGCCCAGACGTATTGAATCAGAAAATGCATTGTACCAAGATCTCCCAAGTGACTCATGTTGCGTTAAAATTTGAGAAGCACTGGCCTATTATGGGCCCGGCGGGTCTCTATGCACCTCTAGTAAGGGGGCATGGAAGTAAAGCTGGAAAGATTGGCTAGGGCCAGGTTAAGCATGTTGGGCATCCCTTTGCAGCCCCTTGAAGACAGGATAAAGCATTTCAGTGAGGAAACACATAGTCAAAGCTTAGATTTATGAAGCTTCAACTGTCCATAGGTAGAACAGATTGTAGAAAGTACAGGGAAGGGGAGACAGTTACCAGGCTATGGCGACAGTGCAGGTAATACTATCATGAGGATAAAAACGAAGAGAACGTAATGAATAAAACCTAATGCTATTTTTGTATTTCAATGGCATGCTTACAAAAAACCACAAGATTTTCTTATAATTTTGTAATTAGTTTTCAACCCCTAAGGACTAAAGATTAGCAGATGAATCTTAAGTCTCTTTCCAAAGTGCTAGGGTTAAAAACTTCAAATAACAGTAACATGTAAAATAACATATACAATTCACGTGTACAAGTAAAATTGTCATTAGCCACTTATAAACATGGATATTTTATCATCCGTAGGTTGCT
Organism: Myotis davidii; assembly: GCF_000327345.1. NCBI lineage: Eukaryota > Metazoa > Chordata > Mammalia > Chiroptera > Vespertilionidae > Myotis > Myotis davidii. The sequence continues at coordinate 2,995,423 of NW_006292696.1, read as the reverse complement.
CTCCATTGTCAAAATGATCAAACCAACAGAATGTATGGGGCAATATGAATAAATTAAAAACATATAGGTAAGTCATGCCTCTTTTCTGGAATTCTATCAGCCAATTTTGATGGTTATATTAGTCTCTTAAGGGCACTTAAACTCTGACATCCCAGAATTCAACCATTCAATAATATCCATTCATTCAACAAATACTTACTGAGCACCATTCAGATTCTGGTACCAATTCCAATGTGATGTGGGGTGAGTTCCTTATACCAACAAGCAATTCTCAGAACACCAGGTAGTGTCCTACAATTCAATTCAATTTTGACATGATCTACCTGGAGACAGCATCAGATAACACAGGTTAAGGGTTCAGTACCATAGACTGCCCCACATCGCCCCTACCCTTCGGATGCCAGTCACAAGCCCAGGTTGTTCCCTGTCCTCCTGACCAACTATTTATAAATCAGAGGTTCCTAAGACCCACTCGCCCCCGTCCCCCTGCCCCCCGCCTCAAATTTGATTACTTTGCTAGAACAGCCCACAGAACTCGGAGAAACATTTTCTTTGCTAGATCACCAGTTTATAATAAAAGGAAGAGCCGGATAGAAGAGATGCACAAGGCAAGGCATGGGGACAGGGGCGAGGAGCTCCCACGTCCTCCCCAGGATGCCATTCTCCCAGCACCTCTGCGTGTTCACCAACCCGGAAGCTCTCTGAACCTTATGGAGGCTTTATTACATAGCCACAACTGATTAAATCATTAGCCATTGGCAATTGAATTCAATCTCCAGTCCATCTCCCCTCCCCAGAGCTGGGGTTGGTGCTGGGTGGGACTAAAGTTCCATTTCTCTCTTATCTTAAATACCACTTCTTCCATGAAGCCTTCACTGATTGCCAAGTCATTACTCCCATAGTTCTCAGTGCTGTTTATATGACTAACCATCCCTTCCCTTGCATTTAATTTTTATGCATCTGTCCTATAGTAGTCATCTCATTTAGGATATATCTGAATGGTATTCTTGACTTCTCTCCCCTCACTGCACACATCCAAGCAATCATGAATCCTGTGAATTTGACCTCCCTGGTGTTTCATACCCCTCTTGCCATCACCCTCATGACTGCCTACATCACTGTCATCTGTCATTTGGATAACTGCAACAACAATCTTAACATCGCCCCCAAGCTCTGATCTTATTCTACTTCACTCCCCATTGTGCTACCAGAACAATTTTGTTAAAATTCAAATACAATCATGTCACTTCAGATATCTTTCAGTAGCTCCCCACTGCCCTCGGGATGAAATTCAGACTCCTCAGTATAGTGTGGCCCTGCTGTTTTTTGACATTCCAGCTTCATAATCAGTGCTCTGATCTAGACACACAGAACTTTCTAGACTTTTCTAATTGCACTAAATTTTTCAAGGCTCTGCTTCTTTGCCGCCTAAATCCCTCTACAGACCAACACAGCTGCCCCATTCCCTTGACCTGAATAACCTTGAACCATTCTTCAAGATTTCTTCCAAGTGCCATCTTTTCCAGAAAACTTTCCCTAACCTCTCTTAAAGCTGCAAAGCGAAGCTACATGCCTGTTATATGTTCTGTAGCACTGTGGACATAACACTATACATACAAAAACTAAGTCAATGTCCTATATGCTTACTATTTTGTTCCTCTATCTCTCATTAAGCTATGAGCTTCTTATTTGATAAACAAGTGAATAAAGTCTATACCACATTTCAGAATGTTCCACCACCATTTTTTTGGATTTTGCTTTGGAACAACTGCTCTCTGAAATGAGTATTTTCCTTTTGAAATACCTAGACTCAGTACCTAGTTTCTGAAGAATTAGCCTAGTTCATTAGACTATGAACTAGTCTTCCCCTGGTCATTGGTGACCTGTAACCGATTCATTTCAGACACTATTCTCAAGAATTTTATCTATGCTCTAAGTCCAGTCGAAGGGATGATAAAACAATTTAATTCAGTGAAACAATGTATTACTTAACAGTCACTAACTGGGTGTTTTCAAATCAAACTATTGTCTCAGCCAAATAGAAAACCATCCAATTTCACAGAACCAAATTCTTAGCCAGTTGGCCCAGTGCCTCCCCATTCTTCTCAAGAAGCCAAATGCTGTCTCCTCATGCGTGGGCCGAGTAGGTAAAAACTACCCAGTATGAGATGAGGGCCAAAGAGGACACCTATGAAGAAGGTCTCTCCAGCATCCCATTCAGGAAAATACCTTCCCTTCAGAGGGTTTTTAATTCCAATTTGCTACCCATTTCTTTAGCTACAGCAAATTAAATGCCTGAAATTGATCTAGAGCAGATGGAACATTTCCTTAAAGGGCCAGATAATAACTAGTTAAAGCATTGTGGGTCAAGTGACAAAATCGAGGCTATAATGTAGGTACAGCAGGTTCTCCAATAACGCCATTTTTGTTCAACATTGTTTAGTGATAACACTAATGAGATGCTGTAGGAACTGAACTCATTTATACTAATTAGCCTATGGTAAAAATTGGTTTTGTTATAAGTCATTTTGCTTAAACACAAAACCAATGGACAATGTTGAGTGGGGATTTACTGTACATTTAAAAGGTAATCATTTAAAAATGTAAAAAACCTACCATTAGTTTGCAGGCTGTGTGGCTGGATTTGACTCTTGGGCTGTAGTTTTCCAATCATGCACCTGAGCACTGCCAATCCTCTCTATGACAGCCTTCAAGTATTTGGAGATAGTACTCATGCTAACATACCCCCAAATGCTGCCCCCTATCCCAGCCCTTACGCACAGCCTTGGCTTCTGTATTCCTCCCCTTTCAAGGTCTCCAGACCCTTCCCTCTTAGTAGCGCCTATAATGAGTTATCTAGTTTAAAACACAGCCAGCACTCAGATTAAATGAAATTCTCTAGCTCTTGTTTGGGCAGCATAAAAGTTGGCAAGCATCACTCATTCAGAGGCCATACTTCTATTTATTTTATTTTTTTAAATATATTTGTATTGATTTCAGAGAGGAAGAAAGAGGGAGAGATAGAAACATCAGTGATGAGAGAGAGCCATTGATCGGCTGCCTCCTGCATGTTCCTTTATGGGGGATTGAGCCCCCAACCCGGGTATGTGCCCTGACTGGGAATCAAACTTTGTCCTTCTGGTCCATAGGTCAATGCTCAACCACCCAGCCTGCTGGCCGGGCCATATTTCTATTTAGAATGCCTTTTTGTTCTCCTCTCCTAACTCTGCTTTACATAAATAAGGTCCTACGCAACATTTAAGTCTCACCTTGAAACATCTTCAACGCAGCCTCGTCCAAAATACTGCCCTACCTCCCCATCTTTCATCTCTATTTCGGTACTGCTGTTGGTTTTTGTGTTTTTTTAAAATAGAACTTATCTCAAAATGTAATTACTTTATTAATGTTTCTGTTCACTTGGAGAATTCTTTCTTGTGTCACTTAACAAAATAAAGTAAAAGCACCTAGGGAGTTAGGACAACTTCTAATTCTAGCCTCAATGGAGTAGCTGGCATCAGACTTAATCTTTGCTGTAAAAGCTAAACAAAATATATCAAAGCATTGTGTTCAGACATCAGACAAAAACCAATGCAAGTCTGTGAGCCTCAAGGACAGGGAACCCTCCGGTTCACACCAACTTCCTTCTTGAGGCAATTAGCCAATTTGTGGTGCAGAGAGATGGAGCCACGCAGACAACAGCAGGTTTGCTGGGTTGAGGAAAGAGAGATCAGAGTTCATGACTGGGTCCTGGGAATAGCTGTTAGCAATAATGATGAGGACAACTTATGTCCATTGTAGGCATAACAGTCATTGAAGTTTATAAGTTGCTTTCCCACCCCTGCCCTCTCTGATCCTTACAACAATACATGTAGAAGAGCTAGAATGAGGAGACAGACTCAGAAATTGTTTAAGTAGTAAAAGTCATGTTTGCAGTTAGTGGAAGAACTAGAACCCATAAGAAGATGACACTAGCAGTAACTTAGTATTTACACATAAATATTTATAAGGCTAATAATTATTTTGACTAGTGTTCACTCACCACTTTCTCCATGCAGATACTGTGCAAATCTGCTCTAAGAAGAGCCATCACGCACTGAGCCACGGTGCTCGCTCTTCCCCAGCCCCTGCCTCTGTCTGCTGCTTTTTCATCATAACGCTACTGCTGTATTCCTATTTCCTTGGAACTGAAACTGTCAGGGACTAGACTTCATTAACACCATTTCTTTAGTTTGTCTGGATGTTAGAAGTAAATCTGTTTCCTAGCAACTCTGTCCTCTGCTCCCTCAATTTTCCCTACTCATTATTTTCCCCATGATCAACTATGAATTAGCCAAATTATGGCCAGGTTTTAGATTTCCCAGAAATGGAAGAAGACACTTGCAAACATTTGTTCTCTTGGCATAAAGTGGCTCTGAGGACCTGTGCTTACTGAGGACAAAGCAGGGAGCTGGAAGTGGCCATTAATCTTAATGTGCCTTAGATTTGGGAGCCAGGTCTCCCCAGATAGTCACTTAAGTGCAGTCGTTTGGCCATTTGATGTAAGAACCAGTGTTAACCCCAAGAGAAGCAATAATTTTGGTTAAAAGGGGACCCCCATGACATCCTTCTGCAAAGTTAATTGTCAATATTATTTTCCTCTCAGCTCTATTATGAAATCCATGACCGACCCCCACATTCTACCTCCCACACTTTAATATCCTGAGAGTCAGACTATTCAAACTGACCTGCTAAATTCCCTTTGTAGAAACATGAAAAAATGACCCTCTATACCAATATAAAATGCAGCCCAGATCCTCCTCAAGCCCAGGGATTTCCAATCATAAATAATCTATATTGAAGACAATTATCCCCAACGTAGTCCTTTCAGGGGTCATTTCCTAAAAGGTTCTAACAAACATAATTTCAAAACTGTGTCCAGGAACCAACATTAACCCTGGGCGATATGAATTATTTCACTTCCATATATTTATCCCTTCCTTTGTTTATGCAATACATATTTAAGCACCTATCATGTGCCAGTCATTGCTCTAAATGCTGGGGATGTCATAGAAAATGAATCACATGCCCTGTGTTGGGCTTTAGGTATGGGTCTCTTCTCTCCAGTCCACAGTAGGAATACATTTTCGCTAAATGAAGTAAGGGCTTGATTTGGCCAATGAAATAGGAACTGTACTGATATGTGTTGCTTTGGGTGGAAGCTTTAAAAGCCGAGGTAGGTTTGCCTTGCTCTCCTTTCCCTCTGCCTCAGCAACCAGCCTTTGTCCTGGAATTACAAAAGCTCATAGAAGGGCCCCAGAAGATCCACCATTGATATGTAACGTTAGCAATAAACAAACTTTTGTTGTTGTCTACAACTGGGGGGAAAAAACTTTATTAAAACCTAACCTTGTCTGACTGATAGAGCCCAATTATTATGGACATATAGATCCGAAATTCAAACTCTCAAGATATCAACCTGATCCTACCTAGCCTGCCCATCTGGCATAAAAGCTAATCATCACACCAAGACAAACCCTACTTCTCTGATAGTAAAGAATGTTGTGATATCTTTCTTTGACTAGAAAGACAGCAGGAGGGTATAAAGTAAGAGCCCTAGACTGGAAGATAGAGGACCTAAGCTCCGGGTGCTGTAGGCTGGCTTAGCTGAGGGCTTACTAAGTCAGAGGTTTTCAAACTTGACCCTCCATTCACTTCACCACCTGATCTTGTCAAAAGAATTCTCTCAGCAGATGACTAGATCTGGGTGGGTGGCCAGGAGATTGTAATGCATCATGTACACTGAGTGGCCAGATTATTATGACCACCTGAGATTTGTAGGCAAATTAGCTATAATTTTGCGCTGAAGTTGCTAGAGGGCCAGACCATTATAAATAGGGAAGTAGGTTGTTTACCAGCATGCACGCACGTGGTATTTTGTAGAAGAGCCACATTCAAGGGACCAAAGAGCTGCATGTGGCTCGCGAGCCGCAGTTTGCCAACCACTGCTCTAAGTCATAAGCCGCCTCATAACACATGTCATATTGGCCCATCTGTTTGACGGAACCTCTACCTCAGTGCCTGACTACATTCTGAGATTGGGATTCCATTCTGAACCTAAGCCTGCTGGACTGGAGTCTTGATCACACACATTTGTCCTATAACTAAATTCTGACACACAAACCCTCAGCCGGCTTTGAGTACTACTTAACGTAGATGACAGAGGGCAGACACATGACACCTCTGTGGTTCCAGGCAATGTCACTGCTTAAAAGAGAGGCCCTCCTGGGACTCATTGTAGAATATAAACTTGGGATATAGATAAGCCCACATTTCCTTCTCAGAGAAATCCCTTCCCAACCTCTGTTGAAGGGGGGAATGAAGGTGGGTGTATTTTAGTATGTGACCCCCTGCAAGCCATAGCCAATTATACAACTTAACACACACCAAAAGGCAACACAAGGAAAGCCAAGCCACTAATTGGCTAGCACATACATAACTAGTGCTCTTCTTGAGAATTGGAACAAAGAAAAGAAAATGTTATAATCAAACACTGAAAGGTCATGGATGGACTCATTTTCATTCATGTTCTTACTGACAAGTTGTCTTAGAAAGCTGTATTACAGAGAAACCAATCAACATTTTTTAATACAACCAGAAAGAGAGAAAACAGAAAAAGGAAAAAACTCAAGCTTAAGGACCTTTTCAGCAAAGCATATGCCTTTCTGAAGCAACATATTTAGTTGTGCTTCATTTTTGTGAAATGCCCCTATAAACTTTCAAAATGCTCCTTTACTTGAACCAGCTTGTATGGGTTTGGTTATTTGTAAATAAAAAGATTTGCCTACGGTGAATTCTCCTAAGTGGTGAACACTGGTCTTATTCTAGCCTGCAGCTGCCTCTTGGGTATAACAAATTAGACAATTACCCAATCTTAGGCCATCCTTTCTCAGGAGCCTGGGCCACAAAAGTCCCAACATTCCAATCAGCTCAGTCAGTCTTAATTATGCAAATATTTCTCTTTTCTCCAGCTTTATTGAGGTATAATTGACAAATAAAATAGTAATAACTTAAAGTTTATAATATGATGATTTGATAAATGTAAATATGATGAAAGAATTCACACCATCTAGCTAATTAAAACATCCATCACCTAACATATTACTTTTTTTATGCAAATATTTATGTTCTACTCTCTTAGCAAATTTTAATTATAGGATATAGTATTATCAACTATAGTTACCATGTAGTACATTTAATCCTCAGACTTTATTCATCTTGTAACTGAAAGTTTATTCCTCATTTCCCACAACCTTCAGTCCCCTGCCAACCACCATTCTACTCTCTGCTTTCCTTGAGTTCTACTTTTTGTTCTACCACAATAAGTGATACCATAAAGCATTTGCCTTTCTCTGTCTTTCTGTCTGGTTTATTTCACTTATCATAATGTATTTCAGGCTCATCCATGTTGTCACAAGTGGCAGAATTTCCTTCAATAAAGGATGAATATTATTCCATTGTATGTATAATATTCCAGTCAATATCTATTTGTCAAGATATTAAATCATTGGATAAATAGGATAGTAAATGAATCCTAGCACCTTAATTAAGAAGTTTTCTCCATGTTTTTTTTTAATAAATCCAGGTGTGCCCTGATTTGAGGAAATTTATAACAAAAAACATGGCAACTTATAATAAATGATGAGGGTAAAATAATAAAGAAAGAAAATAATAATCCTATATAATAAAAGTCTAATATGCTAAGTGCCTGGTCATCTGGTGGTCCATTCAACCAATCAAAGTGTAATATGCTAATGATATGCTAAGGCTGCTAAACTGTCGCTATGATGTGCACTGACCACCAGGGAGCAGATGTTCAAAATAGAAGCTGCCCCCTGGTGGTCAGTGAGCTCCCACAGGGGGAGCGCCACTTAGCAGAAGCCAGGCTCACGGCTGGCTGGTGAGTGCAATGGCAGTAGCAGGAGCCTCTTCCACCTCCACAGCAGCACTAAGGATATCTAACTGCGGGCTTAGGCCCGCTCCCCACAAGGGCTCCCAGACTGCAAGAGAGCACAGTCCAGGCTGAGGGACCCGCCTCACCCCCAAAAGCACAAATTTTATGCACCAGGCCTCTAGTAATAAATAAATGATGAGGGCAAATTTGCTTTTCCAAAGCAACTCTTCAAATCCGGAGCACTCTCCTACATGTAGGCATGTATTTGAAAGATTAAAAACTATCCATAAAACTGAATAAGAGAGGGAGAAAATATAGTGATGCTCATGAAAGGATATCTTAGTGAAGCATGGTAATCAATAGGAAAGTAAGATTTGATTTGCAAGGTACATTTTTTTGGATATGCCACTTTATTAGGGATAATCAACCAACAGAGCCTATGACTGCTGGGACTCTGGAATGAGCTTAGCTGACTCTAACCTCATTCAAACACACTCAAGACAATCCCCAGGAAATGATTTCACAGCATTATTCATTCCAAGAATCAAGTCTTACTGTGAGCTAGTTACATCTGTCTCCTCTCTTCACAACACAGATATCTTAATACTGAGAGTCCTGGCTGCCTCCACATCTGAATGTACTGATTTTTTTCCCTGAAATGCAAATGGTATGACTAGGACACTCATTGTGAAAGAGAAACTGAATTTTCTAGAAGATTCACCAGTGTTTGCTGAGTAACCCTCTCCTCACTGTATCTTGGTTTTCTTCTCTACAATCAGAAAAAAATTTTAACACAGGGATTCATTGAAAGGCAGATGTTAACAGTTCATTTATTTACTCATTCTGTGGAAATTAATGGTTTCTAAAATAAATACTCAATTATTAGTGATTATATTTTTGTTAAATTTCTATCTATGAAACCTATAAATAATCAATTTTAAAACATTTATTATAGCATAACAGTTAAGTATGTGACTGTAGGACTCAGTTGTCTGGGTTGAAATCCTAGCCTTATCATTTACCAGCCATTGTTATTCATGGACATGACTTAAACCTTCCAAGGTTTAGTTTCCTCATCTTTAAAATAAAAATAGAAATAACCTTGCAAGATTATTATATCAATTAAATGATACAAACCATGTGTGATGGTTCATTTTGTGTGTCAATTGGACTGGGCCATGCTGGTGAGGGCAGGTGGAAGGGTGCCCAGATAAAACTGTTCTGGGTGTGTCTGTGAGTGTGTTTTGGATGAGATTAACAATTGATTCAGTAAACTGAGTAGAGCAGATCGCGCTCCTTCATATGGGGGCTCTCACCTAGTCAGCTGAAGGCCTGAAGAAAGACTGACCCTCCCATAGAGAAGAGGAAATTCCTCCTACCTGTAAAAAAAACCCTGCTTGAGCTGGAATATTGATCTCTTGTGGCCTTCAAACTTAGACCAAAACATCAGCTCTTCTTAGTTCTCAGACTGCCAGCTTTCAGACTAACCTTACGCCATCAGCTTGCCTGGTCCTCTGACTTTCAGACATTGGCTCTCCTGGGCTTACAGCCTACCGATCACAGATCTTGGAACTTCTCAGCCTCAGTAATTGCATGATCCAATTCCTTATAATAAATATTGAGAGAGAGAGAGAAAGAGAGAGAGAGAGAGAGAGAGAGAGAGAGAGAGATTGCCTACTGGTTCTGTTTCTCTGGAGAATCCTAATATATCATACAAAGCAATTAGTACAGTATAAGATTCATAATAAGCAATTGGTGAAAGGTTAGCTATTCTGATGAATAGAAAAATAGCCAAAACTGGTTTGGCTCAGTGGATAGAGTGTCGGCCTGTGGACTGAGGGGTCCCAGGTTCGATTCCGGTCAAGGGAATGTGCCTGGGTTGCGGGCACATCACCAGTGGGGGATGTGCAGGAGGCGGCTGATCAATGTTTCTCTCTCATCGATGTTTCTGACTATCTCTCTCCCTTCCTCTCTGTAAAAAATCAATAAAATATATTAAAAAATATATAAAAATAGCTATTGTTATAAATATTATGATCAATATTGGCAACCACCGACATGACTCAGAATCAAACCTTTTCCCTCAGGGAGCTCTCAGATTAACAGAAAGGGGAGGTGTAGGTATGACTAAGTATTTTCTCTTGCTTAAAATCCTTCAATGACAACCTGTGAGCTATAAGAAAAAATGTACAACTTCTGAGTATGGACTACAAGAGCCTTTCTTATCTAGTCCCTGCAACATCTTTGCACACCCTCTATATTTCAAATGTCAAACTGCAGCGGGAAGGCCGGTGAGGGTTGGGGGGCGGGAGGTAGGGGGGTAAGAGATCAACCAAAGGACTTGTATGCATGCATATAAGCATAACCAATGGACATAAGACACGGGGGGATAGGGGAGGCTAGGGGACTGTCTAGGGCTGGGGGGAAAAATGGGCACATATGTAATACCCTTTGTAATACTTTAAGCAATAAAAAGAAAAAAAAGAATTACATGGAATTATAAAGCCCCCTTTGAGGTAATATTGTATAATGTGCTTATATGTA
>NW_006292696.1:2961498-2984749 GCF_000327345.1 Myotis davidii | reverse complement strand
TAATAAAAAATTAAAAAAAAATTTAAAAAAAAAAGATTTGCCTATGTTGAATTTCCTAAAGTGGGGATATGGACTTTTCCTGTCACAGACTGGGCTCCCTCCTGCCTCAGTGGGTTTTCAGAGCCTCACCCTCTGCCTCTGATGGTATGTCCTCTTTGGCCTGAAGAACTCCTGCCCATCTGTCTAACTACATCTCATGTCACTTTAGATGCTCCTCTCTACATGTTCCCTTTAGCACCTCTCCTTCTCCCTTAAGGTGTACTCCACAATATAGCATGAGTGTTGATATGTAAATTCTATAGAGGTCCCAGCATGAATCCAAATCATGTCCCTACCTAGGATGCCAACACATGGAAGAACCCCATAGGAGCAACCAGAGGACACATCTTGGCATGAAGAGCCCAGGAGCTTCTGGGCAGAACCTAACATCCAAGAAGATGAAGTCAGTCAGACCTGCTTGACCCAGGAACAAAACTTCAAAGCTGGTTAGTTACTTGTCATCAGTTCCCTGGGAATCTAAAAGGCCAGTGCTTAAGAGGTGTCATTTTGTTGCCCTTTCCAGCAAAGCACTGATTCCACTTGTGCTTTCTCAGACCAGACGTTCTTTTAATTTTCTGGAACCCAGGACAGAATTCATTTGCATGGCCAATTCAGCACATGCAAGGTTTAAATTTATCTTCTTGGAATGAGTGGGTGTCTGATTATCCCAGTAGTCAGGAACCCACAACACCTATCCAGTCTCCGTGTAGACCAAAAAGTTACGATAGTCGGGGTGTGTTTGAAGCTAACAAGTGCAAGAGGCTAGAGCGCAGGACAGGAAAGGGGAGGCAGGGCATCCTCTCTCCCAGCAAATCAAGAGCAACACACCCTGTTCTCAGAACATTGCAGACGCCTTTCCTGAAGCTTTGTCCCAACCCCTTCCCAATCCTGATTCGTGGAACCATTCAATACCACATGCAGAGATCTAAGACCCAATTCTCATCAGAAATAATCCTAATAGCACCCATTATTATTTTTTGATCATGTTTAATGTAAAAACATTGGAAATTACAGAAAAGTTCAAACAGCTCAAAAATAATCACTCAGAGCAAAAGATAATGTTTTAGTATATATCCTTCCAGTGTTATAGTCACACACAGCATGATATTATATCAAAATATTGTCATGTGACTTGTTTTTTTCACTAATTACATACCTTGGGCATTTTCTCATGTTATTTAACAACCTTCTTCATTATTTTTATGGCTTTGAAACACACTGTACTTAACCAATCACCCTTTTGTGGGATAGCAACTTACTTCTACCGCTTTTGCTATTCTAAGTAATCTCACAATTAATGTTCTTGAGCCATAATCTTTTTGAGCCTCTAAGGATTTCCTTAGGTTAAATACTTAGAAGTGGAAATTCTGGGTCAAAAAGATGTGCATATTTTTAAGAATTGTGGAGTAGATATCCAAATAGTCTCATAGAAGGGTACCTCAGGCCGAGTGTATTCCTCCAACAGTACATGAGACTGGTTCTGAAGTATTTAAAGAGTACTGAGCTACTGGGGAGGCAACACAGCATCCATCCATCCATCCATCCATCCATCCATCAATCCATGCAACAAATATTGACTGCAGACCCTATACATGAGCTAGAAACAGAATAATGAAAAAGACAGTCATAACCCCTCCCTTCCACGCACTCACAGTCTGGTAGGGAAATCAGACCAGCAATGATAACACTGATCAGCATAGCCTTGTTACTGTTTCATTCTGACTATATACCTCATTTCAAAAACAAAACCCTACCTTATGGCTGGGACTAAGCGTTCCAGGCTGGAAATGGGTCTCCTGATTCTCCCACCCCAGGAGCCGTGTCTTGCTCTCAGGAGTTCTCTTGGAGAGGCTACGGGATTCTGGAACAGCAGCCAGCCCTGCCGAGAACATTTGCCTCTGCGCAAGTTACCCATGGCAGATTCCAGCTGCACATTGCTCCCTTTCTGGAAAAGTAATACACACCACAGCCACTTTGGGCTGCACGTTACTCACTCTGTGCCAGGTCTAATGCCAGGCGCTTAATATAAATGGTCCCATTTAATCCAAACAGTAACACTATGAAACTGATGTTGTTCTATGTTACGAATGAGGAACAGGATGATCAAAGAGGTAACTTGCCCGCTGTCAGCAGGGTTGGGATGTAACCACAACTCTCTCTTATGCACATTTCACTGTTCTGTTTACCTGGTCTCTCTCTATACCCTGATGCAATGTTTTGTCCTGCCCGGCTGGACATCCTCTGGTCACCTACTGCGAGATCCATTTCAAAAATCTGTCATACCCAATGGGCAGCTGGGGCCTGGCACTCTCCAAACTCCTCCAATGAAGTATCAGGCTGCCCAGGGAAACCACTGCCAGTGATTCCCAAAGTGTGGACCAGAGGTCACCTACTGCAGAACAAAGGACAGTTCTCATTTAAACGAATAAGGGCAATGTGGGATATGCATGCAATGGAATATTATTCAGCCATCAAAAAGGAAAGTAGTACTGAGACATGCTACACATGGATGAACCTCAAAACATTATACAAAGTGAAATAAGCCAAATGAAAAAGGACAAATACTGGACTATTCCCTCCATATGAAATGGCCAGAGTAGGTATTTCAACAAAGACAGGAAGCAGATTATTGATTGCCAAGGGCTAGGAGGAGTGGGGAATGGACAGTGGCTGCTTAATGGATATGAGGTCTCTTTTGTGGCTGAGGAAAATGTTTTGGAACTAGAGGTAATGATTGTGCAACACTGTGAATGTACTAAATGCCACTCTCTTGTTCAGGATGGTTAAGCTTAAGTCATGTGAAGTTTACCACAATTTAAAAAGGGGGTGAGGGGAGCAACAAGCTACTGAGTCAAAATATTTGGGCCCAGATATGTCCTTTTATATAAGATCCCCGCTGATTCTGGTGCACATTAAAGTTTGAAAAACATTCCTAAGAAAATGCCTGGTATGGCTAGACAGGATAATCATCTAAAAGTACCCCAAAATTAAAAGCATTTTTCAAAGCTTGATTTTCAGAAAGCAAATCTTAAATCCAGGGTGTAGTTATAACCAGAACAAAGAGCCTTAGAATGAGGTGGCCTCATTGATCCACCTAACAACATTATTCCAATTAGCAAGGAATCCAAAGGACTGGCCTGGACCACATACATGTGCCCGGCCCAATCACTGAGATGGGGAAATGAGGACAGAAAAAAATGGTGACATGTGTGAAGAAGGACAGATGCTAGGCCAGAGGAGGAGAGATACTGGCTAATCGATATGGCCAGGTAAAGTAATGGCACAGTTCCCACATAGCCCTGCATTAAAGTAAACGGAAATCAATGGACTAAGAACCGTGGATTTAATAAAGCCATTAAGTCACCACAATTCCCTTCCAGGCAAATTAATTCTTTCATGGATGTCCCTTATTGCTTCCAAGACTCAATTCTCTCCTGGCACGGGATTTGGGTGGCATGGCCCCAGAGAAAGCTTTCTCACCATCTCCTCCCACCCATTCTCTCCCTAAGGGAGGGGAACTTCTTTGCTTTGGCTGTCTTCCATCAGCATATTGTTCTTGCTTCAACCCTTAAGTCCACTGCTTTATGCTGCAAGGGAAACAACCTAATCTCGCCTGCTAACATGAAACAAGGGCCAGGACTAAGGTAACCTGCCTAAGAAACCATAGCAAGTCACTGTGTGTTCCCTCGCTCATCCACATACCCTATATTATGAATATCATATATATTTGTCTTATTTCATTCCTGCAACAGCCCTGAGGTAGGCACTATTGTGTCCAGTTAGTGGATGAGGAAACTGAGTCCTGAATGGTTTCATAATTGTCGCAGCGTCTCCTGACTCATGACCGTTCTACTCTACTCTTGCCATTGCCTCCCTAACTGAGATCCTGCAAGACTAGGAAATTACTGACTAGTAGTCAGAGAGGATGCCTGAGAGCATCAGACACACAAAGAAGACCAGACTTCCTCCCAACCTCAAGTCTATGTTCTGAGGGACACTGACCAACAGACTTCCACAGTCCCCTGAGTTCTTATCGGGCAAAACTCTCAACAACACATAGCTGGTCAGGGGAGGAAGGGAAGGTTTTAGGTGAGTGAGTGCTAAGGACCAACAACCTGGATTTGCTACAAGGAGAACACACACACAATGCATTCATATAAATTAAAGTAATTGGCTTGGATTCCAACAACCTAGGTCCTAATTCCCAGCTCAACTGTATGACCTCTGGCAGTATTGACATTGCTAACAATCCACATTATCATCTGTCAACTCAAGATGTTTATCTTACATGGTGGCTGGGAAGAACCAAGGGGTATTCCACATAAGAGCACTTAGTATGTGCCTGGCACAGAATGAATTCTTTAGTGCTAGTTTTCCTTATTATTCCAAAGACCAGACCACCGCCATGCCAACAAACCTCACACGTCCCGGCAAAGGTCAGAGCCTGTGTTCACATAGACCTGTGTCTGCACAAACCTGGGTGTTTTTTTCTTGTTAACCAGTGTGTGGCCTAGTTACGTAACCTTTCTGAACTCAGTTTACCCAGCAACAAAACCAAAATAATGGTATTGTCTACCTCCCAGGTTTGGGAATAGGAATGTTAAAAACGGAAAAAGGCTTTGCCCAGCTGGAGTGGATCAGTTGGTTGAGCGTCATCCTGTGCACCAAAAGGTTGCTGGTTTGATTTCCCACCAGGCACATACCTGTGTTGTGGGTCTGATCCCCAGTCGGAAAATATACGAAAGGCCAAAGGACTTGTATGCATGCATATAAGCATAAGCGATGGACGCAGACAACAGGGGGTGAGGGCAAGGCTGGGGGGATGAGGAGACAATGGGGGGATAAAGACACATTTGTAATACCTTAATCAATAAAAAGTTTTTTTAAAAAATGAAAGGCAACCAATCAATGTTTCTCTCTCTGTGTCAGCATGTCCTCGGGTGAGGTTTAAAGTAAAGGATGGGAAAGGCCTTAGTGACAGCCTGGGCCTCTGATATTATCGATTAGATCACCCACTGTAAAACCCTCTTTGCTCAGAGTTTATGACTCTGCCTTTTTTTTTTTTCAGTCCTAAAACTGCAAAACCCGTTGAGCAGGAATTAATGCAGAGTTTTAAAACTCTGTAGGGCACAGAGCCAGAAGACAGCGTGGAAGAAGGTAAGGCTCACGGCTCGTGGCACTTGGAGCCACTGACCACTAGGGGCCGTTGGTAAGCCACAGAAGCTGGAGAGATGCCTTACCTGTCAGGCATTCAACACTGTTTCTTATGTAAAGTGCTTTCTGGACTATCAGAGATCCAGCTCAGGGACCTTCGCAAAGAAGGCTGGCTTTATTTTCTCTAAGGGAGCACACAGCCCCCTTTCCTCCAGAGGTTGGAGGGAAGGGAATATGGGCCACAGCCTGTACCTACCTAGTCAGTGAGCCACGAGGCTGGTGCGGAAAGAGACCTGTGTGGCAGCATTTGTGAAATCTGGGGAAATCCTCCACCTGCAAGGATTTCCCCAGCGCCCAGTGACTGAAATCCCTTTAAGTCTTATAAACATGGTTCTAGCATAGCCGGTGAAGCCTTAGGCAAATTACTTAACCTCTCTGACCTTTGGTTTCCCTTGAACAGGTATAGGTAAATGAGATAATACATACAAAATTTCACACATATAGAAAGGCTGGATAATTTTTATTAGTTGTTGTTATTCTTTTGTAAGAGTTAGACTCAAGGCCTGGAGAGTAGGTGTTCTGGCATAGGGTTTAGGGGGTTGAGAAAGGGGACAGAGGTACAAGGAGGGTTTAAAAGGCAGACAGAAAAAAAGACAAAAAAAAAATAAAAATAAATAAATAAAAGGCAGACAGAAGCCAAAGTCGATGCCTCCAGGTCATTGAAGTTCAGATGAAGCAAGTGAAGAAACTTTGAGACGCGGGTTCACGTATTCTTGTCCTGTTGTGTGTTTGTAGGTGTGTGTAGTGTGAAGTTAGCAGTGTTAAACTATACTATAGTAGCTCAACTTTATATCCCAGGTGCCAGGGAACTTGTACATGCCCCTGGGGGCATAACAACAGAGGCAAAATGAGACTAGAAAAAATATCAGTTGGCAGAGAGATCGGGGAAAATGAGGAAGACTGTAACAGGACCCCATTCTGGACCCCACGCTGAGAAACACTATGCAAAAACCAGAGCACGTCCACAGGGGAGGTAAGTGGCTGGGGAGGAGAACACACAGTCCCGAGAGGAGTTGAAGAAATGTGGGTGATCCACTAGAAAGTAGAAACAAAAGGAAATTCATTCCCTGTCTTTGGATTAGTGGCTCAAAGACTGTGTGGGGAAGGAGGAGCAGCTGGCTGATTTATGGTATGTGGCCCAAGAAGGTAGACCCAGAATCAGTGAATACTGCAGAGCCCATGAATCCCCCAATATAGTATCCTTACATGCTCACTGAGTGTGTGTGTGTGTGTGTGTGTGTGTGTGTGTGTGTGTGTGCTGTACATATTGTGCATCTTTTAGCAGAAAAGGATCCACAGCTTTCATCAAATTGTCAGGACCTCAAAAAAACTTAAAATTCTCTGATATAAATAATAACAGCTAATATTTATCAAGCAATTACTAAGTACCAGGCACTGGGCCAAGCCCTTCACATAAGTCACTGAATCCTCCCAAGGACCCTCAGGAGGCGTTGTAGCTGAGTATGAATGCAGGCTCTGGGGCCGGTCTGCCCTAGTTTGCATCCCAGTTCTGTCGCTAGCAAGCCACGTGACCTTTGGCAACTCACTCTCTCTATTCCCTAGTCTGTAAAATGGGGATTATAATGATAACCTCAAAAGGCTCTTATGGGGATTAAGTTCGGACATGTAAAGTTCTTAGAACAGCATATGACAAACAAACTTTAACAGCCAGCTTTCACAAGATGATATAAGCCAGCTACAGCATCCCACTACATTAACTCGTTCTCTTTCTTCTTCTTCTTTCTCACTTTCCTCCTTCTTTCTCTCTCTCTCTCTCTCTCCCCCCTCCTCTGTCTCTCTCATTAGAGATGGCTAACAGATGTCTCCCTGGTTCCTTGAAGGGGTAGAATTTATATAGAATTGAGAGAAGCAAAGTTCATATTCTGTGAGAGCAGAGAAGTTCAAAGGGAGTTTAAGAAAGACTGGGGGGGGAAAGCATCTGTTTGGGTCGAGGGATATTTCCACAAATAGTGGGCATGGATCCTCTTGGGGTAAGAGGAAAATCAACAGCTCCCATATGTGAGTGCTTATTAGCTGCAAGGCGCTTTATCTCCCTTCTTTCATTTAACCCTCCCAACAGCACTCTGAGGTAGGTGGCACCAGAAGGTACTAACTGCAGGTCCACAGAGGAGGGAAAGGGGGCTCTATGATACTTGCCCAAGGATATAAGGCAGGAGGGACAGGAGCTGAGAGTGGAGCCCAGGCCTTCGTGGCTCTAAAGTCCCCACTCTTTCCACATTTGTTCTCCGTTGCTTAAACAACAGAGAAACATGCAGGGAAGGCCACTGGGGTCACTGTTACCCATGAAACTTTGGGGTAAATTCTAAAGTGGAGCCTCCACTCTCATCATCTTCCCAGCAGCCTGCTCCAAGAAGCCTCTTCATGAACAGAAGGCTCCCCAGCCACCCAATCTCCACACCTTTCTGCTGCTGCTGCCACCGTGGGATGACTTTTCCATGTGATAAACTGGGACTATCACTATCCTTGCCCTCATCCAAGAGGGCTCTTCCCACATAGTTCGCTCAATCACCCAATTTGCAGCTCTTTGGGGAAACTGCATTCCTGGAGACACACAGTCAGGTGACCTCAGAAGACACACACAAATGCAGTCTTCTACCATCCCAGACTGACATACTGCTGTATTCCTCCAGAGACTCCATGCAGGATATAATCAGGATACAGGTTCAGGAATTAGATTGCCCAGTCCCCATCACAGCTTTGTCATGCGGGAATGATGTGACTCTGGGTTATTTACATAAGCTCTATGTGCCTAGACTCTCATCTGTACACTGGGGATTATAAGGGGTTCCCCCCCCTTCAAAGTACTTTGGTGAGGATTCAACAAAATAATATTGAAAAGGAAAGGGGGCTTAAAGCAACATTATGTAGATATCATACACTCAATAAATGTTAACCATGATAGCCTGCCTATACATCCATCTTTCAAATGCAATTTGGGGGACTTTTCGGGTTCCCTCCTCCCATTCTGGAGCACTGGTCCTAGAACTCCTTGACTTGCTTTTATTTAGCCCCAACCACTGGTTCATAATCCTTTGAACGGTTTCTGAACCCTTTGGAAGGTGAAAGCTATGTATTCTCTTTCCAGTGAAATAAACATATGCAATTTTACATACATTTTCAAGAAAGTACCTTGACCCCCTGAAGCCTATCCCTGGGCCATGCTCACCAGACCCAAGTTCTCTTTTTCAATGCCTTCCACTTAAGTGTTTCCACCCTTGATTTAGCTCCCAGAGACATACTTCTTCCTGCTCCTTTCCTGTTTCCCCCTGTTTTCTCTAATCCCTTCTATATGCAAGTGTTCTCAACTCTCCCCTTCTTGCCTGCCTCATTAACTAACATAGCTCTGTCATCCAATGGCAACTCCCACAACCACTAAGAATAATACCAATTATATAATTATTCAGTCTTTAATTTCAAGTATATATTGGCAGGGTTAGAGATAATTATAATATTGTACAGAGAAGGTAATTCCTAAATTACATTCCCTTCTAATAACCACAGTTCCTTAGGCTCCAGTTCACATGCCACTACATCCACTTTTGCCATTTCTGAGGCCACCTCTTGTTCCATAAAAATACTTTCAGTACAGGCCAAGCTTGATACCTTAGCATATTGTCTGCCATGAGCATAAATCTAAAATATATAACTTGCAAAGGCAACACTTCACTAGGATGTAAGGCTGAAATTCAGCAAGTCTCTAGAGATAAGACACTGTCCCTAGAAGTGGACAGCATATTAAATCAGTAGAAAGATCATGGTCTTTTTTATGTCATGCAGACCCCTACATGTTATATGAGTGACCCTAGTCAAGCCCCTCTGAGCCTTGCCTTAATGACCTGTAAAGTGGAAATAAGATTTGGAGTCAGGGTGATGGTGAGCACTAAACAGGAAAGCCTATGTTTATCACCCAACAGTCATTCATTAATTGAACTCCTATTTATTGAGAACTTGCTATGAGCTGGCCATAGTAATGAGACTGAGAATTCACTGTGAACAAGAGATAGTGCCTGCCCTCAAGTTGCTCACAGTGCTTTCAGGAAAACAGATCTTTACAACCTGTCTTAGAAGAGTGTGCAGGCACAGGATGCTCTAGGAACCCGGGAAGGGACACAGACAAATGCTAAGTATTCAGTGGACACTCAGCAAATGTGACTTCTCTCCCCCCCTTAGCCAACAGGCACATCCTCAAGTAACCAAATCAATCATCTTCTAGGTGATACCCCAGAGGGTAAGTTTGGTAATGCCTATCTTCTCAGACACCAGCAGGTGTCATCTCCCATCATCCCCTCAAAATGCACCAGGAGAAATCCCCAAAGCTTCATTACAGAGGACAGAGAGCCATCTAGACCAATGAGTTGAGCCCAACTGTTCACTCCATTCGCTAGAGCACTTACTGTTCTTATCTCGTGGCCAGGAGAATAATAAGAAAGAAAGCAGCCAGGAAAATTAATCAGAACCCAGAGAATTTTAATAAAATGTTATTAGAAGTCAGAGCAAACTGTGGGGAAAAGAAAGAGCTGCAGCCTTGGGGCACCTGTTCCTGTTTTAATTGGATGACTCAGGTCTGGCCAGTCCAAAAAGGTGCCCCACTGATTTCTAGGCTTTGCTTGCGAGGCCCATTTGCCTACACAGAGTCACATTTCTTACTCTCTTCAGCCTGCACCTTGCCCAATACCTGCCCTCATCCCACTTTCATTAATAGTCCCCTGCCCTCCACTCCAAGGGCCCCTACTTACAGCACATCATGGCACTTTCTATGGCAGACAAGAGCCCAGTGTTAGAAATCAAAGACCAGGCTTTTGGTCCCTGCTTCCGCCTCTAATTCATCATGGAACTTTGGGTCAAAAATCTACCCTCTTCACTAGATCTCAGTTTTCTCATCTGTAAAATGGAGACACTGGAATGGTTCTTTCATCATCTCTATTGCCTTTCTACTAGTCTTTGATTCTAAAAAATGCACGCATACCTCATGATTTGCATTAAAAGGGTTTGAATAACACCTGGTGACTAAGCACCCCTACCTATCATTAGAGGGTGGGATGGTCTTGCTTTGTTCTTTTCTGCTCGCAATGAAAATTTAAGCCTGAATGGAGTCAGCTGCTTTACCAACTATTTGATAGGAACTAGCTTTCTCTTTGGATCTCTCTGCCCATCTTTACACTAGGTTCAGTCATATCTACACCTCACCTGTGTTCCTGGGCCAGTTCCTTATAGCCATATAGTACTTTGTTTTTAAAAGGCTGTTTCATCTATTACCTTACTGGACTTTCTCAAGATTGCTATGAGGTAAGTAGAATGGGCATTATTATCCCCATTTTATCTATGAGAAATCCAAGGCTGAGGAAACTTAATTGCATTGCTACGGCTATACATCAATTAAATGGTAGTCTAGACTCAAGGCTGAAATCTCCCAACCACGCTCACACCGCCCAACCACTGCTCTTTCCACTATACTACCACACTCTGCTTAGACAACGGCAAGGGCCTTCCAACACTAACACCCTCACAATCTAGGACAGTGAGACAGTGATATGAATTTAAAAATTACTAAGGAATACAGACTGAAAACATAACTGAGTAATGGGAAAATGTGTAGGAAGGCCAGAGGCCAGGTAAGTAAAGAAGGGAAAGGAAGAGTGATTTGTCTTTGAAAAATGACACCTACACCAATGGAAGTGGGTTAGTTTCTTGGCAAAAGGTTAAAACCTTGCCAACACAGCTCTGAGATTAAAATTTTTTGAAAAGCAATGCAAGGATTTTTTTCCTCCCCTTTTAGCTTTTTTTTACTTGCTCTTTTATTAATATTCTATATTTCACAGTTACAAAAAAATCTTCCACTGCATAGTGAAAACAAACTGGTAGCATCAGCACTTTCTCTTCACAGCTGGGTCCCAGGTTGGCAATGTTTTTCTCCCATAAAACCATAATCCCATAAAATTTAAGGTTATTAAGTTGCAGGTGAATAATTCATGAGACAATTATGAAACATTTATGATGGAATATTATTAGCTTTCAAAAAAAGGAAAACATTTGGGGTCGCCAAATTGACAAACTTTGGTAGCTCTATTTCCATCTCCCTTGATGGACATTCCCTGCTGCCTTGGACATTCGAGGATGGATTCAAGTCCCTCCAGATGGTGTCTGGATTATACCCCAACAACTCAGCCAGCTAGTGGCACAACCCAGCACAACAGATGTGAGCACTGCCTGAGGCCAATAGTAATGGTAAGCACAAAGCCTTGTGGGTGGCATACTCTGTGCTAGACTCCGTGAAAATCACTTCCCATGTATTGTATCCCTAATCCTCACACTGACCCCCTGAAATCAATATTATCCTTACCAGCCCCATTATTTAGACCAGGAAACAGGCTCAACAAGTTAAATAACTTATCAAAGACCACGTATCCAGCAAGAGGCAGGGCCAGGATTCCAACCCAGGGATTCTAACCATGAGCCTCCTAAACAACAGTTGGAGAATTGTGATTTGTGGCATCATCAATGTATCATTCACACCTCGGGTCCTGTTTAAAGCACTTTCATATGCAGGATTCTATCCTTGCAACCCTCCGAAGCATTATTATTGCATTATCAGACAGGCGTTGTTGTCTCCATTTTGAAGATGAGTAAATTGAGGCCCAGAAAGGTTAAATGATCTGGTCAAGGTCACCTAGCCAGTTAGTATAAGCACCCCAACTAGAAGTTCAAGGCTCAGTCATAATGATATATACACCATGAAATAACAGAATTGGAAAAGAGTTTCCTTGGTAAACCTCCAATCCAACACAGCATCTCTGCAGGTAGACCCCTCCAGCCTCTGCTTGTGCACCCCTCAACCCACCTTGCCCCCTCGGTGATAAGGAGCTCCAGTGCTCAATGCAAAAACCCTTCTACTGCTGTAAAATTCTGAATGTTTTTCCTTACCCTGAGACAGTATTTTTTGCCTCCTTACAACCGACTACTGTTCTATCTGAAGGACCACCTTCTCCCTTCTCACCAATCACATATCCCTCCTCATCGTGGGTTCTTCCCCTACCACTTTCAGCTTACCACCCCCATCCAGGATCTTCAACCATTCTTCATAGAACCTGTGTTTTCTATCCATCTCCTTTCTTTTCTCTCTTCTTAGATGTGCCCTATATCAATACTCCCCTTCCAAACAGAACTGAATCCCATCTCCAGGGGCATCTGACTGGACTTAGGCACCCCCTCCCTCCTACAAGGAGCTATAACCATCCCTTCCCCCATTGGCACAGGGGAATCTAGCTGAGACCCCATTCACTATTGCAATAACGCATTTATATGAACTTGCTACCCCAGCCCAAAACTTTTTAATGTCAACTACTATCAAACTAAGTTGCCTTTATCACATCTCCCTTCTGTACACATTCCCTTCATCTCCTGTGGCATATGGCAATTTCAGAGCATCTTCCAGTGCAGATAGAAATGGCATTCCCAATGCCATCCCATTTGTCGGCATTTGTTCTGCCGAGCTGAGCAGTGAGCATGGCCTGAGCCTATGAGGATGCTCAACGTGGTCCAAGGAGATGGAGGGTAGTGCCTCCTGGGAAACAGGAGAGCCATCCTTTCTAAGTTCACTCTGTACTAGGTTCTCAGCACAATGCAGTTTGCAGGTGACTGTTTCAGGGGCCCGTATCTGACCATCGCCCACTGCTAGAGTGGGGGGCCATCTGCTCTTCCAAATGGAGAGGGGCCTTAAAGACCCCTAACTCCCTGTCTTATAGGAAACTGAGGTCCAGAGAAGAGAAGTAACTTGCCCAGTCAGTACTTAATGTGGGACTGACACCCAGGCCTTTGGACACCAAGCCCCACTCCATGGCATTTGAATCTTAGACACCATCTGGCCCAGCACCTCATTTATCCTTGAGCAAACTGGGGCACAGAGGGAGAAGGTCACTCAGCTCAGGAGTGCTCGGAACAAAGACCAGCCCAGGTTTCATTACCAATGCTTTTCACAGAAGGAAAAAGGAAATGTCATCTCCCGTCTTTCTGTGCCTAGGGCATCCGGCCCGCGTCAGGGATAATAACGCCCATGTCACTTCACTTCTTTCCATACCACAGACACTTTGCAGCGAGAGCCGGGTCTTATCTTGACTCTTACCTCACAGATGCTACATGTTCCCCAGGAAAAACTGACACTCTTGATTCTCTAGGTCACCCCGAGGTCCTCATTAAGCGAGGACATCAGGGAGGAGAATTTCAACTCAAGGTGGAAATGGTAGAAAAATCCAAATGCACCCTAAGTCAGCAACTTCACCTGCCATCAATGACTCTGGCCTAAGAATTCACTCAACTGCAAGTGCCCAGGATGAGAACTCTCTAAACACTTCCACCAAGAGAGCCGCTATAGCATCACTTGACTAGCAGTACTCTGCACATAGTAATACTGTTGCCAGCATGCTTCAAGCAAAATTCTGTTATCCGTTCTCTTCAGACAGCACACTGTTACCAACCTTCTGTCACCAGTGCTCGCTTTTCTGCCTGGAAGTGGGGACGGTCAGTAACTGCTGACAGAGTTCCAGGCTTATGCTTAGAAGGGAACCAAAGCCCTAACTGGTTTGGCTCAGTGGATAGAGCGTCAGCCTGCAGACTGAAGGGTCCCAGGTTCGATTCCGGTCAAGGGCATGTACCTTGGTTGCGGGCACATCCCCAGTAGGCGGTGTGCAGGAGGTGGCTGATTGATGTTTCTCTCATCGATGTTTCTAACTCTCTATCCCACTCCCTTCCTCTCTGTAAAAAATCAATAAAACGTATTTTTTTTAAAAAAAGAAGGGAACCAAAGAAGTTGGGAAAGTATCTGCAATTTTTCACATCAAATAATGTTATCATTTTAATTTGGCAGGACTTGAGTGGTGGCTGGTAGAGTTAGAAAAGAGGGAAGCTCACCTCCACCACCCTCGGAGCCACTGTTAAGTACAGAACACAAAGGCAAGGAAAAGAGCCACCACACGAAGCCAGGTGGCCAGCCAGGCCAGGGATTTCCCGCGGAGGCTCCCAGCTCTGTACTTCCCAGCCAGCCTCCCGCACCACGTGGAGGCATTGCAATTCCTCACACGCAGACAACAGGAGGTGACATGTGGATTCCAAGCAGGTGAGCTTGCCTCCGAGAGCTTTGGCAGTAAAGCTTGGGTTAAACAAAGCCACCTGCAGCCTGCAGCAAGGGTTTGATTACTCAGGCAGCACCTCTGAGGAAGGATTAAGAGGACTCTATCATGGGGATAGCAGAATCTTAATTGAAATACAAGTCGCTAGATTAGCATCCCTAGAGAGAACCTTCAAGCTTCCCAATAGAGAGCTGCTATCACTCTAAGGATCCAGCTCATCTTAACAGTTCTGAGCACAGATATTGCAAACAGATCTTCTTACCTAATCTGCATCCCCTCCCCCACCGCCATACCTAAATGGGGGTCCAGAGAGTGATCAGCACACACACCCTCATTTGCTTTTGATTTTCAATTAAATTGGTATAATGTACTTAAAATCTGTCTTTTATTTGGAAAGATAAACACAGCAATTTGGTAATTTCATTGCTATGTCAATTTGCAAGGAAATTTCTATTTAAACTCAGTGACTGGCCCACGGCCACCATCCCAGCCAGCAGCAAGCTGTCTAAAGGGACAGGAGAAGTGCCAGCTGAGTCTCTTGGGTGGATGATGCAGCTGGTAGGAAACCTCCCCTCATCCCCCCAACTGTCCCCTGAGTGGTGTTCTCAGTGTCTAAAGACTTAGAAACAAAGATTGAATTTTTTCCTTATTTTTCTCAGCTGTGCATGTAGCTAATATTAGAGACCTATGATGTGTCCGGCTCTACGCTGTCTTTCACACACTAACTCGTTTGATCCTCATGACCAATCCCTTTGAAAAGCCTCTTCTCATCCTCTGTCTAATGGGTGAGAAAATGGAAGCTTAGAGAGGTTAAAAGGAATGAACAGATTTCCACATTCTGCAGTCCCGATGCAATTCCAAGGTTGTCTGTCAACAAAACTGACATGTTTAACCACTGCTGTTAAACTGACTTTTACTCCATTCACTTGGCCCACCTCTGACCTACATGGAACACAGTGAACACTCATGAAATGTTAAATAAATAATAAATAAATAGCCCAGCCAGCGTGGCTCCATGGTTGAACATCAACCTATATGTACCAGAGGTCACGGTTCAATTCCCAGTCAGGGCACATGCCCAGTGTGGGGCTTGCAGGAGGCAATTGATCAATGATTTTCCCTCATCATTGATGTTTCTAAGTCTCTCTCCCTCTTCCTTC
The DNA here is from genome assembly GCF_000327345.1 of Myotis davidii. Classification (NCBI taxonomy): domain Eukaryota; kingdom Metazoa; phylum Chordata; class Mammalia; order Chiroptera; family Vespertilionidae; genus Myotis; species Myotis davidii. The sequence continues at coordinate 2,969,193 of NW_006292696.1, read as the reverse complement.
CTCTCTGAAATAATATATATGCTTTTTTAAAAAAAGAAATGCATGATTGAGTGGTCTCAAACTTACTCCTGATGTTGGCCATCGTCTGACCATTAGGCACTGATTAAGCCCTAATCCAGATCACATACTTAACCCCCAAATCAGTTTTAGACTGGCCCTCCTCGCCAGATTATTATACACTGACCTCCTGATTTAAGTCAGAGCCTGATTCTTTAGCATCCTATGTGCACCTGAGCCTGTGCACTGCCTTAGCCTGTGCACTGCCCAGCTGCAAATCCTTTAGCTCCTCAAACTCCAGTTTGTTACTCCCACCGGGCCTTTGCACATGCTGTGCCTTCTGCCTGAACCTGTCCCTGTGTCCTCATGTAAGCATCAGTTTGGTCATCATTGGGGGATGCTTCCTGAACTTCTGGTCCAGGCCAGGTTTCTTTACTAAATATTCTTACAGAGCCACATCTCTTGTCTTTCACAGCCCTTGTCTCCACCTATAATCATTCAGCCATTGGTGCCTGTCTCCCCTGCCAGACCATCTGTTCCAGGATGGCAAGGGAGTGTGTCTCCCTCAGAACAACAATGCATCCTCAGTGTTCTTAGCACCTGGCTCATGTCAATAAACATTTGTCAGTGAATATCTAGACCAGTGATGGCGAACCTTTTGAGCTCGGCATGTCAGCATTTTGAAAAACCCTAACTTAACTCTGGTGCCGTGTCACATATTGAAATGTTTTGATATTTGCAACCATAGTAAAACAAAGACTTATATTTTTTATATTTATTTTATATATTTAAATGCCACTTAACAAAGACAAATCAACCAAAAAAATGAGTTCTCATGTCACCTCTGACACACATGTCATATGTTCGCCATCACTGATCTAGACCATGCCCTAATCACAGCCACAGGCCACTAACCTGGGTCATAAACTGAAAGCTCCTATGATTCAAAGTTATCAAGTAAGCTTATTGGTATAATCGAGTGAAAGGTAAGAAGTTATGAAAGAATAACTCAAGGTATAGGTCCTATTGATATTGAATAATCTTTCTAAATGAAAGACAACACATTACTATTAAGTTAAAAAATCTAGAACGTCAACTCACATAATGAAATGTAAGAAATGTTTTCATCAGTTTGGCATATTTCTCATCCTTGAAATTTATTTCCCATTCTTCTTACACAATGTCAAAAGGACTTAAAGATACAATTACTACCTATCTAAAGGAAATTCCATTATATAAAATTTGAAGAGATAGCTCAAATTATTTTGTTCACCAACATTTTGCTGTGGAAGATATATATGAGATAGCATTAAGCCATTCAGTGAGGCTGGAAATAGATGCACTATACATAAATTTCATTGCAACCTCATCATTTGAAATAAGCTTTAATATGTAAACCATCTGGGGAGAAGGTAAGCTGGGGAAAATGACTGTGTGATGTTTATACTTGCTTTGCTGAATTAATTACTTAATTCATCAAGTAGTTCCTGGACGTCTAGCATGAGACTATGTTATTGAAACACAATCCCTTTCTCAGCAAAGCACTTTAGTTGGTTATGTGTACTCTGTAAACAGCAAGAAAATGAGCACCAAAGAGGTTTAGTTACTTGCTCAAAAGTCACATGTGCAGGGATAACGTCAGAACCGGAAGTGCGTTTTCCTGACAAGCCTCTCCAGTTGGCAGAGGGGCCTCTGCGTACTTACGGTGAAGTGGGGGCGAGTTTACAGCTGGGGCTGACCTTTGGGTAGTAGTTCCAACCAGGGATCATTCTGCCTGAAGTCAGAGGTTCACCTTATGAGAAAGGAACACTCTCTGGCTTAGAAAGAAATCAAACCATCAGGTGTTATTCTACTCTGCAGGGGATGCAATAGAACACAGGGGAGCAAGGGTTGCCATTGGTGCAACAAGGGAGACAGCACCCATTAGGAGTCAGAACATCTGAGCTCCTATCCTGTCTGGGCCACTGACCCTCTTGAGTCCCTATTATTTCTCGGAGACAGTATCTCTGTGGGTGGCCACTGCCCCCCACCGTAAAATCAAAGAGTGGGACTGTAGCAGGGATTCTCAGCCTTGGTTCTATGTTGGAATCACCTGAGGAATTAAAAAAACAACCCACTGATGGCCTGGTCCCCACCCCAGAGATTCTGATGGCATTCATGTGGAGCAATCCCCTCTCCGCCAGCAGTGAGAGATTTAAATCTCCCCAAATAATTCTAATGTGCAGCCACCAAGCAGAGAAATCACTGGGCTAAGCAGTCCTAGGGCTTCTTTCAGCCCCAACATTTCATAATTTTATAGTGATGGGACAGTAGTTCTCAAATTTTGATATGCAGAAGAATCACCTAAAAAGCCTGATTTTAAAAAAAATACATTGCTGTGGCCCTGACCAGTTTGGGTCAGTGGATAGAGCATCAGCCTGCGGACTCAAGGGTCCCAGGATCCATTCCTTGGTTGCAGGCACATCCCCAGTAGGGGGTGTGCAGGAGGCAGCTGATCAATGTTCCTTTCATCGATGTTTCTAACTCTATTTCGCTCTCCCATCCTCTCTGTAAAAACAATCAATAAAAGATATATTTTTTTTAAAAAATAAAAATACATTGCTGTGGTTCATCTGTAGAAATTTCAACTGTGTGGATTTGAGGTAAGGCCCAGGAATCTGCATTTACAGCACCCCAGGTCCCAGGAATGCACTGTGAGACACAGCTATGTCAGGATTCGCTGGCAGGCAGCACTCCTTCTGTCATCATTGTCATAATCGTTACACAGGCATTCAGACCCAAAGCTCACAGCCAGGAGGGACGGTGGTAAGGCAGAGCTGTCCGTCCACCAGGACCAGGCTCATCTTGTGGCCGGGCATGGGGTTGACAGATGGCGGGGGGAGGGGAGGACGCCTCAGTTTGCAGGAGGAAGGACATGCTGCTGCAGTATGCCACTGCGGAAGCAGAGACAGGCCTAAGATTGATAGTCCACAATGCTGCTGAAACCCACCATCCACTGAGCATCTTGTGACATCAGCAGCGATGCCACCAGCCATTATCCAATCACCCAGGGTGCACAAGATTGATTTCCTGCTGCAGAAATGGCGCTACCATCGCTAGGTGCACAGGCAGGAAACGAGCTCAGAACCTCACTGTAATTTAGCATTCATTTGCATTTTTAAATGAGTTAGGCTGTGGACCGTTGCAAAGCAATGACAGAGAATTTTTATAATAATTAGCCTGGTGGGATGGGGGGAAGGGAGGCAGGGAATGGCTCTGCCTCACAGTTTCACTGGAGGGAAAAAACACAAGTCAGCATCTCAGGTCACCAGGTCTGAGTATGATGACCTTGTGGACCTTGGCACCTCTTCAGAATCTCAGCTGCATATTCTGGTTTGTATCTGTCCTCCTTCTCTGGGGCTACCTCCAACCTCCCCTCTTCTCTCCCTTACGCAGCCCAACTAGCTTTTGTGTGTGTGTGTGTGTGTTGGCTGAATGCCACGACATTTCCTTTTGTTCACTCTCTTTATGGCTGAATTCAGCTCTACTCTATACAAATACTCACTCAGTATGTGCCAACAGCATGATGTGTCTGCTAAAAATAACTGACATTGATGGAGCTCTTCACAGTTTGCAAACAACATTCCCATCCATTATCTCAAATGAGTCTCCCACCATCTCTGGGAGGTAACCAGGGTAGCATTTGTGGTCCCATATTTTATAGACAAGAGAACTGAGGCTGGGGGAGATCTAGAGACTTGCCCAAAATCACACACCTAGTGAAGAGCTTTGCCAAAATTAGACTGGAATTTTTGAACTCTGAAATCTATACGGAGTTGCTTCAATCTCATGATGCATCACAAGGAGTACAGAGTTCAAATCGAAGAAGAGTCAAGTTCTCTCTGTACAGTGCAAATCATCCAAACACAGCAATGACTCCCCTCTGAGCACCGTGCTTGCAGAGGAACTTCGAGAAGGAAATTGCTAACAAGAAAAGCAAAGGAGATGTGTAAACCTTGTCATGCAAGGAATGACAAAAACTAGGACTGTTGAATCTGAAGAACACTCAGAAGACTGATAAGAGCTACCATCAAGCAACCAAAGGGGATTCATGGGAAAGAGAAGACACACTTGTTCTGTGTGGCCACAAAAAAATCATATGGACGCAAATTCCAACTCAGTATGAGTAAATCAGTACTGCACAGTGGTTAAGGGCTCTGGGACCAAACTACCTAGGTTCAAAGCGCAGCTCTACTATTTCCAACTAAGTGATCTGAGTCACATTTGTCATTTCTAACCCCCTGCTACCTATCTGTATGAAAGAAATGATCATGGCTGTCTTATAGGATTATTATAACCACCAAATAAATTAATGCAAACAAAGCTATCAACACTCAACATGTAATAGTGATGATGATATCTTTGTTTTGTACACCAATAAAAGAGCTTTAAAACTCACTTAACCCAAAACATCTGATAAGATTTTTATCTCCCATATATAGTTGAAGAATAGAGTAAGGGAAGAGGAAGCAACAAATAATTCTGCCCAGCCATAAAGGACCCTTGCAAATAGTTACCAACCCATCAATTTCTTTCACTAAGGTAATTTCTGGAGATCAAATTAAAAAAATAAGAAGTCATATTGGTTTGAGTGACACTGCCCCAAGCTGTAGAAAAACTTCTTGACATCATGACCACTTTTATACAACATTGTATTGATCCCAGCCATTGTAATAAAGGAAGGAAAGAAAAGGTATAAGAATAGGAAAAACATACATATGAAGTTAGAAAAATCTACATGTAAAATATTTTAATTAATAAGTAAATTAAGCAAGGTCACTAGATAGGTCAACATAAAAATTAGTTGCATTTTCACTTATCGATAACATTGGAAATTTAAAAAAAAAAATTAAAGAACAAATCACTTAATAATATCATCAAAAACACTGAATTCCTAGGAATAAATATAAAAGATGTATAAATCTGTACACTAAAGACTATAAAACATTGAGAAAAACAAAAGAAGATCTAAGTAAATAGAGAAATATGTTCATGAATTAGACATATTGGCATATTGTAAACATTTAAATTCTCCCCAAATTGACCTACAAATTCTACATAACCCCATTCAAAATCTCATCAGATTTTTTTCATCAGATTTTTAAATATCAGTTGACTATCTCAGAGGTCGGCAAACGGCAAATGGCAGCTCGTGAGCCACATGCGGCTCTTTGGCCCCTTGAGTGTGGCTCTTCCACAAAATACCACATGCGGGCGCACATACAGTGTGATTGAAACTTCGTGGCCCATGCGCAGAAGTCGGCTTTTTCCTAGGTGAGTCTATTTTGAAGAAGTGGTATTAGAAGAAGTGGGGGGTGTTCGTTGGTGGGGCGACAGGAGATACGGTGCAGGTGGGCTGCGGGATATGCAGTGCGGGGGAGGTACATTGTTTTGAGGTATGTTGGCTGAGGTCGACCCCTTCCAACTCTCCCATCCACACTCGTCTATCTGAAACAAGTATACAAGACGCGTGTGGATAGGAGAGTTGGAAGGGGTCGACCTCAGTGAATATACCTCAATCAGATTGAGGACATTTTTAGCAAAGGCCAGCTTAGGAGTACCCTAATTAAGTTAATAACAATGTACCTACCTATATAGTTTAAGTTTAAAAAATTTGGCTCTCAAAAGAAATTTCAATCATTGTACTGTTGACATTTGGCTCTGTTGACTAATGAGTTTGCCGACCACTGGACTACCTAACCATAAAAATTTTATGAGAATTTAAAGTGCCAAAACCAGCCAAGGAAATCTTAAAGAAGAAAAACAAGCTGCACACATACACTACCATATTTAAAGAATAACTATTAAAGCTATGGAATACACACATACACACACACACACACACACACACACACACACACATATGCACACATATACTATAATTCTATTTTTCTTTTATCTTTTGTTTTATAGTTTTCAGAATAGAGAGTTATACATATATTGTTACATTTATTCCTATAAATTTGATGGGTTTTGATGCTATCATAAATTATATACTCTTTTAATATATACAGTGATTTCCTTGCATAGTATTAATGGAAGAAAATCGCAAATATATAATAATGATGATGCTTCAGTTTAGTGGGTAAAGAATTTTTTAATGAACAATAAAGTAAATCAATTGATATCCATATGGGGGAAAAAATTTTGATCCCTACTCATACATACTGTACACACACAATCTTTTCCAGATATCTATACTAATAAAAATGTAATATGCTAATTAGACTAGACAGCTGAACAACCATCCAGACATCCTTCTGGACAAAGCTGCGGTGGTGGAGGCTGAGGCAGAGGCAGTTAGGGGTGATCACGCGGGCAGGGGGGCAGTTAGGGGTAATCAGGCAGGCAGGCAGGCAGAGGGGTTAGGGGCAATCAGGCAGGCAGGCAAGCGGTTAGGAGCCAGCGGTCCCAGATCGCAGGGATCGGGCCTAAACCAGCAGTCAGACATCCCCCAAGGGGTTCTGGATTGGAGAGGGTACAGGCCGGGCTGAGGAACACCCCCCCACACTCCCAATGCACAAATTTCATGCACCAGTCCTCTAGTATTTAACATAAAAAGGTAGAAAAAGAAACAATAAAGCATATAGAAGAAAATTTATAAAATCATTTCTACAATTTTCAAGATGGCAAATTTTTCTTAAACAGGATTCATTAAGTCTTTGGCTTGGATATGAAGTGCTTGAAGAGGAATAGAGGTAAATACAACAAGAAGAATTTGTTGGGACCACATTGATAAGGACCTCAGATTCCAGTTATAGATGTTTGGGCACATTTACCTGGACCAGAATACAGCAAACTTCTTTAATAAAGAGCAAGGTGGTAAGTATTTTAAGGTTTGTGGGCCATAATCTCTCTGTCTGAACTACTTAACACTGACATTGTAGCATGAAAGCAGCCATTGATAATATGTACATGATGAGTGTGGCTGTTCCAATAAAACTTTATTTACGAAAACAGAAGGTGGGCCAAATTGTCCATTGCTGCTCTAGGCAGCAAGAGCCATGGACATTTTTGGGCATTTAGAGACAGAATAAGATCTGTGCTTCAAGAGAATCATTCTCACAACAACTATAAAATAGAGTGATGAGAGAGAACACTGCATTCATCCAGAAGATGTAACTAGGGCAGAAGACTATGAACACCAGGAGTAGCAATAACATTTTTCCTTTTGGTCTTTTTTGGGTACCTCCACAGCTGCTGTCTCACTCCTAAGGATGAATTAGGATATAAGACATGAACCCTACCACCCTCTCCATGCCCCCACTTTACCCCCAAACATGCACGAAGAAGAGTCATGATTATTTGGTTGGTCAGAGTCCGGAAAAGGGATTAGCCTGCTTTTCCTAAAGGTGGCACTGTCAGAGAGACAGGCAGGTTTGATTCCACTTCCTGGAGGACCTCTGTTCACCCATCTAAACATTTCTAGATGTTTTCTCTTCTTCAGGCATAATGACCAGGCCAGTTTTATCAAGGAGACAGTGGGAGCAGGATACCATCTTCCAACCTTTTCGCTCTCTCTGTTCCTTTCCCTGTGTCCTAGTGGTATAAGTTTTCATAGTGTTGAATTGGCAGGGGCTGTTTTGGGTCCCAGTACAAGTGATGATAATGATAATGATAATGACTACAACAAGAAACAGTAAATACTTAGTATTTGCC
>NW_006292696.1:2947579-2961409 GCF_000327345.1 Myotis davidii | reverse complement strand
GGGTTGGCCATATGGGCTTCACTCTCCACCTGCAGCCTCTGGCCTCAACAAGAGGAAGCTAACAGCTGATCCAGCCCATCTTTACTTTGCGGTTTAAGGTCAAAAAGCTCAGTTAATATTAGAGTTATTTTACATATATATTTTCAGGATATATATACTCCTGGATCCTCTGGCTATATATAATCATAATAACTCCCCTTAATGGCACCCCGGTATCCCCTAACAACTATCCCTTCACTTTCCAAGCAAGCCAGGCCTACAGTAATTGAAGAAAGAATTATTGAACTTAAACTTCTAGACAATGGAGACAATGGTTAAAGGAAATGCATTCCTCTAGTGTTCTTGCCTCTCTTTTTATATCCTTTGTGCCCCCTCTCCCCTCCCACATCACTAAATGAATTTGAGAGAGAGCACAGAGAGGAGAGATAACAAACCACTCCTGACAACTGAGCTTAGTTACAATACTCACGGTTCCTGAAAACAAAGGGGGAAAGGCGTGTGGCCTCCCATTCTGGGCCATTTTCCCACATTTCGCTCCACCCCTCCTTCCTCCAGGAAGATATGTTCACCTTGTTAATCATTCTACCTGCATCAGAAAACATTACCTCCATGACCGCGAAATAGCAGCCTCATTACTGAAACCACAGCGCACAGTCAGATGGATTTCCCAAAGGCCCCCAAACCTTTCCCATTTTATTACCATGTCACTCCTCATTTTAACACATATTAATCACAAAGATACATTTGTCTTGGGCTATGGATTTGAGTGGCCCTTTCTAAGCACTTGGAAAAGGTTGGTTCAGGAGGAAAAAGGAATGATTAAATTTGCAAAGTCAAATTTCTATCCCAATTTGTATATGCAAAAAGAAGAAACTGTCTAGCAGACTTCAAAAATGTGGTACGGACTTGTTCTTTCGCTGAATAGGAAGCTGTAAAGTATACTGAATGGGTGTCGGGATTAAAAACCTCCCTGGTTTAAAGTATGGCTCCTCTACTTACCGGCAGTGAGACCTGACCCTCTGTTTCTTCATCTATAAAATGGGAATACTTCCTTCCTAGGTGACTGTGGGGCTTTAATGATGTGGAATCCCATGCCTGGCCCATAGGAAGGGCTCAGTATATATTCACCAGTGTTTGGCTTCTCTTCCCTAAACTCCCATCTCTCTTGGTAAGAAAAAGGACCACCCAGATTACTTTTCAGCGACAGACATTGCTTTCCCTCTTGCGTAGAAAAAGGAAGTTAAGTGGGGCAGCACTGGGTAGGAGTCAGAATGAAAGGAGAATGAGTGAATCTCATAAATGTCACGGTTTTCTAAAGTCAGGAATGAAGAAATGTCTAGAGTTTTCCATTATGGAATTCATGGACTGTGTTTTGCTTTTCTTAGGGTGGCTCAGCTCTAGCTTCTTCTATTACGGTTTCCATCAACATTCAATCTTTAAGGAAGTAGATAGAATCTGATCGACCTGTCTTGGGCCACCTGTCATCTCTTTGGGGTGCAGAGGGTCCTGTGATTGGCAACCCCACCAAAACCACATGGAGTGAGAGGAGGGCAGTGATCCAGGGGTGAACAAAATATAGCCTGATACCCATTGGAGAAATTCACCTTCCCCCAAGAAGACACAGCCACCATGGGCTTCTGTCACTAGTTAATAGGAAAGGAGAGGGGTTAGGGTTTATCCTCTCAAAAATGTAAGAAGAAAGGTTAGGGTTTATCCTCTCAAGCCTGAAATAGTTAGGTCATCACAGCCGTGGTATGAGCAGATTGGCCTGTGTGTGTAATTTCTTCAGAACATCTACCCTGAGCCAAGCCCTCTATTTGGCCCTTGACTTTCGAACTTCTGAGAGAGAGGATTATTAACCCCTTCTGTACAGGTGGAAACCCAGGCTCAAAGAGGCTAAGTGAGCTGTTCAAGGCCACGTGGTAAGAAGAAAAGTAGAATTTGAACCCACATTTGTTTGGCTCTGAAGGTTGCACTCTGTGCTAATACAGGGATAGGATGCATTCTGGGATCTGATGTGGCAAAACCCAGAATTCTGAGGACTTAGATGAGATTTTTTTTGCCTTGGTCTTTCCCAGGCAGCAGCCCAAAGAGGAAGCCTGGAGACTGGAAAGGAACCTCAAGAAGGTGTGGGGGGTGTTGAGACCTCACTCTTTGCTAAACACAATCCATACTTCTCGTTACTTTTAACAGGGTTTGGAAGTTCATAGTTTTTGATAAATAAGGAGAAATTGAATATGATTTTTAAACTTCAAAGCTGGGGAGGAAGAGAAAATGCAATCATATTTCAATCTTCTCCAGTGCTTCTACTCCTAAGGTTTATTTATATTTAATAAAGAAACTGAATTGCCAAGGAAAAAAAAACCATCCCAAAAAGCTAGAAGTTATATTTCCTCATTTGAACAGTGGTTTCTATTTCTGCTTCACTCCTATGAGGCAAGGAGGAATGGCCTCGGGGTTCCCATTTCTCAAACATTGACTCTTCCATATATGGTTTTCAATTGGATTTATGATTTGTCTCTTATTGATTTGAGCCCCAGAAAACACCACTGCAATGACAGGCCTCTTGTCCTTTCCCAACGACTAGACTAAATGATCCGAATTTCCTATTCGGATAAGAAAACTGAAGGCCAGAGTGTGAAGGTGATTTTCTCAGAGTTACCATTAGGAAGACAGGGCCTTGCAATATGAAAATAGACACCTCTCCTCCCCACCAAAAGTAACACAAAAAGTTTTCTTTTGTTTGTGTCCTCTACTAGAGTATGAGCTCCATAGGGAAGAATGCAAAAACCACATCTTGCTTATTCATTATTGTGTTTATTTCTGGCACCTAGCAGAATAGCTGTTCATTAAAAAATTGTTGAGTGAAAAATGAATGAATGAATGAATGAATGGTAGTGAATGGCATTACCATGACTTAAGCAGTTTTCCTGGAGGGTTCAGGACAAAACTGGGTTCAGGATTCCTGATGACAATGCTAATTAATGATCTTTACTCGGATTATGCCACCTGGTGAAGGGAATCAGGACAGTGTGTGGCATTCCCACAGAATCTCTTTGTACCCCGTGAAGACAGATTCCTGGCATGACAAAACTCAGTGACTCCTTTTAATAAAAGGTGTTATGAACATTTATTTCAACAGCTCTGACTGCAGAGGTGGCTATAGAAAGCAAAAGCTATAAGTGAACAAGTCCTTTCTTTTGTTTCTATTCTAGCTGTGCCATTTCTAGTGTGATTTGGAGCCACTGACTTGACGAGTCTGAGTCACAGTGTCCTCATCTGACAAGTGGGGATAATGAGTCTATTTGGAGTATTACTAGAATAGTGAGGAATAAAGGAGATAGTGGGCAGAATGGGATTCGAAGACTTCACAGTACAGTCTATAAACATCAACAACATTAATATTGTTACTGGTACTGTCACTTTATGATTTACAGAATATTCTGTTTTTTCCAAGCCTTTCTTTTGTCCTCCTTCCTCTTCTCCTAGCCATAGTAATTCTTCTTTGTTTAATTATGAGGAAGAAGAGGAGAATAAGTTAGAGGAAAAAGAAAAAGAAGAGGAGGAAGACAAGAAGGAGGAAAAGTAGCAGCTACCATTTATGATCACTTCTATATGCCAGGCTCTCCAGAGAGTAATTCTGATCATCACCAACATCTATAAAGAAAGTGCTGTTATCATGGGTGAGGAAACCAAGGCTCAGTGGTAAAGTAAGTAACTACCTCACACAGCATAGTAAGTAAATAGCAAGCTGGGATTCAGATGTGGGTCTACTTGACTCCAAAACCCCGCCTTTTTCTATTCTGCCCTGCTATCTCCCGGGATTAATGGAATAAGTATTGGGCACGAGTGAAGGGTAAATGCAACCAGACCCAGGTGAGTTTACCGCTGGCTGTTCACTGTTGTGTTTTACTGCCAAAGGAGCTGTAAGAGACCATCGTAAACACAGAGATAGGTAGGAGAGCTGCACCTCTTCGTAAGTGGTCCACAAATCTGGTGGAAACTTTTTCTATTGTGGTAACATACACATGAAACCATTTTTAAATGCACAATTCTGCAGCATTTAGTACATTTATAAGGGTTGTGCAACTATCACCACTACCTGGTTCTAGAATATGTTATAGAATATTGTCATCACTCCAAAGGAGACTCCATAGTACCCACTAAGCAGTCACCCCCCAGTACCTTCATCCCAGCCTCTGGTAACCACAAACCCACTTTCTGTCTCTATAGATTTATGCTAACACTCTTAGTTCCCTCTTGCAAAATGTACCTGGACAAGACCCTTCAAAGATAGCCGTTTCAGAAAACAGCAGCTCCCTTTCTGCTCAAGCTTCTGCCACAGCATTTTTGCCTGGCTCCTCGGGGAGCTACCTGCTAATTACCTAATTGAAGGGCACAGATGCAGGTGAACAGTCAGCTGCTTCCCCCAGGGGAGCCATTGCACCAGCCACTGAAGATGCCTGGGAACATTAATGCCCATTAGAGGCTGTCCAGATCTCTGGGGACCAGCCAGGCTTTTCCGGAACATGGGTGGGCAAGATTGCAGAGTGATGGAGTGGAACAGCAAAGAGTTGAAATTGGACAGACCTGAGTTTGAATCCTGGCTCCTCCACATATTAGCTCTGTGAACTTGACCAAGTCACTCTACCTTCCCAAGCCTCTTTTGCGAAAAATGTACAATTGAGGTGGTAAAACCTATTTTTCTAGGGTTTGAGAGGTTTCAGAGGGGAATTAAATGACACTTAATATGCATTTGCTATTTACTTTAATTCTTGGATCCCTGTCAACTCAGGAAGGAGTTATATTTACTGTACATGATCTGAAAATTAAGAGGAATGATAAGGATCTATGTTTACCATGTGGAAAAATAAACACACATCATGTCACCTCTACTGAGATGAAAAACAAATGTAGTACATTTTAGGTCAAATCTTGGTTTTACTCCTCTCTGTGGTTACTGGTCCAGGTTCAGAACCCAGGAGCCTCTGAGTCTGAGATTAACAAATTAAAGACTTCTACTTGCTTTCCTTGATAATGGTGAAAATTATATCAAACACTAGTTATTGCTATTATAATAATATATGTTAAAGTGGGTTGACAGTTATTTCACAAAGTGCAGGAAATCAATGATTGAAAACAAACTGTGTCCTAGGCATTGTGCCAGGTTGAATTCCAAAGCTATTTTCTCCATGCTAGGCACCATTCTGCATAGTGAGGTTAAAAGATTAATGAAAGAAGAATACTTTAATCAGACAATCTGTATTTCAAATCCCAAGTGCACTAACGCCATGATTTTGGAGCAGTTACTTCATCAAGGGTCAATTTGTTCATCTATATAATAGAGATGATAATAGTACTAACTCCATAAAGTTATTAACTAAGGATTAACTGAGATAATCTAATAAAGTATTTAGCATAGTGTACACTAAGTCAGCAGTCAATAAATGTTAGATATTAGAATTATAATTGTTAACAATAAGGAGCAAACACAACATACAGAGATGAGTTCTGTTGGGCCATTTGGATATTTAGAACATCAAAATTATCAACTTAAAAATTAGCCTGCTATATTTGATCAAACATTTAATTAATTCACCCCTAATGCCTTGGCAGGACCAGACCAAATGATTTCACGGGACTTAGAGGTTCTGGTTGGGTGTCTAAGTCTACAGTGGGGCCCTCACTCTAATAGGAAACTCTAGAGGTGGACAAGAGTCCAGGGGCAGGGGAGGAGTTCCCTTTATCAAGTAGACGGTGTTACACATTGGCGTTGACTAACATTGAGTTGTGCCGCTCAGATCCCCCCCCAGGGACGAAGGCCTCAGCTGGAGAAATGCCTTGTCTACTGCTGGTGACTGACGGGAATAAAGGCTGCCTCACTTAGGCCGATTCAGAACAGCTCAGATGGGTCTTTTCAGCAGCAGACCTCCCTGCGGGGCCTCTATCTTCCCTGCCAAGCAGCCTCCTTCCTTTCCTTCCCTGGGTGTGGCTCCCGTGAACATGCCCTGATGAATTTCCAGCCCATGACCGTCACCTGGAAGTCAGCTTCCTGGGGAACACAAACCTGGCACAAGTATGTTTTCTTTACTCAGCACAGCAGTTCTGGGAAGCATATTAGATAAGGACACGGTCTTTATTGAGGAGACAGGACCAGATGTGAAACTGCTCAAGGGCACTTGGGTAGTTAAAGATGAACCATCGTTGGAATCTGTATAAGTGGCACTCCACTCTGTTTGACTACCTGTGTCTTTTAACAGCTTTAAAGCTTTATTACCAGTACAGATACCCAAAGAGAGTCTGGGTTCTCTTTCTCAGGACTGGAATCAAAATCCGCATGGGATAGCCCAACTTTGCATCGGTGCTTGCCTGCTCCTGAATCAGTCATCTGGGTCTTAGGGGTGAGACCATAGTTGAATACAGCTGATTGATCATTTGGCAATGATTCTGACTCGGGTAAGAGGGACTTCCTTGCCAAAGAGGTGCTGAACAGACGAGTTCAAAGCTGTCCACAGCATCACCGCATGCATCCTGCAGCCTCTCCCTGCTTCCAAGCTTCTAATCCTGACAGGGACTTGAGTTGAAATTGTTCCTATTGCTAGTTTAACATTTATGTGTTCTTGACCATGATGAGGTTAAAAGGAGAGACAGCCAATTGGGATCAAGGACATATGTCAGCAAAGCCCCTGATATTAAAGGTGGAGGGAAAGGCTCACAGAGATTCTCTTCCTCTGCCACTTGTCATTTCATTTGGGAAAGTTGGGAGCAAAGAGGTTCAAGATTTTTCAAGATCACAGTGAATTTGTGGCACCATGGTACCCATTTTTCCAGGCTCTTGGCTTATTGTTCTTTTCTTTACAAAGAAAAAAAGAATTCTTAGAGCAATTACCAACTGAAAAGAACTCAAAAATTAAGATGAAACACCTTTAGGAGAAAGTAAGTCAATGGAAAAATGGAATTTTATTTGTATGAATTTAATTTATATGCCATTTTCCCCAACATTTACTTATTCTATAAAGTCAAGGGACAACCTGCAACACTTATACCATGTCCAATGCTGATATAGTTCTGAGGCAGCTATTTTGACAAGTAATTTTGAGGCAAATATATTCTTTTCATCCTTGAATGGAAGACCTAGGATGTTTGGCATTTGTCAAGCAGACCCCCAATTAGCAGATCAGTTGCTTGGGGCTTTGAGAAGGCTTATCGGAGGAGGATTATGGGGCAGCCTAGGCAGGCAGAAAGCTCTCGGATGGGGGTGGGAAATCTGAGTGCCAGCCCAGCTCCACCCCTGGTTCTGATCCACTGAGCCAGTCATTTCCCTCCACCGGAACCCAGCCAACCTGGGATGTGAGGGCTGCATCGGTCTGAGGGGCAACAGATCCCTGAGCTCCTCTTCTGGGAACTGGCAGGTGACCACTGCAGATCCCAGCCCATTCTCTGGCCCAGACCCAGGCCTGGTCGGACATCTCAGCGCTGGATGCCTCTATACTTTGCAGAGGCTGAGAACGGACCTGGTGTAGGCTGCAGTGGTGGAGCCACAGATGAGAAGAGCTGAGAGTGTTCAGCCAGGACTACTCCACCGGCTTATGTGTGGAAGAAATGACGCAGGAGGAAGAAAGAGCTTTGTGTTCCCCAGGTCAGAGAGAAGTGAGTGGCCGAGCTGGACCGGAGCCCAGGTTATCTGACAACCAACCTCCATGCCTGTGACTGAAGCTTTCCCCACTTCCACCTCTAAAAGCCCCATCAGATGAAGTAAATGGTGAAGGTTTGCACTTTTTGCAAAGAGAGAGTCTAATTATGCCGCTCCATTTTCCCCACTATCTGAACAAGATGCCCTATAAAATTAGTACAATAATAATGAAAAAAAGCCCATAATAATTTATTATGTTTACCACATTAAGTACTTTGCTAGGCGCCTTACATGCATTATCTCATTTAAATGTCACAGCAGCCCCCTAGTGTATATATTAATATTATCCTCCATTTATAGTGAAGCAATGAGGTTGGCAGAGGTTTCCTAAGGCCATACAGTTAGCAACCATTAAGACCCAAATGAGCAGCTCACATTCTTTACAAGAGAGCACAGACAACACGCCTCAAATGTAGAGACTTCTGAGGAGGGGGCTTGTGTATGAACTAGAAAGTTAGGTAAGTGGGAATCTGCAAAAGGTACAGAGTCCAGGCTGGTGAGACACAAGCACCCTTGCTCCAGGCCCTGGGCCCCTGGGGCTAAAGAAAAGGGTGAGGTCAAAGCAGAACTTCTCAGCAGGAGGGGCCATTCCCTTGGAGAGGTGATGGGAGCTGTCAATCAAAGCCAGAATGATGGAGAGGCCTGGATATGCCGGAGAATTCTGTTGAGGGCTGAGAGCAGAGTGAGGGCTGGGTCCTGAGAAGAGAACAGCTCACTAAGCAGAACCAAGACACAAGATCAGAAGAAGGATGCATGGCCTTATGGACTTTGCCACCTGCAGGAGCTAAAAGTGGGTTCTCTAAGGAGGGGCTGGCAGGTCCCTGGAGCCTGAGGAAGGCTTAGCCTAGTGATGATGACTGAACCAGTAGCTCTAGCTGTGAAGAGATGAAATTGCGGTACCAGAAATGTTGAACCAGAAATTCAAAGATTTGAGTTTTAATCCAAGTGAAACTAGGCCTGTATCCCCTTACCTAAAACCCTCAATGCCCTTGCGTTTCATCCCCCACCCCTACCCCCGCTGACTATAGGATAAAGTCAAGGTCCTTAGCAAGGCATTCAGGATACTTCAAAATCAAAATTCTACAATCTCCTTGACTTCCCACTCCCGTTTTTTTATTCTCAAGCCATTTCTCCAGCCCATGCCTTTCCCTGTGCTATCTTCCCAACCCTTCACCTGGATTCCATCTCTTCCACCTTCAAATCTGATGTGTTACCTCCTCTAGGAAGCCTTCCTGATACAACTCCCCATTTGGCTAAACAGGGTATTTCTCTTCTCCTTCCTTGAATTTCCTGGCTTATTTCCTGTGTTAACCATACTATGTTGGAATTTCTGATTTATGTGCTTGTGCTTGTCTTTCCCACCAACATACATTTCTTAAGGCCAGATCAGTGCCTGGTATATTGCCCCATGACTAAGGTAGGCTCAGCACATAGTAGCTAATCAATTAACATTTGCTGAATGAGCAAACACAAAAATGGTTTTGTTGCTATATGACTTACAATTCCCCTGTGACTCAGTTTACCTAGCTAAGACCAAGACTCCTCTCCTGCCTGCCTAACAGGACTGCTGAAATGGATCAAACTGGGTGATAATAATGAAAAGCTCTGAGTGCTTTCAAGCTGGCAGTAGTGTAAGGAGTTCTTATAATCTCCTGCCTCCCTTGGGCTGCCGGAGCGCCTGTACTATCTTCAGCTGCCTTGTCGGTCTTCAGAGCAAGTTTTCCTCCTAAAGAAACCAATTCAAGTTTGTGCCAGATAAACGATGATAAAGATCGTAGTGATACTCCCCCTCCTCCTCCTCCCTGTCCTATTTTCATGAAGATGGGCTGCCCCAGAGGAGAGGAGAAAGAGTGGAAACGTGACAGGCATGTTCTCCCTAGTAATACATCTGCACACTGCAGCAGGCCAGAGGACTCCCGGGTGCAGAACCCCCGGGGGGGAACAGGAATAATGATTTGAAATCCTAGGAATTCAGGTCACAAGTAGGAAACAGGATGAATCCTGTTTTCCCAAAGACATCTTAGATTTGTTTTTGCCCAAAGAATATGTGGTTGAGTAAAAATTCAGGGCACAGGGCATCTGGGGTGTAGGGATGTGGGCTTCGGTCCAGACAAAGGATCAACTAGCTGTGTGACCTCAGGGGAGCCCCCTTTGCCTTCTGAGCCTAGCAGCTCTTCATTTGTAATAGGGGACAATGCTGATATAAAAACCAAAGTTTTGTGAGGACCAACTGTGAACCAACTGGACTCAACTATGTGCTCGACACAGTCTTCCTGCTTTGATCACATCCCACTCTTCTTCACAGGAGAGGAATGAAGCCCAGGATGACAAGGTGGCTGGCTGTAGTCACAGAGCTGACAGGCTATGGGTGCTATGCCTGACTTCGAAGTCCTCACTCCTACTGCACACACGCCCCCCCCCCCCGGCCTGACCATGGGTCCTCATGGGGGAGAGGGGGATTAAATTTTCACATGATTGGGAGGCGCTATAGTTTATCCCTAATGATGGATTAGCCTTTAGGAGATAATAATGATGCTTTTTAGAACACTGGGAGGGAGAGAGAGAGTGAGGAATGGAAGGAATTAAATAAGATACTTTTGTTTAATTTGGGCTTTCCCTTGCCCAAAATAATAATTCCAACTTTATGAAGACAGAGTGTAGGATACTAAGTAGGTCTTCATTTTTTTGTCCAAATGTTTGCTAGACACAAGAGCCGGTAAAATAAATGTTCTTCTATGCAGCCCAGACTCTCAAATGTGTCACTGTTGTTTTGACCTTGGACATGGCACTTAATATAGAGACTTGAAAACCAAACAGACAGGAGCTAGACTCCCCACTTACAAGACTACTGCTATTTCTCTATCTTCATTTGGAGGAAAGGTACTGGAACCTGAAGGTATCATTTCTAACACGATTTAGCGTGTGTTCCAGGTGCCTGAAGCTCGCCCTGTGGTGATGTCACCTGGACATCAGCTGCTTTAACCATAGCCAGGTGACTGTGGCCAGGAAGGTGTGGAAAATGCTGGAGAAACTTTTAGCCTATACCCCTCAACTCGAATCCCAATCCTATCCTGCTTCATGCCACAGTTTTTTTCCTCATCTAGAACAGTATATTGCTATAACCAAGTCATGGAGCTGGCGTGGAGGTCACTGATTCCCCAACCATGACCTTGGGGCCTACTACCTTCAGTGCTCTCCACCTCCCCTGTAAGCAGTCTAGTGTACGCCCAATCCCCCTTCAGGTCCTCAGACTCTGCCACCTCCTTGGGAAGGCCCTCCCAAACCCAGGTGAAGTCTTCATGTTAAAACATTCACTGAACCATGGAATCTGCCTTCATGATATTTTTCACTGCTCATAATAAGACATTTGGGAATTATTTGATTAATGAGCCTCCACAATGAGACCCTAAGTTTCACAAAGGTGGGGACTTTGTCCATTTTTTTTATTAATATACTAGAGGCCCGGTGGATGAAATTTGTTCACAGGTAGGGTCCCTAGGCCTGGCTGGTGATCATGGCCGATCAGGTTCCCCTGCTTACCTGCCTACCCACCTCCTCCTTCCCTCACTCCCTCAGCACCCTGCTGCCTCTGCTGGTCGCCTGCCATGTTTCACGTCACCCCCTGGTGGTCAGCACACATCATAGCGAGCAATCAAACTCCTGTTCTCCTGGTCAAACTCCCAAGGGACACTTTGCATATTAGCCTTTTATATGTATAGAAGATATTTTTTATTGATTTCAGAGAGGAGAGAGAGATAGAGACATCAATGATGAGAGAGAATCATTGATCAGCTGCCTCCTACACATCCCCTATTGGGGATCAAGCCCACAACCTGGACATGTGCCCTGACCGGGAATTGAAATGTGACCTCCTGGTTCATAGGTCAATGCTCAATCACTGAGCCATGCCAGCTGGGCAGTCAGTTTTGCTCATTAGGTATTCCTAGCACCAACACAGTTCACAGAAAGTTGTAGGTGCTGACTAGATATTAATTAATTGAATAAGTAAACAAATAAACATAAATAAAAAAAGAAAGGGAGGTGGGAAGGGAATAAGTAAGACAACCAGCCAGGTAGCCAGTCAGAGATGTTCATTCAATTTCTCAACACCTTTCAGGTGTACCTTCTCAGTTCCCAGTGCTGTGCACAGTACAGGAGAGTGAGGGGATGGTACAGGATATACATTTCAGGTAAATGAAATTTCAGAGACATGAGAGAACTTCTCTGACCCATCTCAATCTAAATTAGATCCATTGTTATTCTCTCAGAACTGCTCTTTTCCTTCCTAGCACTGGCCACAATTTATTTGGTAGGTTATCTTCTGTGTATGTCTTGTCCACATTGGCTCACAACTACAACTTAGCACCTACATGGTAGGTTCTGAATGAATGTCAGTCACCAATCTAGTGCCATGGGAATACAGGGATACAGATAAGAAATGGGTGAGATGCCTGATAGTAACTACAAAGCATTACTAAAAAAGATAGAAAAAGACGCAATGAAATGGAAAGATACTCCGTGTTCACACATTGGAAGAATCAACATAGCTAAAATGTCCATATCACCCAAAGCAAAATACAGATTTAATACAGTCCCCATCAAAATCCCAATGACTTTTTAAAATTTATCTTTAGAGAGAGAGGAAGAGAGAGGGAGAGAGAGAAAAAAACACAGATGTGAGAGCAATACATCAATCAGCTGCCTCATGCACGCCTCCCATTGGGGATTGAGTCCACAATACAGGCATGTGCCCTGACTAGGAATTTAACTGGCAACCTTTTGGTGCACAGGATGACACCCAACTAACCGAGCCATACTGGCCAGGGTCCAGTGACATTTTTTAAATAAAACAAAAAATCATCAGATTTGTATGGAACAGCCAACACAATCCTGAGAAAAAAGTAACAAAATCAGAGGTATCACACTACCGGAGTTCAAATTGTACTACAGAGCAATGACAATCAAAATAGCAAAGTATTGGCAGGAAAAAAAGATACGCAGACCAATGAAACATAACTGAGAGCCCAGAAATAAAACCACATGTAAATGGGAAGATACTTTTTTTAAAATATATATTTTTTTATTGATTTTTTACAGAGAGGAAGGGAGAGAGATAGAGAGCCAGAAACATCGATGAGAGAGAAACATCGACTAGCTACACCCCCTACTGGGGATGCACCTGCAACCCAGGCACATGCCCTTGACCGGAATCAAACCTGGGACCCCTCCATCCGCAGGCCGACGCTCCATCCACTGAGCCAAACCGGTCTTGGCGGGAAGATACTTTTTGACGAAGGACCCAACAACATACAATGGAGAAAAGAAAGCCTTCTTAATAAGTGGTGCTGGGAAAATTGGAAAGCCACATGCAAAAGAATGAAACTAGACCATAATTTGTCCCCATGTACAAAAATTAATTCAAAATGCATCAAAGACCTAAATAAAAGATCTGAAACAGCTTGGCCAGCATGGCTCAGTGGTTGAGCATCGACCTATGAACCAGGAAATCACAGTTCGATTCAATCCCCAGTGTGGGGCATGCAGGAGGTATCCAATTAATGATTCTCTGTAATTATTGATATTTCTATATCTCTCTCTTCCTCTCTTAAATCAATAAAAAATATTTTTTAAAAGATCTGAAATAATAAATTACATAGAAGAAGACATAGGTACTAAACTTATGGACCTTGGTCTTAGGGAAGATTTTATGAATTTGACCCCAAAAGGCAAGGGAAGTAAAGCCAAAAATAAATAAATGGGACTATATAAAACTGAAAAGCTTTTTTTTTAATATATTTTTTATTGATTAAGATATTACATATGTGTCCCTGTCCCCACATCCCCCTCCCCCCCCCCCCGCTCATGCCCTCACCCCCATTGGTTAGGCCTCTATGCCTGCATGTAAGTCAGGGAAACAACCTTTATTCTTTGATTTAAGACATTAGCCAATTTCTTTAATTCGGCAAATATATATATTGACTTCATTGGGCTGGGTATTATGCTAGATGCTGGGATACAAAGGTAAGTAGGACACAATCTCAACCTTATAGTGACCTAGTGTCAAAGAGGGAGAGTGCCACATAGCCATCACAGTAAACAGCCCTCACTGCAGTGAAGGTCTTTGTGAAGAAACTTGG
>NW_006292696.1:2922674-2946220 GCF_000327345.1 Myotis davidii | reverse complement strand
AAAATACAACCAACTGATTGGGATAAGATAGGAAGTTAATATCAAAAATATATAAAAACCTTTTACAACTCAGCAACAAACAATCCAGCTAAAAAATAGGCAGAGAACCTCAACAGACTCTTCTCCCAAGATGATATACAAATGGCCAACAGGTATATGAAAAGATGCTCAAATTCACTATCCACTAGGGAAATGCAATCCAAAACTACAATGAGATACCACCTCATATGTGTTAGAATAGCTATTCCAAACAAGGCAAGTAATAACAAGTGCTGGAGAGGTTGTGGATAAGAAAGAACACTTAATCACTGCTGGTGAGAACGTTAACTGGAAAACATTATGGAGGTTCCTCAAAAATTAAGACTAAAGTTACCATATGACCCACCAATCCCTCTTCTGGGTATCTACCTGAAAAACTCAAAAACATTTATTCACAAAGGTATATGCACCCCTATGTTCGTTGCAGCATTATTCACAATGGCCAAGACATGGAAACAACCAAAGTAGCTTTGATAGGTGATTGGATAAGGAGGATATATAGTACATATATACTATGGAATGCTACTCAGCCATAAGAAAAGATGAAATACCGCCATTAATACTGCCATTTGTGACGACATTGATAGGCCTTGAGAATATTATGCTAAGTGAAATAAGTCAGTTAGAAATAGCTAAGAACTATATGATTTCATTCATATGTTGGATACAAAACTGAAACTCATAGACATAGACAACAGTATGGTGGTTCCCAGAGGGAAAGGGGGTGGGGGTAGTAAATAGTAAAGGGGGCCAAATATAGGTGACCGAAGATGATCTGACTTTGGATGGTGGGCACACAATGCATGTATAGATCATGTATCACAGAAATGTACACTTGAAACCTATATAATCTTATTAACCAAGGTCACCCCAATAAATTTAATTTAAAAAAGAAGCCATCGATCCAGTGAGAAGCATGAGAAGAATAATGAATGTGGAACACCTTGTTAAATGCTGTGTGAACATAAATGATTATTGGGTTCCTATTGTGAACCTTCTGACAGAAATGTCTGAGTGATAAGCCTAAAAGTGGGGAGTTTTTAGGGACTGATTCTCTTCTAAGGGGTCATTTGTTTCGTTCAGCAAATGCTTACAGAGCCCCTACTATGTGCCATGCAATGTCTTAGTGAGCAGAGAGCAGTAAGCAGGATGGCTTGGATCCCAGCTCTCATGGAGCTGGAAGCTCCCAGAAGTAGCAAATCTTTCCTTCTTTCTCATCCTCAACACATAACTCGCCTGCAGACAAAAGGCCTCCTGGTGTAGTCTGCAGGATCCCTAATCCAGGTTCATTTTACAACAGCATTTACACTGAAGAAATCACCTGCCAGGCATCTGGAAGCTGCTCATCGATTTATAACAGTCAACTTCACCCTGTCTCTCATTCTAATCACCCAGCTCCCCACCACCATTCTCCCTACAGTCCTATCCACATGCCTGCACCCCATACCCCTTTCATTCCTCCTACACAGGCCCCCCCAGCTTCCCTGTGGTCCCCCAATATCTGTCTTTTTTATTTCCAAGAGAAAGAACCACCCTGGCCATAAGACAAGAGGTTTCAGGGACGCTGAGCGAAAGAGGAGCCAGAGCCACCATCTGTTCCTGAATCACAAGGGAAACAATTCAGACAGCAGCTTGGAGGGAGGAACAGGATGCTTTGGCTCTAGGGAGGCATCAGATAAGTAAATCAAGTTCCAAGAATAGCTTCAGTCCCTTGCAGTGAACTTGACTTGAGGAAGATTTGCGCAGTGATAGGGACTTTAAAGACAGCTCAACAATGACCATCGCTGAAGGGCCCCTCCCCTGTAAAGACCAACCTCATTACAAAGATGCTGTGGCTTCTCCGGGAGGGGAACCCCTCAAGCTTCTGCCCAGCATTCAATTCAACCTGGCCTCCTGAGAGCAAGGGGAGGGCTACGGAAGAGGGCACCACGTTGGCACAGGATAGCAGTCTTTGGAGTCAAACCGAATACAAGTTGAGGCTGCAAAACACTCTGACCTCAAAGAAAGGGAACAAGTGGGAGCCAGCGTAGAAAATTCATTCAAAGAAAGTAACCAGAGGAGTGCTGTTCTGGTACCTGCGCTGCCCTAATTTCATGTCAGCAGGGTGGGTGACGGCTCTCTCTGAGCCTCAGTTTCCCCATCTCAGGGGTGAGGGGCATGGGCAGCACAGGGTTATAATCTGGCATTCTCGGCACATCTGCCTTTCACTTCCCGGATTTGCCGTCCTTGCTGCCCCGGAGACTCTGTGCCACGCCAGCCAGTTATGTGCTGCGAGGCCTGGGGCAGTGTGATTTACCGCGAGGCCGTCTACACACCCAAGGTACCTTTGGAACAAGCCCGCCATCCACAATCTTGAGTGGCACTGCTAGTGGCCCCTTGGGAGAAGTTTGTTTCCTCCCTGCCCTTCAGTTTCTCGGCAGAAGGTGAAAGGCTCCTGCTTATTTCCCCGGGCTCTGCGAGATCTGCACCTCAGCGCACAGGGACAAATCCGTTTCCAGGGCTGGCCTCAGGCAGAAGGGACACGGCCAGTCCCAGGTACAGCATCAGTGGGATACTGGGCATCCATCCCACTCATCTGTTATGAGGTCCTACTATGTGATCCTACTCTGTAATCCTACTCTGAGCCCCTTTAGCCCTCCCCACCCAATTCCATTCTCCACCTCGTCTCCCTCTGTCCAGAATATCTTTTGCCTTTTTCTTCTTAAAGCTCTAAAACGCCTTTTATTATTCAGCTTCTCCTTCAGATAGCATCTTCCCTGTGAAGTCTTCCCTGACATGCCCACCAAACTAACTCTTCCTCTCTCTGCTCTGGCCCAGGGCCCACTGATACCTTCACTTCATGCCCACTCCAACCTGTTCTGCTTTGTAACTGGTGACTTGTGCCTCTCTCTTTCATGCGATGGTTGCAGGTTCACTGAGCTGAAGGAAGACAGCATCTCTGTAAATTGATCCTGATCAGCATCTTGTACCCTCAAGGCCCTCTGGGTATGTTTTCTCAATTAGAGGAAGACAAAGTAAGACAATCTGAACGGCACATTTGCTAAGCCAGTGGCTGCTGGCATCTCACATTTTTTTAGTGGATTTTTGCTACAGCACACTGCCAGCACTCTCCCCAGCTTTAAATGCCATCCTAGGCAGATGACTCTCTAAATTTGTACGTTTACCCCTGGTTTGTATGCTGAGCTTTCGCATCCTCTGTCCTCTTAGATGTCCAATACCCAGCTCAGATGGGATATGTCTATAACAGAACTCTTGATTTTCATCTCCAAATATGTTTACCCCCAGGCTTCCCCAGCTCAGTAAATGGTACCACCAGGCACCCAGTTGCTCAAGTCCAACACCTGGAACCTCCTTGATGCCTCGCCCCCTGCAGCTCCTGTCAGCTCTACCTCCTAAGTACTCTGAGTCTGTTCCCTTCCTCCATCACCACCGCTAAGATCTTCAAACCACCATAGTCTTCAACCTGGATGATTGCAAGATGCTACTAGACCTCCTGGCTTCCTTCTACTCTTGCCCCCTTAACAATCCATCTACCGGCCAAAGGGATCTTTTAAAGCTGTAAATCACATAGTACCATTCTACCTCTTAAAGCCTTCCCCTGGAATCCCGATGCAATGAGAGCAGAACCTAGCCTCCTCTCCTTGGTCTTCTGGCCTTGTTACCTATCTAACCTCATGCCCCAGGAGCTCCCTCCAGGCTACCCACTCTGCTCATCACAGGCCCCAAGTTCATTCCTGCCTGATGTTCCCTCTGCCTAGAACACTGTGCTCCCAGATCTCCATATGGCCAGCACCTCTTTATAATGAAGACGTCTACTTAAATGTCACCTCCTTCCTTGACTGCTTAATTTAAATGTCTCCCCGACCCCACACAGCATTCTGTCATATTGCCCAGTTTTAAGTTTGTGTAGCACTTAGCAGTCACTGAAATCATCTTTCTTTACGCGTTTGCTGTGCTTCCCCTTTAAGATGGTAAATATTATGAGACCATATAACTTGCCTATCTACCTAGTTCATTATTTTATACTTAGGATCAAAGATAGTCCCCAGCACATACTGTATATTCACAAACACCCACAAATGATCGGTCAGCCAAATGAAATAAGAAAAGTGACAGGCACAGGAAAGGAGTAGCCTAGGGACCGGTAGGAGCTCCTCAACCCAGAATGACAACTGGTGACGAAGGTCAGGTTGTAAAAGGAGATTGCTAGGGCATTCTGCCTCTTTCTCTGATCAGCCAGTTTCCAAATTTTTTTCTGGAATCTTCATGCTTAGACAAGGAAAAAACAAGTACCCAATTGATCTATAATCTTTATGAGAAACAGTAGAAACAAAACCCTTACATAATTGGTATATAAATCATTTCAGATGTGAGTAATGATACCAGGACAGG
Organism: Myotis davidii; assembly: GCF_000327345.1. NCBI lineage: Eukaryota > Metazoa > Chordata > Mammalia > Chiroptera > Vespertilionidae > Myotis > Myotis davidii. Next base: position 2,941,789 of record NW_006292696.1, on the reverse strand, counting down.
CCATTTATTTTAAACATTAGAGACTTTAAAGCCCAATTTAGTTGTATTTCAAATTCTTTCTGGAACTAGAATGGGCTACTCTTGGAAGAAATGAGTTCCCAGGCACTGGAGGTATTCAAGCAAAGACTGGCTAGCCTCATGGCATGTTAGAAAGAAAATTCCGTCCTCTGACCAGGGTTGGACTGGATATTCTCCAAGAACAATTCATTGGTTTGATCTCAGCTTGTCAATTACATCATAAAAATCATGATGAAGATGCTGTTGCTGCTATAGTTCACAATGAAGATGATGACAACAATGGCTAACATTTATTCAGCTCTATCCTGCTTACTATAAGCATTTTCAAGTACTTCATTGCTTTATATCAATTATCTCAATTAATCTTCAAAACAAGTCTAAGAAGGCAGTATTATAACCTTTATTTAGCCAATGAGGACATTGAGGCAGAGAGAACTTTAAAAACTTACCCAATGTCCCAAAGCTGGTTAGGAAGCCCCAGGACAGGTAATTCAGTACAGCGGTGTTAACCTATGCCGCCATCTTCGGTTCTGCTCTCTCTATGTGACATACTCTTAACCAAACCTCATGTGATCAGTTTCATGAGTACAACTGCAGAATGTGTTACGTTGTTCTTTAGGTACTGAGATTCCGGAAGCAAAAAGAGAGTTCTAGCAGACATGTTGAATACAGGATATGCTGGCTACTTATGCATAAGTGCATATAAGAAAGGCATTCAAACTGGGATGAATTAGAGCAGCCAAACATTACACCGAAGATACAAAGATGTGAATTCTGGTGTGAGGTCTGTCACTGCCTTGCTGTATGACCCACGTACCTTGCTTTGCCTTTCTGTACAACATTGAGTTAAAATTAAAAAGAGAAATCAGATGATCTCTAAAGTCAGTTCTCTAAGTGTCTAGGTATTTATAGAAACTGGATCCTACCTATTCATCTATCAACCTATATTAGAAGTGAATAGCAAGTCAAGTGTCTCCTTCTGAGGATTGAAGCAAAATGCAAATTCAGAAGTCCCCAAGCATTCCTCCAAACAACAAGGATCTCAAGCTGTGGGTCAAATGAGGAACCGTGAGGTGTTTCTAAAGTGAACAGTCTAGAAACTCAAGAAAGACTCTATTTCTCCGCTAAGAGTCCTATGTGTAAAAGGGAAAATGACTCCTAAAATTGCTTGTTCATTATTTAATGCAGTATATACTCTGTTTTCTAATTAAAATGAGAGGCCTTATACCCAAAGGGCAGAAGTTGTTCAGAGTCTCAATAGAAGATTCTGCAGATAAAGAAGCACATTGCAGCTTCTTCCTCTAGGCCTTGCAGGGAACTCTGCCTCCTTGAAGACTGCTGTAAACTATGAAGGATGTCTTCTAAGTCACAATCGTGTCCACACTGAGGTGTGCTTTTCCCCCAGGGGCCAATAAATTTTTATCTAAAAAACAAACAAACTATCTTTCAAAAAAGTCACCATGCTGATTTTCTGATAAACTCTCTAGAAGCCCTGATTTCCCATGTGGACTCAAGCCATGTATCTGCTAGAGGATCATTTCAATCTAACTTCATCTCCTTCAGGAAGCACAGGAAAAGCATACCTCGTCTCTGCCACCGTCTAGCCATGTGACCATGAATGAGTTCTTTCATTCCTCCAAACTTAACTTGCCTCGTCAAGGGAATTTCACTGGTAATGGCAATCTGACAGTTTAAAGTGAATCCACTTAAATCCTAAAATGTTAAGATATACAGTTGGAGGGATACCATTGGGACTTTAATTTAAATAATACCAAAATATTGAAAATAAGTTATTTCTAGCTTATATTTAGGGCACTGTTGTAACTCCATGCTAATTCTAAGAAACAACAGAGAATAAATATAGTATGGTGGGGTTTGGGGCACACCTTTTTCAAAAAGAATTACAATGCCAGATACAACCTTCTTTATGTTGATGTTCACAGATGATCATTAACAGGGTTATGTTTTCAAAAATGTTTAAGAGTAATAAAAGCTTTCCCAAAGGCGTTTCATAATCTTTCAATTAAACATTTTCTTTGAAAGAGCTTATTGTGTTTATTCCTCAGTGATTCTCTCTTTTCCTTTTTTTAAAATATTTTTTATTGATTTCAAAGAGGAAGGGAGAGGGAGAGAGAGATAGAAACATCAATGACAAGAGGGAATCATTGATTGGTTGCCTTCTGCACGCCCCACACTGGGGGTCAAGCCCACAAGCCGGGCATGTGCCCTGACCCAGAATCGAACTGTGACCTCCTGGTTCATAGGTTGATGCTCAACCACTGAGCCATGCCAGGTGGACAATTCTCTTTTTCAATTGTTCATTGTGAAAATTCAGATCCTTATTTGCTTTTTTTCAACATAACTTTCAACAGCTTCACAAAATTATCTGTATGATAATTGGTAATTTTATTTTACAACTGCTTCAAAATATTACTTGATATTTAGAATATCTATTAATTATCAGCAGACTTGCCAACAAAAACATTGTAGGGTGGGTGGGGAAACGATTGTTAAGTGGAGAGGAATGCCCGTGTGGGGCTAATTCTACCAGTTCATCAGTGAATATTTGTATAATAAGATAGTTTTTGCTTGTCTGTGCAACCTCAACATTACATGGCCTTGGATGATATCCCACCCTCACCTGACCTCTCACACCTTCTTTAGGTCTTTCCTCAAATGCAACCTCAATGAAGCCTTTCATGACAATCTTACCTAATATTGTAGTCCAATTCCAAGTCCAAGCACATTCATTCCATTTACCCCTTTTCTACTCTGGATTCTTTATAGCACTTACCAACACATAACACACTACATGTTTTACTTATTTGTGTATTGTCTGTCTCCTTCCCTACTCCCATTAGAGTAAAAGCTAAGTGAGGGCAGGGAATTTTGTCTGCTTTACTCATTGCTTATCACCATCACCTACAACTGTGCTTGACATATAGTAGGAACTTAAAAAATATGGAATGAATGAATGAATATTCAAAGGAGAAGGATCTCCAGCACTTCAATGGTTAGAGAGTGCAGTTAAGAACTCCTACCATCTGCAACAGCAGGGATGGACCTAGAGTGCATTATGCGAAGCGACATATGGCAGTCAGAGAAAGATTGTTACTGAGTGCCTTCTGTGTGTTAGGCCCTATCTCAGACTCACTTAAATAAAGACACACATGTAATACCTTAATCAATAAAGAAAAAAAAAGAGTTCCAGAGTTGTGTTTCATGCCTTGTGCTAGGGTAGACAAATAGATCCCAGCATAGCTTTGTTAGTGGCTCCCTGGAGCACTAAAATGAGTGATAAGATCTATTATTAATGTCTGCCTTTGGGCATCAGAAGTGCCCACAAGGACTAATGACATGATGCCATGTAGTCATCCCTCCTGCCCATGTTACAATCATCCCCAACTCTATGTAAACTTTTCACTAGTGTCTGCCATTACACACATACACACACGCGCACGCACGCACACACACTCTCACACACACACACACCAGACAAAAGTACAGTAAGGCTACATCATTTTAAAGGTAATTTATAGATCTTGTAACATGGAAACCCACACCTGAAATCTATATGTTCATGTTAATCAATGTCATCCCAATAAACTTAATTTAAAAAAATTTTTTAAGGTAAGGAGCATTTTTAAAAAATACAGTGCCCATTGACATGGTTTTGTGGGTTTTTTTGCTTTATTTTTATTGTTGACATTATTACAGATGTCCCCATCCTCCCCTTTACCCACCTCTACCCAGCCCTGCCCTCCCTTCCCTCTGGCCTACCCACAGCAATCAGACAAGAAGGAATAAAAGGCATCCAAATTGGAAAGAAAACGTAAAACTGTCGTTATTCTAAGATGATGTGATCCTGTACATAGAAAACCCTAATAACTCCACCAGAAAACTACTATCTCTGATAAATAAATTTTGCAAAGTAGCAGGATACAAAATTAATATTCAGAAATCGGTGGCATTTTTATACACCAATAATGAACTTTGAGAAAGAGAAACTAACTTAGGGGGGTAGGGACTGAGCAGAGGGAATAAAGAAAGAGAAACTGGGCGACATCTGTAATACTGTCAACTATATATCTCTCTGTAGAAAATCAATAAAATATATTTAAAAAATAAAAAAAGAACCTAGGAATAAATTTAATCAAGGAGGTAAAAGACCTATGCTTGGAAAACTATAGGACATTGAAGAAAGAAGTTGAGAAAGATACAGATAAGTGGGAGCATATACCGTGTTCATGGACTGGAAGAATTAACATCATCAAAATGTTCATAATACCCAGAGAAGCTATAGGTAAGGATCGTTTTTAAGATCTCAGCTAAGATGTTTTCTACTCCACGCTCTGTTTTAGCTGCCAGCTAATTGCTAATTGCTGCTGCAAGTACTTGTGAAATCCCTAGGACATTTAGGTTGGAAGAAGCTTTAGAAATAATCTGATCCAAATGAATCATTTTACAGATCGAGAAACCAAGGCTTAAAAGATTAAGCATTTGTTCTCAAATCTCACAACCAAATCATACAAATAAGAACTTCATGTTGTTAGCACTTATAAACGTAAGACAAACCAGAGATTTTTAATTCATTTTGAAAATATATTTCTTTATTGATTTCAGAGAGGAAGGAAACCAGAGATTTTTAAAAAGGAAAAAAAAAAATTTAAAGGGAAGAAGAGAAGAAAAGAAACATGTTTGGGCAGAAACCGAAGGACACTCACATCCTTTGTGTTTTCTATCTCAATAAAGTGAGCAATCCGACTCCCCATGTCCTAGCGGCCACCGTGTCTCAGCTCAGCCTCAAGTCCAATCCTCACTGCTTTTGCTTTTGTTTCTGTTTTGTCAGAATAAGAACATGTTTCCTGATCACAAGTCCTCCACCTGAGCTCCTCAGATAATTAGTTTGGAAATTCCATTTCTCTGGCCTAGGGGTGGCCCTTCTCTCAGACAAATGGTTTTATTCCTTCTGGCTCTCAGGAAGCTGTTTCTTGAAACCACCAGAATCAGCTGGCACCTGAGATGGTATTTTCAACTAATAAGTCCCTATTCTTCCAAAACTATTTGCTGGAAAACTCCAATAGATACTAGGGCTTAAATTTTGTCAAAATTACAGAAACCAGCCAGCATTTTTTTTTTTGAGCCTTCCTCACACCAGTGGTTTCTTTGTATCAAAAGTGCCTTCGGAGCAGTCACAGAACTGGCACCAGTAGGTGGGTAATTGGAGGGCATGGGCGGTGGGGGAGATTGGACCATCAGATCATCCCCACGTTGGCCTCCCTCCCGCCTCCTCAGGCCTTGCCCACGGAGGGCCTCCAGCTCTGCCAGCGGGAAAGGGAGATGTCTTTATTAGAAAAGCCATCCTGGAGGCTGCCAAGCTCTGTGCAAACAGGACAGATTGCTCGGCAAACGAAAGGGTCACCCAAGAGTCAGCGGTAAATGAACAGGCTGCGGTTACCATGACCCAGAAAGCCATGAAAAGCTATGGTTTTTACATAAGAAAAAAAAATACACTTATTTTCCATCTAAAACAGCTGATGGGTGTTTTTTCCCTTTCAAATGGACAAAATAATACCTTGAGGAAGAGGGGGATATGAGACTCTTCTTACTCCCCCAGGGAGAGATGCTGTGAGAATTCAGAGCCAGGGAGCAGGATCGGCTGGAATGGGAGCTCTGCAGCAGCCAGAACAAGGACAGACTGTGGCCAAGTCTATTTTCAGTGGCAGTCGAGCTCCCCGCCGATGGAGTCCCGGCCACCCCAGGCCATGTGCTTCGTGAAGGGGGGTGCTGGGTCCCGCTTGCCATGGTAACCCTAGTTCCTTCCAGGGCCTGGCCGGCCCATCCTGGGTGCTCGCTAACTCCTTGGACAATTAGTTCAGAAATCCTACCCTTATTTCCTCCCTTATCTCCCCAGCTACTGTGTTCTCACCTGAGACAGTGATTCCACATGCTGCAGGCCCTCCATGCACAGTATCAGCATCCAATATAGGCATCTAACTTTTATAAGGGCTGTCTCGAATATTATAGCATTTAATCCTCAAGATATATTTGTGAGCTAGGTACTACCTCCCATTTTACAGATGAGAAACCGAGGCTCAGAGATGCTAAGGAATGTGCCCAAGGTCGCAACACAGTTTGGACTCAAAACCAGGCCTGTACTTTAATCCTGACCTCTAAGGCCTCCTCAGTGATTTGGACAGTGACTCCGTACCTCTCGAGTTCACACAGATCACCCTGTTAACATGCAAACTCTGACTCAGAGGTCTGGGCTAAGGCCCAGGTCCCTGCACCTCTGAAAGTTCCCATGTGGTCTGTAGGCTGCACTTGGGTATCGATTCTTTCTAAGGAACCTTTCTTTCTGATGTCCTCCATTTCTATTAAACAATGAGGTGTTGTGTGTATGTGTGTGTTAACCTAAAAAATGTTTGATTTCACTGGGTATTGCTGGTTAGTGAGATATTTAGCAAAGTCTTTCTGGTCCAATGCGAAGTCTTATGGACTCTGCCTGGAATCTTAGAGGGAACATTAAAGGTTGGGAGGCAGAGATCTGATAGGATCTTATTTGCATTTTAGAAAATTCCTGGCGGCAGTGAAGGGAATGAATGTTTGGGGAGGGGCAAGATCAGGAGTGGCAGGCCAGACAGGAGGCCATTGCTTTGGTCCAGCAAGGGATGACGGTAGCCTAGGAAGGCTCACCTGCCTCTTTGCTTTTGGTTTTAATCCTCCCACAAATGTGCGATAATTAGCAGCAAAGGAATTCTGAGGGAACTAGAGAAAACATCTAACCTAATCATGTAAATTTATAGAAAAACACAGAGGTTAAAAGAGAAATTCCCCAAATCATTCAAATTCTCTATTGGAGGATTTTTCAAAGTACAGTAAGTGACATGATGTATAACAAAATCAATTTTACCACAGGCTAACTGATACAAACAAGAGTTAAGTTCCTACAACATCTCATCAATGTGCATAACAAAACAATAGTGAATGAAACGAGATTACTCGAGGACCTGCTATACTCTCTATAGCATATTAATAGATATTATGCATGAAAAGTAAAAAGGGAAAAGGAATTCAAATGTGTTTAGGAAACACCTGATTAAATAGCTAAGCAGTTTTGTTGACTGCAGGACTTCTCAGAGCCTTTAATAAGCTAATGTTCCCTGCAAATCTTCCAGAGTGAGATAAACAGATTTCCAAAATGACTTGTTTGCCATAAAAAAAATACTTTGGGAAATGGTGCCCCGTGTTCTTTCCCTGGATCACACTGCCTCTCATTACTTGGGTGAATGACCTGCATCTTCCGAGTACAGACATGCCCCACCTTCTACCTGCCTCAGAAAAGCTCCTATAGCCCATATCCTGGACTAGCAGCCAGCATCCTTTTCATTTCTCATGTTGTTCAGGAAGTATCAATTAACTTGGTTGGCCTGTACTGTCTGAGTCCCTGGCGGGAAAAGTTATTTTCAAATCAAGGAAGGCAGAGTTAGAAGACTGAGAGCAAATCCTAGCTTTGTTAATATCTTTTAATATCACCATAAAAAGTAAAACCCAACTGAGGCTTTATTTTTTTTCATCTTTTTAAAATAATGTGGCATAACCCGACGATCTCTTCTTCTAGCTCTGTGTCTGTACAGTCAATGTCATGGTTAAAGTCTCCTTGATCTACCTTAGCAAGGTCAGAAACTATCTGACAGGTCAGTGACTTAATTAGACTCCATCTTCCCTGTTGTGTGCCCATGTCCTCCCCTTGCAGCCTCTGATCACTGCTCCTGAGAGGTCTGACACCCCCACACGTATCAGTGCACACCTTCTTATGTCTCCTCCTATCTAGACACTGAGTTAGGAGCAGTCCTCCTGAGAGCGTGCCGCTGTCTTCTCACAGATGACTGTCTTTTTCTCAGGTGATTGGCCCACCTCGCTACAAGGTGAATGGCCTAGAGCAGGCCCCCCGATTTCTTGCCCAGTACCCTCTCCTAGGCACCATGACCTTTTGATTATGCCAAACAACTCCTGACTCCCAGCGGCCTTGGGAATCACCAACACTGCCACCCTTCAGAGTGCGACACAAATTCCCATCAGGTCCACACTCTGTCATCATGTGCCTCAGAGCTGACGGCCCAGGCTGCCACAGCCAATGCACGCCCCTTTGGTCACAATGAAACAGCCTCAGGGAAAATCGTTGGCTCATTCAGCCTTGCCCCAGCTGCAAGCAAAACCTGCCAGACCTCATTCTACTCCAGTCTCCCTGCCTGCTCCCTTCTCTGGGCCCATTATCTTTCAGACAGGCTTCCCAGGGGAGCGTGGTGTCTCCTGGGTTGGACTCTGTGCATATGGAAATATTACCTGCATAGTTTATCACTCCCAATGTATTCTCATTCCCCTGGCTAAAGGGGTATGGGTCTCTATCTATATCAGGGGAGACAGAAAGATTTTTACATATCAAATGTGTTTATGAATAAATCTATGCTACTTGCCAGTCACTGAACAAGCCATACATTTTATCACTTCCGTGTCATTGCTGGTCCTTGGCTTATAAGGACCTTCTGTTCCTTTACTTCCCATTGTCATCCCATGCACATATGGAAGGCTTCCAAAATGGCTCACTCACATGGCCGTTGGCGGGAGGCCTTCATCCCTCACCACCAGGACCTCTCCACAGGGCTGCTTGAGTATCTTCACAACATGGCAGGCGGCTTCCCCTAGAGTGGGGGATCCCAGAGAGAGAGCAAGGAGAAAGCCACCATGCCTTATACATCCTAACATCAGAAGTCTCACACTTAAGAGGGGAAGAATTAGGGCCTCCTTTGAAGAGAGGTGTCTCAAAAAAAAATATTGTGGACTTAAAAACCACCACAAGGATGTTGCTTATTATATTGCATAGCTTTCTCTCTGAGCCCTAGGAGAATCTTCTCTAATCCCACTAGGAAAAACTCTAACACTTTCCATAAGCAGCTTGATTGTTCTTCCCTTCTGTGCCCTGCGAATTGAGTAACTGATTTTGTTTTCCTTTTTGCGGCTCAGGAATGTAAAATCAGATTTGTAGCTGGCCTCCATCAGGGTTCACATATTTCATGGCATGTATTTTATATGCTATCCTCATTTCTAAGCTTTGTTCTTTTCTTCCCTGGGTTTCCCTGTGCATCATTTTTCTTATTTTAAGATTTACTCTACTTTGCTATATGCTATGCATGCTAATAAGCTGCCTTAAATCCTTGTTTAGGACAAGGCTAGGTATAAATAAATAAGTGCAAGCATACAAATGTATACATGCATATCTAAAATAGGGCTCTTGATTTACTAGTATATATCCCTAGAGTCAGGGCACCAAATCATTTCAACAAATCCAGGGCATTTTCTCTGACAGATACTGTGGTAAGAAGAAGAACAACAACACTTACAGCAACTGCTAACATTCACTGTGCTTTCAAGATGTGCCAGGCACTGTGCTCAAAAATCTCACTCTCTCCTTCATTTAACTTCATGATGTCCTTTCAATATAGGTACTGCCATGACCCCCACTCTACAGATAAGTCTTGGAGAGGTAAAGATGCTTTCTCAAGGTCACCTTTTTAGAAAGTGGCAGAGCCAAGGTTCAAATTCAAGGTCATTGGGTTCTTGAACCAAGAAGTAGCCTATATGCTACTTCTGCTTTTTTAGGGAAAATGGAAAATATGTTTTAATGTATTAAGTGCACAGAGGTAAATTCAAAATCATCAAGTAGTTCTTCAACATTCCTAGTGCCCAATATTACGGCAAGGGATTCGGGGTCTATAAAGGAAGAGGAAAACATACAACTGAGGATTTCATAGTCTGAGCAGCAACAGGTGACTTATAAATGGAAGGCAATTTTAAAAGAGAATTTACATGAGTCAAAATGAAGCTAACACACAGCAGATGTTACAGGTGATCAAGTAAGGCAGGAAACTTCATGCCCTGAGAACGTTATTATCTAAGGCTTCTAGGAAAAGGTAAGATTTAATCTGGACCTTGAAGAATGAACTAAAATTGGATAGATAGAGAGGATACTAGAGAAACAGCTTGGGAAGTATCACCACAATAAAATTCTCCAGGCGTCATGTAAATAAATCTGTAACCCTTGACCCCTTAGGAACTACTTCTTAGATCAACCAGCTAATGTGCCTGGCATCCTGTAAAGAGGAAATACTCATGCACAAACATATATATAGAAAACTTTAAAAAGTAGCAAGAACCATAGGCATTACAACAGAAAATCAGGGATGTATAGGGCACATATACATCATATCTGATTTGTAAGCTGAATCAGCAAGCATGTTTAAGCCCTGTAGGAAGAGCATTCTTTGTGAGATCATAGGCCACAGATCATAGTTCCAGCACAGCCAGATGTGACTGGACTCCTGAGGTCTGTTTGCTCATCTGTAAAATGGGAATAGTACTAATCTTTTCTTTGTGAAGATTAAATCATATCATTTATAAAAAAATGCTTTCCAGCCTATAAAACAGAATAATGATCCCTCTATGAAATCATTTTTCGACATAAAGTTAGCAGCTATGGGAGATAACCTGGTACAAACATCTTCCTGATGTCTGAATGCCCGCCCGCCACAAACTCTGACTTCTGCTTGAACTTCTCCAGTCAGGGAACTTACTTCCACCCAAGACCATGTAACCCATTTGGGGACAACTTGTTAAACTAAGGGCTGCCCCTTGCCATGGGTACATAAAGGAGGAGTAGAGGCCGTCATGCCACATATTGGCCATTGGTGGTAGGTCAGAGAGCCAAATCGCAACAGCTTTGCAACTACTCTCCCCTGTGGTCAATATCACTGTCACTCTCTTCCTACCAGTCCCACTCATTTCCTGCGCCCTATCATTCCTGGGATCTAGGACTGGAATTTTCAGTTTTCCATGTCACAATAGAATAGAAATATCCATAAAGTGTCCCTCAGCCCATATATTCGGCGCCCCTACCAGGGACAGGTAGAAGCTCATGTCAGTGATCTCTTGCTCACTCCCCCAGACTATCCACTGCCGGACAGATCTGCCTGGGGAACAAGGTGAAGAACCCATTTATTTCCATCCAAACGTCCCCGTGATGGGTAATGAAGCAAGCTGCAGTGGCTGGATCTGCTGTGTAAGGCTGAAATGTCTCTAAATAGAATATGGCTCCAAGTTTTCCATTGGGTACCTGCATCAGCAGTTCTCTATGTAAGTCACTGAGAGGAAACAACTTTGCCCCTAGCAAATCACATCTGTGCAAAGAGAGAAAAAAAAAGTAGGGTAAAGAGATGGGGCCATGGACTGGGAAGGGGCAAGAGGAAGAGGAGAATCAAGAAAAAGAAATAAGGCAGGATAACAGCCCCATCTCTCCCCACTCATTCTCAAAAGGTTTCTCAGACCATTCTGAACTACATGCAGATTGCATTCTGTTTCTCTGTTCCGGGCCTTTGCACATGCTCTTCCTGCCCCTGGAATGTTCCATTTTGCTTAACATCACTGTCCACGCTCACTCTTAAGGTATTAGCTGGATGTCACTTCCTCCAGAAAGCTTTCTGACACCTGGATAAGGAAGGATCTCCTATACATTGCCTATCACTGCATTGATCACACTATATTTCTAAGGACATCTTATTTATCTGTCCCTCACTAATAAAAACAATATCCAACATTGACTGAGAGCTTAATACGTGTTCATGTGTTTCATTTGATAGCACAATAATTCTACAAGGTAATACACCCATCTAACAAATGCAGAAACAGGCTCAGAGAGGTTTAAATACCTTGACCAAGGTAACAAAGGTTATTTATCTACCATGCTCTTAACCACTAAGCTACACATCATATCCCCTTCTATGTGCTCGGTTTCAAGGGGCCAGGACTGAGTCCTAGTTACATGATATTCTAGCATTGGTGTGCCCAGAAAGTAGGTGATACTCAATATGTATTTGTTGATTAAAGGAAAGTGCCATAGACTGAATGTTTATGACTTCCCCAAATTTATAGGTTAAAATCCTAACCGCCAAGATGATGGTATTAGGAGGGTGAGGCCTTTGGGATGGGATTAGCACCCTTATAAAAGAAGCCCCAGAAAGCACTCTGTCTTGCACACTTATATTGAAAAGACAGCAATCTGCAATCCTCCCCGGAACCCTACCACCCTGGCACTCTGATCTCAGACCTCCAGCCTCCAGAACTGTAAGAAACATTCTGTTGTTTATAAACCACCCAGTCTATGGCACTCTGCTATAGCAGCCCAAACAGACTAAGATGGAATGAAGGGATGTGGGAATAAATGCATAGAATCATTACACATTAGAAACTAAAGATTCTTTAGGCTCAATTCTTATTTGAAGAAATGAGGCTAATTGAAGGGCATTACTCTCATGTGAGTGTCTATTTCTCAGGGCAGCCAGAAACACACACGCACACACACACACACACACACACACACACCAGAATTCATTCTAATCAAAAGGGAAGCCAGAACCAGAGTAGTGCCAAGGGTCAAGCCCCAGAAGGAGACCACGAATAGGAGGAGATGACGCAAGGGGCCAGGACCTCTGGAGGCTAGGAATAGGTAAGGATGCAATGGGCAGGAAGGTCAAGAAGAGCCAGGTCTGGAAAGATAATTAATTAAGGGGTGACTAGAAATCTAGTCATTAGTGCTAGCCATGCAGTGTAGGGGGTGGGTTGGTTGCCTTAGAATCATGGGAGAAAATATACACAGATATATATATATGTAAGAAACATTCTGTTGTTTATAAACCACCCAGTCTATGGCACTCTGCTATAGCAGCCCAAACAGACTAAGATTGAATGAAGGGATGTGGGAATAAAGATTCTTTATTGTCCCTAAAAATATATACACACATTTTGAATAATCATAAAAGCAGTGTCTGTTAAAATTCGTTTTCAAAATTGAGCTATCAGCTGTTAGTGTATATATCTTGGGGATACCCTGTATAATCCATAAAGATCTATATGGCTTGGGTCAGAATCTGCCCCAGCCCTACCCCCTTATCACTACTCCATGCTGCTTTCCTAAGCAGTGTCTGATCCTCAGAGCATTTCTCTTCCTTAATTCATAAAAACACAGATTCTGTGGACCAGCTACTTTAATTTTCCCCATAAAGTTCTTATGATAGTCTTACTGCTCCAGTCCAAGACACAAATTCGCTAAGAAATGCTAAGAAATGGAGTTAGGAACAACCTTTGCAGGGTTTTAGATGGGTGGGGACGGGCTCATTCATAAGTTGTCTTATTTAGTACACTGGGCCCATTAAGCTCCATTTCTGCAAAATTCATTGATTATCCACACTTGCATGAAACTTTTAAAATGCTATAAACACCTAGTTGATGGCTTTTGTGTGCCAGGCATGAACCTGGAAGATGCAGAGATGAGAAACACCAGGTTAATTTCTGCAGGCCCAGGAAGGGACTCAATGTTCAATGAAAACAGAAGACCTGAGCACAAGCAAGGTCCTGGCCCAGGTCTTCTGGGCTACGATCGTGACCAGTCACTCACGAACTGTGACCTTGGGCCAGGTCAATGGGCTCTGTGTCCCAGTTTCCTCATCTGCAGAGTGTAACAGTATTATCCTTACCTCATAGGGGTGTCACGAGAAGTAAATGCAATAGCACAGCGGAAAGCATTTTGCAGGAGTATAAAGCACTCAGCATATTCAAATCGTCATTATTGGAAATTCTTCTCCCTTGCCTCAGTGCTACCCTAGTTAATAAGCAGATTTAGTCAGATGCCTGGAATAGACTTTTAACAAATAAAAGAAACCTCACTTGAGTCCAATGGAATGAATTGTATTAAATGAATGTGTATTGAGGACCTCTGGCACACAAAAACGCAAAGGTGTAATTAAACCCTATTCCAGCTGTGTCAGCTAGGCATTGTCTCCCTATTTTTAAGAGGCTCGGAGAGGTAACATAACTTGTCTGAGTCACAAACAAATAAATGGAGCTGGTATATTTACGTAGGTTAGCCAGTCTCCTCTACACTGAGTTGCTGCCTCTCTCCCTCCTCCCCCTTTCTCTCCCTTCCTCTTGCCCTCTCTTTGCCAACTGCTTTATTCTGTCTATCAATGCTGCCCACCTCCAGCCCTGAGTCAGTAACCTTAAGATAGCCCATCACAATGGATCTCCATACTCCCTAACCCAATGATAATTTTTCTCCTCACTTCACAATTCCATTATTCGGCAAGAAACCCACAAGGGACAAGCATATCAGCGACGAAAGGAAAGGCATATATAAGCCAGTTTCTTTATCAGTCTCTCCCATGCTTGTGATTTCAGGCTGTGAAGGAGGAATGGGAGCTGTAAGTAATGCTAATAGCATCATCCCAGGAGCAGCAGATAACAGCTCACAGTCCTGGGGAGGAGTGGCCTCTGCGCCATATGGTTTTTTTGTTACCATCCTGGCTGTGAGGTGAGATTCAGAGAAATCAGATGTGATGGGTTCACACACCCCACTAACTCATGGCTGGTCCCCAGCTTCCCAACAGAGGCACAGGCACAGAGAATGGGCTCACCATCTAGTACCTGGACAGACACTCTGTGCTTCCCTGCAAGGAGAGGACGATAAACCTTCCGGTGGAGGTCCCAGCACCATTTCCCTGGGAGGAGAGAAGTGTCAGGAGGAAGACTTTGTCGCTGCTGATGGGCTTCCCTAGGGCACAGGGGGCTGAGCAGGTGGAAAATGAATTTTCAGGGAGAAGCTATAGGGAAGCAAACTGTAGCTCAATATGAAGGGGAAATTCTCATTCCATAGAAAGTGGGTGCACTCAAGAGGAAGTGGGCGCTCTACCCCCAGGCTGCTCTTGAAAAGTTAGGAAACCTAGAAGGAACGTCACAGAGCAGATGACACCAAATTCTGTTCTAAAACTGGGGTTCTGATCGGGGGTGATACAATACAGTGGTCAAGGTCACAGAATCAGAATGCCAGCTTTTCAATTCATTACCTGTGGAACCCTATACTAGCTAGCTAACCTCTCTGGGCTTCTTTTTTGTGTGTGAAATAAGGATTATACCAGTAGTGGCCTTACAGAGGTGTTATGAGAATTAAGTGAGTTAATGCCTGGTGCAGTGCTTTAAAGGAGTGGTTGCCACGTGGTAAGTATTCTGTAGCCATGTGCTAAGTACTGATCAGGTGCCAGGCTCTCTTCTGAGCCCCAGGGATGGACAATCATGTACACACATGGATACTTGCTCCCATGAATAAACAAGCACATCTAACTTCAGACACTGATACGTTCTATGAAGAAAGTAAAAGAATACAAAGGATGTAATAAGATCGAGTATCTTTGAGAAAGGGGTAAGGGGGCATTAACAGGGGCAGGTGGAGAGGACCTATCTGGGCTGAGGTCTACTGAACCAAGAGAAGCCAACCATGCTGAGTTGAAGCATCCACACAGAGGGGCCAATGATCACAGAGGCCTTGAGGCAGATCAAAGCTTAGTATATTCAGAAGCGACGGGGGAAAGCCTGTGTGTCTTGAGCGGAGAGAGTGAGGAAGGAGAAACAGTGTGAGATAACATCAAAGAGGTAGGCAGTGTCCAAACATGTAGGGTGTTGCAGAGCTTGGAATTTATTCTGTGGCAAGTGGGTTTTAGGCAGGACAAGATGTGGTACACTTCACACTCTAAAGGGATCATGCATTTGATTTTTAAAAACCTCCCGTGCATGATGCTTCCCATTCTTTCCCATTTCCAAACGTCCCCGAGGCCCTAAAAGAGCTCAGAGTTACAAGATAGGAAGTGCCTGGGACTCTAAATAATCTCCTAGACATCCTCGGGCTAACCAGGAACACTGATGCTGGGTTGCTGTGGGGTAAAAATAAACCTTATGTATTAAACCCGTGAGGGATGGAGGGGAGGAAGGAGAGGGAGAGAAGAGAACGGAGGGGGAGGGAAGGAGAGGAGAGAGCATTCCTGTTGTTACATGAGAAAGTCAAACCCACAGTCAGGAATGAACTGCAATGGAAGCAGAAAACCTTCCATCCATTTCCCTCTTAGTGACTTTACAGAGTAGGACTTTGTTTTTTAGGTAAATATGTGGACTCCATCCAGAACCAGCTCACCCATGACATGAGCCAGTAACCAACCAACGTCTGCAAATGTTGCCTATAAAGGAAAGTAGCAGCAAAGTGAAGGTAGCAGACCAGGTTAGCCTGAGACAACATCCTCCCGGTATCCTACTTCCCTCTTCAGAAGCCAGGTTTGAAATAAATAATTTTTTTTCCATCAGACCAGACCACCTCTTTGAGTCCTCGCCAGATAGGCAACATTGACTTTCATGGCTATAAAGTACAAAAATTTACAAGGTACAGATACTTGTGTTTTAGGCAATGACCAGGCACTTGCTTATCCTATGTATCCTGCCAAATGCTGCCACTGCCCAAGAACTAGAGATCCATTAGGTACACACATCTGTGCACACTCACTTATTCAACAAGCATTTACTGAGCATCTACTTTGTACTAGGCACTGGTCTAAGTACTGGGGATACAATAGTGGACCAAACAGACAAAGTTCTTTTTTTGTTGTTGCTAAAATAGTCAACAACCATAGATAAGCAGTCATGAATGGGATTAGTGCTCGTATAAAAGAAACTCCGAAGAGCTCTCTCACCCCTTTCCACCATGGGAGGACACAGCAAGAAGACGGCTACCTATGAACCAGGAAACAGGCTCTCACCAGACACTGACTCTGCCAGCACCTTGATCTTGGACTTCCCAGCCTCCAGAACTATGAGAAATAGATGTTTGTTTTGTAACTCACCCCATCTATGGTATTCTTGTTATAGCTGCCCAAATGGACTAAGACAAAAATGGATGAGGATTCTTAAAAATCTGAAGGTCTGCCATCCAGCAAAGACATGGCAGCTCCCTGAATCTGTCCATGACCCAGACCCCTTCCATCTTTCTGTTCCACCATTTTTAGAATGCAACCCTTGCCTCATGGCCCAGGGTGGCTGCAGGAGCTCCGGCCATTAAGTCTCAGTCTAGCCAGACGGGAAGCACACTGCTGCTTCTTTTCTGCTATCAGTTTGCTCTAAGACTTTGGTAACTTCATTCCCCTCTCCCTCACTCCCCTGCCCCAGGATCTGTTTTCCCATCTGATCTGTCAAATTCCTTGTTGCTCTAACATGTCCTGACTCTGTCAAAATAGGGACTAAGTCGCTTGCATCCACAGCAGTGAGTCTGGGACACAGCCAGACAAACAGAGTATTTATTGATTTGACTGAGAAACTGACCTTTAAATATCCCATTTCTGTATTGGTGCTTTGGATAGAAGCTCTCTGGGGAACTCTGAGGGTAATTGCTTTTGCTTCTGCTTCAGAAGGGGCTGACTTTGATGCAATGCTGTTCTCATCTGCAGGTTTAATTTAGCTCTTTTGTCTGCATTACACTCACTCGGAACCATCCTTTGTGTGGTGCCAAACACATCACGTGGCCAGCCGTTTCTAGCCGAATTTAGACTTGCCCTTTTAGCTAAGGATCCTGGGACACTGTGACGCCTGAGGTTGGCCAAGCTGACTTCCAACTCCCCGGGGATCCTCTGGGAGCTGTGAGTAATCTGAACCAGCCACTGGGTGTCAGCATTGCTTTGTCCAATTATAAGGAAAAATAGATATTTCTGTGGTTTGGTAGTTGTTTATGCGGTGAGTCTGGGCTCTAAAGTGGGCACAACCATAATTCACATTTTTACAGCTGTTAGCATTAACAAAGACGCTCCCTCTCTATCTTTACATCTGGACTCATTCTACTCATCTCAGCCCATCTGCGTCTCCTACCTAGATTACTGAAACAATCCCCATGACCAGTTTTGGGACCCTCAATCTTTTTTATCGGGTAAAATCAGGACTATAACTGGCTCAACTGTAGAAAATGAGCCTCTTGTCACTGAAAGTTTGCAAACAAAGCCACTTGGCAGATATATGTATATGTATAAATACATGTGTGCAAATTATAGACACACACACACACACACACACACACACACACACACACACACACGTCTCTTCCCTGCTGGAGAGCCTAAGGAGTCCCTGTTGTCCATAACAGAGAGAAGCCTAAGCTATCTACCTTTGCAAACAGCTGTCTACTACCCAATTGCCTCCAACCCTTCAGTCACATCTCCTATAGCAACCGTCTTGCTGCAATAAGAAAGAACACTCTCAGAGAAAATTTCTGCCTTTCCTCTCCCTTCTTACCAGGGAGATTTGTATCATTCTTCCAGAACCTTCTCCAAGAAGCTTGCTAGGAGCCCTTCCCCTTGGCCCACTCCCCAGCCCGAATGTAGTGTCCTTTCCGTAGGTACCCAGGGCACATGAACTACATATACTATTTACCCCAGCGTATCTGAGTTCACTGTGATGTCCTCTCATTCGCGAGATTATAAACTGCTTTAGGACAAGGACCTCACATGTTTTTGTATCTTTGTAAGTATGGCCTTTGTCACTGTGTCAAGCAGGTGTTGACACTTGATATATGACTATTTAACCAAACGCAACTGAACCCATGTTTACTGAGCTTATTTTGCAGAATATGCAGCATCTCTTATATGCATCCCCTGTTCACAGTCCCAGTTGCAATCATCCTGGTTCAGAGGTTTCCAAATGTGCCACTTCCTTCGTCTGGTGACCTGTGCCATGTCTGTGCCCTGTCCCATGGGCTACTTTTATTAAAAGGCTCTTTCATTACATCCACTTATTTTGTCCCAAATAAATTTATTTTAAAAGAAAACTTTATATTACTAGCATAATTGAAAACTTATATCACTTGCCTCAAAAAGATAGTTTAAGAAAATAAAGTTATAACATGCTGCCAAAACTGGTTTGGCTCAGTGGATAGAGCGTCGGCCTGCAGACTGAAGGGTCCCAGGTTCAATTCCGGTCAAGGGCATGTACCTGGGTTGCACACATCCCCAGTAGGGGATGTGCAGGAGGCAGCTGATCGATGTTTCTCTCTCATCAATGTTTCTGACTCTCTATCTCTCTCCCTTCCTCTCTCTAAAAAAATCAATAAAATATATATTTTTAACAATGGGTGAGAGAGAAACATCCTCATCAATGGGCTGCCTCCTGCACGCCCCCTACTGGGGGCT
>NW_006292696.1:2903222-2922513 GCF_000327345.1 Myotis davidii | reverse complement strand
TGTGTGTCTGCCTGCATGAGCCCTGCCCGGGCCCCTGGCCTGGGAGGAGCCTGCAACCTAGGTACGTGCCCTTGGTCAGAACTGAACCCAGCCCCTGCCATTGGCAGGCCAAGGCATTATCCACTGAGCCAAACTGGCTAGGGCAGGATATGACATTTCTTAGCCCTCCAGCAGCATACCTTTGTTTTTTTTTCACCAGGAGTATGGTGAAAAACCCTAGATCACCTTTTTGGATTCTTATTACCAAAGTTACTAAGAATATTACCAGTGGCATACAGGGAGCTTAACCAATGAGTGGTCAGAAAAGGTGCTTCCTCTGTAGTTCACACCAATTGCTGGCTTGCCCCCACCCCCCAGGCTTAGGCCTGGGCAGGGGACCCCCATCACCCTCCCGCCCTCGCCCAGGCCTGATGCCTCGGCCAGAGGGGTCAGACCTGGGCAGGGGACCCCCAGAACCCTCCAATTGCCGGCTCCGTCCTCCACCCAGGCCTGATGCCTCTGTCCCAGGCATCAGGCCTGGTAGGGGACCCCCATTTCTCCCTGATCACTGGCTTCTGGGCAGCTTCTGGGGCTTCTAGGGCCGGCCTGCAGCCCGGGATGCTGGCTCACAATGGCGGCTGCGCTGTTCAGCCCTGCCTGTAGTATGCAAATTAGCCGCCATCTTGTTGGTGGTTAATTTGCATATCATGCTGATTAGCCAATGGGAGGCGTAGCAAGGGTATGGTCAATTGCCATATTTGTCTATTATTAGATAGGATTTATAATTGATTTTTAGGCTAGCTACAAGTAAACACTCTTGCCTGCTGTAGTAGATACACTGATACTATAAATGGACCACGATCCCTTCCTGTATCCATGCCTCTTTGACACATGACTTTGAGTTCCTCTCACTACATAGACAGAGCCCATGTCTCCATCCCTTGATTCTGAATTCAGCCACAGAACTTGCTCTGGCCAATGTTGTGTTACTATATTTGACACTTGCAGAGCAATGAAAAGCTCTTGCCTGGGATTTCTCCTCTTCAGTGGGCATGTGCTCAGGCTAGCCTGATGGAAGGATAGAGGAAATGCATGAAGCAGAGCCCAGTTTCCCCAGCCAAGAGTCAGCTGAGATTCTAATTGCTAAACTTGAAAGCAAATCCAACCTTCCGAGCTAAATAAAGATTTATTGTTGAAAGGCAGCGAGGTATTGTTGAATGTCTGCTATATACATTAATATGGCAATAGATAACTAATATACCTGCCAAGATTCTGAGCCCGTAGTGTGATTTCTCTTTGTTAGAAAGATACATTTGAAAGAGGTAGAGAGGTGTTAAAATACTAGCACCCAACTGAGAATGTCTCCTTGAAATTATCAGATGGATTGAAATAGAGCTTAAAAGGGAATAATTGACTCACTTCATAATTGAATGTAATTCATCCTAGTTTATACTTAAAATATTTCTGTGCCTTTCCCCACTTTGAGATATGCTACCGTAGTTCTTGACCTTTTTACCTTCTTTCTAGACAAAAGATATGGCTACCAAAATGGTCTCGGGCTCATTGCCTAAAAGCTAAAGGCCAAAGTTGATTCAAATTCCAGGTGCTCCAGGCTCTTTTCAAAGCCCTGCCCCTTCAGTAGTGCTCCCACTGTTTCCCTACTTTATATAACAGGTCTAACAACCCAACCCATTTCATGTTTACTGAGCAGTTACTGCAGATGCTCAGTCAGAGCCAGGCACCTAGCTGTGGGGACAAGAGGGAGGTGGTGGAGGTGATAATTAAGATATAGTCTTCACTTTCATCAAGTTCTCAGCTCATAAATAAATCATATAAGCAAACACATAACTCATCGAAAACATAGAGAGTAAGTCAGAAAGCTATAGAGACCAGTAGGATTGGTACCTAGTGCAGTCAGGAGCAGGAAAAGCTTGAATCACAGAAGGATCCCAAGAGCACTGATGCCCTGAGATACAATGAAACTGCTCCTGGTTCTTCCACTACAACTTGGAAGAAGTGTTCATGTTTTCAGAACCCTCATAGCTCTTCATAGCCCATTATGTATTATTTTACTTATTTTATGCATTCCCTTGGACGATCAACTCTTTAAGAACATTGATCATTCATCTTTGTACCAACCACGCAGTAGCAGGTCATAAGGCAAACACTAGCACATGTTTGGTTGATGACTGGATAGACAGATGGATGAATGTGTGTATGAATGGAAGGTTATGAGAGAAATAAATCATACTATAAGAAAAATTTTGTCGCTCTTTTAGTCATTCTACTTAGGTGGCTACCTAATCCCATGGTTTCCAAATCTGACAGCCCATAAAGTATACCTAGAAAGTTTTATATGCCTGGGACATACTTTCTTTGGATATTCTGATTCAACAAATCCATATTTTAACACACTCCCTAATCCCGTAATCCATACTTTAACACACTCCCTAAAGAATGCTGAAATATCTGATCCAAGGACTGATGCTTGGGGGTTATAAGTCTAACTCACCTGAGTATCACAATGGTTTCATACTCTCAGGTGTTCAATTTGTGAGATGTTCAGCCTCTCTTTTCATTGATGCTCAGCCTATTCAGATCACCTGAAAGAGGGAAATACTCCTATGACTTGGAAAAATTCACAAGGAGCTGTAACAACAGTAATAATAATGTACGGGCATGTATTAAGTACATACTTAATAAGTGTTAGGCATTCTGCTAAGTGCTTTTATTTATAGTTGCTCATTTAATCCTATATGCAATCCAAATAAGAGGGGTTTAAAAACCACTTGAGGTATAGCTGACATGCAAAAAGCTGTACATATTTACATTATACACCTGATGAGTTTGGAGGCAAGTGCACACCTGTGAAACCGGCACCACAATCTATGCTGTGAACATATCCATCACCTGCAAAGGTTTCCTCCCACCCTTGTAATAGTAAATTAGTATTTCTGTGATAAAAATACTTAACATATGATCTACCATTTTAGCAAATTTGTAAGTGTACAATACATGACTCTTAACTATAGGAACTGTTTGAATGTTTGTGTCCCCCCAAATCCTAATCCCCCAAAAGTGATGGTATTAGTAGGTGGCACGTTTGGGGAGTGATTAGGTCATAAGGGTGGAACCCTCATGAATGTGATTAGAGCTCTTATAAAATAGATACCACGGAGGTCCCTAATCCCTTCCACCAGGTGAGGACAGAACATGAAGTGTGCATCCAGGAAAAGGGCCCCAGGTCAGTATGATCTCAGAGTCCTATAATCATAATGTGTGAAGGTGGGCATGGATCAGACTAAAGCAGGATGAAACTCAGCTAGACACAAAGATATTGATGGATGAGAAGTTAAGGAAAAGAAATGAGCACTGGACAGGGAATTAAGCAATCTAAGACTCATATCCCAGTGCCGACAAGAGCAACAAGATTTGTAAACACTTACATGTAGTTTACTATGTCCCAGCTTCTGTTCCAAGTGCTTGCTATAGTAACTCAATCCTCATAACAACACTATGAAGTAAGTACTGTTATTGATGCCATGTAACAAATAAGGTAACTGAGACACAAAGACATTATTAGACAGCTAGGGAGTAGATATGACTCAAACCCAAACCATCTGGTCACCGAGTCCACGCTCCTAGCCACCATGCTGTATGGTAGTTAATCAAATAAACTTTGGTGATTCCTATTTATTCCATTGGTCTCCACCTCAAATACAAAATGGAGGAGTTGGTTTAAATGATCTTTATAGCTTTTTCCAATTTGGATCATCTTTTAAGTCTAATTTTATTTAAAGGTCATGAAGGGAGAGTATAGGTTCTCCTTTTCTTAAAGACTATTTTAAAATTGGATTTTTTTCTTGAGGTAGAATTAGACACAGTCTTGTCTAAAGCCTGGGAATGAGGTAGATAATCTCTCAGGGTCATGAAATAATGAGTGATAGTTCAACCCATAAGGAATTCCATGAGGAGACCAAAGGTCGTGACCCCTTTCCTTACAAGGAGTGCATCTTAGTCTATTCAGTTACAGACTGCTGTAACAAAATACCGTACACTGGGTTGCTTAAGCAACACACATTTATTTCTCACAGTTCTGGAGACTGGGAAGTCCAAGATCAAGGTAGCAGCAGATTCAGTATCTGATGATAGTCCACATCCTATTCATAGATGGTTGTCTTCTTGATGTAACCTCATTTAGCAGAAGGGAAAAGGGAGAATTCTGGGGTCTCTTTTTACAAGGGCACTAATACCATTCATGAGTGCTCCATCCTTATTACCTAATCACCTCCCAAAGGCCCTACATCTCCAAATTCCATCACATTGGGGGTTAAGAGTGCAACATAGGAACTTTGGGACCCGGACATTCAGTTCATTGCAACACACTGTATACAAGGCCCTTCAAAAATTCACTGTCCATCACTAAACAGGTCCTTTAAAGAGGATCAATTCTCTCTTTAAAAAAGGAAAATAATTTGGAATCTACAAGTCAAAAGAATGGAACAAATTTTTCATAGCTCTGCAATTGCTTTGAGACACAGTCTATAATAAGTCACATCAAGGAGATTCCAAAAGAGCCACTATAGCTGGTTTACATTGTGGTTTTGTCACATATAAGCTAGGGGTCATTGGGGAAGTTATTTAACCTCTCTAAGCCTTGATTTCCTCATCAGTGATACGGATCAATCATATTGCCTTTTTCACTAGGTTGTCATGAGGTTTAAGCAAGATAATAAAGTAAGTAAAGATGGAAATTATATTAATAATAACAACAACAATATAAATAAAACTATTACACACTTATTATATGGTGTCAGGTATTATTCTAAGCACTTTATAACTTCCAAACCAATACAAACAAATCTAAAACATCCTGAAAGAGTGATCTCTCACCCTCTTCTTGCACCTGCAGTGATGGGTACTCATCACTTTGCAGGCTCTCTCTGCAGTGAAATCTTTGCAGTGGCAGAAATCATCCCTTCTCATTTACTGTGCTAGTCCCAGACCTGGATATCTATTCTCAAACTGATTTTTAAGAATCATATCAGTAAGACACGTGAAGAATTAACCATTCTGCAGGTCTGTTATTGTTGCTGACAAAAAACATTGATTGAGCATATATACTCTTAATAACTAATAACTAAATTGATTGAGCATATATAACATACTACTCTACAAGGATGGTCTCATCTAAGCCTCCTGGTAACCCAAAGAAATATGTACCAGTCTTTTATCATTCCTATTTTATAGAGATATATATTGTGGCACACAAAAAAGCTAAGTCACCTGCCTAAATCCCCAAACTTCCTACCTAGTAGATTAGGAATCTCAGCCAGGCAGTCTGAGGCTGGCATTCTCATTCTCCTGGTACCACATGGTCTCTATGGGATACGAACGGAAAGGACCCCAGCAGTTAGCATCCTTACACTTTGCAATAATCTGCTCTTCATCTAAACCTTTCACTTTATCCAGAGTGAAGTGCACCCAGCTAGAACTCCAAGGGCCTTAATGTGTTGGTGCCCGTCTTATATTTCCACTGTGCTTCCCGGATTCCAACTTAAATAACAGATGGAGCTGTGCAGTTCAGGTTCTGCAGAAAGTTGCAGGTGATGGGTAGCTGGTTAGCATGTCAGCTGAAGGACAATATATTTTAATGCAAATGCAATGAGCTGGAACGACAGCATTTCCTCCAAGAGCCTTAACTAGGTTAGCATGACCTCCGAGAGGGACCAGAATTCTAACAGCCAAATTAGAATAGAAAGTCTTATGGAGATTTCTATGCTAATCAGCCACGTCTTACTGGAAAGATTATGTTCAGCACAATGGCCATTTGCCAGTTACAGCCAGGGCATCATTTGGTCAGGTGGCCAACAGAAAATGATGACTCAGAAAGTGCCGGGGAGGCCACATTAAGGCAGCAGCGCCCGGGAAGTGGTGACAGAGGTGGGATCAAAGTGCTAGGACCCCAAAGAAAGATGTTTCTTACAGGAATTCTAGCAAACACCTTGCCTGCTCTTTGCCATTTGTGCTGCAGTAAAAATCCTCTGTTGGAGAGTTCATGGAAGCCATGTACCTCTGGACCTGAAAACAGGGCCCAAAAGGAGAGAAAAAAACAAGAAAATGATTCTGTCCAGATTGAGGATTTCGCCTGGCACCTAGGGTTTGCTCTGGGCATGCAGGCCTTGTGTTCTGCTGAAGTGAAGGGGAGATGCCATCTTCTGTGACCTGGGCCAACAGAAAGCTCATCATGCCTTGCATCTGTTTTGTTTTGCAATTTAGAGAATTGACAGAAGCTAAGCTGGTCAGGCACAGAAGTTGGTACCAATAAAAACAACCAATCAAATCTGATTTTCTCTAGTCTACCCAACGTGTGTCTGCTGGAGACAACAATAACCAAAGAAGGAAATAAATGACTGAAGAAGGACCACAGTGCCCTTGGTGTTTACAGTGCCATCTGAACTGATTCTTAATGGTTTTCAAAGGATACCTTGGCACCTCCCCAGAAATACTCGGTTATAATCACAAGGGGAAACAGAAGAGAAATGACCTATATTTTTAAATGAGCTGTCCAGGAGATCGTGATGCAGAACCAGGTTTGGGAATCACTGCTCTGGACCACATCATCCACATCATCACACTGATGCTTTTCTGGGTCCATCCTGCCTGCAGTCAGTCGCCAAATGCAGAACTCAGAGCCATGGTCCAAATAACATCGTTGTTATGCATCCTGACAATGACCCGACACAACATTAAAGAAATTAAGATTCACCTAGCACTTGATGTGTGCCAGGAAACTTCACATATATTATCTTGTTTCAGTCAAAGGTTAATGTCCCTTCAATATTTAAACATACAATATTTAGATACATTACTCTCAGGCAGAAATGTTTAACAACAATAACATTATGTGTAATTGGATCACACAGTTTTGTTCACACTTTAACCTGGATGAAGACGGAAAATGAATTCATTGTGCCTGTTACTGAACTTTCATTTCTTTATAACTTCCATCTGACAGTCAGTAGAAAAATGAACTAACTGATCAATGTAGTTTAAATCCCATCTCTTCTTATTATCTAAATTGTCACTTTAGGTCCTGTCAGTCTCCCTAGAATAAGAATTTTTTTAATCTCTCAAATCTGTCCCTGCTTCTCCACCACGATGAAATCTGGGTATAAGGGAAGTGTGGGGAGAAGGGAAGATGTGTGATTGACAAGCATCCATGGTGATAGGTAGGGTAGAGGGATGGCTGCCCATCCTCGCCCAGGGATCCCACCCCTTTTCCGCCTGGTCTCTGCTTGCCCCTCGGCCCTGCACAGCAGAAATGGAAGCTGGCATGGCATTTACTCTCAGTCGCTCCCTTGCCTCAACCTGAACACAGACTGGGGGAGCCTGGCTATTTGGGCCTCAATTCTGATAAGAACAGATACTACACTTGATCTTAGCCAAAAGGCCGAGAAGCGATCTCAATTCAACTATTGTTGGCAGCATGGATTTCTCTAAGGTTTTTGGCTGGAACTCCACTCTCCCCACCTGGTGGCTCTGATCTATAGTCTCTACTGCAGGGCTAGCTTGTCCCAACCACCATAACCCACTATCACAAGATCCCAAACGCATTCTCAGGTACTTCTGAGACCAACCCATACCATGCAGGACCGGCAGATCCATCTTGTGCCCTTGGCTGGTGAAGAAGCTAATCAACTCTCAATCTTGCCCCAATTTCTCTAACGAGCCTCCTGCTTCCTATGCCAAAGTCAGCACAGGGATGAAAAAATTAGGGCCATGTCCCTCTGCTCTGCTCTCCCACTGCCTTCTCTCTCCTGCTTCCCACTGCCTTGAAGCCAGAATGGGGCAGGCGCTTCCACGTGGCCATCCTGCAAAACCTCCCTTAGATCAAGCACACCCTTGACATGCTAGACAGGCAGCTGCAGGAATTTAGGCAACCCCTCTCAAGACTATAACTGGGTTTCTTGTGGGTGTTCCTTTTGCCCCCTATCCCTCCTCTGTCATGCCAACCGCCCCCTTTCTTTCTCTAAGCAAAAGACACCTCCAGCTAACTAGGGCAAAGCTCTAGTTGCTACTGAAAAGACACTGATTTCTCAACTCTGTGCACAGTGATGTCACATTGGGAGTTTGAAAGTGGCCATGGTGGGAATATCAACACCATGGAAGTCAGCACATGCTACATATATATAACTTTGATTTTCAAAATGAGTTTTACTTCGCAGGGAAGGCAAAATAGGAATTACTACCTGCATTTAACAAAGGAAGACACCGAGGCACAAATTATCACAGGATTAGTAAACAGTCTGTATTTTTGTCCTTTATTCCTAGAGCTGTCTTCTTTTATGATACATATTTCTTTTCTTTGTTAAGTGATATTTTTTTAGCCAATGCTTTCCCAAGGAATGAGTCCCATTAGGCCAGGCCAAGTACCACATGGATGGTCCCATCATTTCTCCTACCTGTTCAAATCCTTCTGCCCTACAAGCTCAGGTCAGACACCCTCTCCCGAAACGCTTCCATGACCTTGCTTACTTTGAATCCTTTCTGAGTTATCTTCCAGCAGCATCAGTTGACACATAATTCAAGACAGCAATTTCTTATATTGCTTTCTTCTTTTATGTTTTCTTCCTTTTTATTACATTTATTGGGGTGACTGGTTAACAAAATTTTATAGGTTTCAGG
This sequence comes from Myotis davidii, assembly GCF_000327345.1. NCBI lineage: Eukaryota > Metazoa > Chordata > Mammalia > Chiroptera > Vespertilionidae > Myotis > Myotis davidii. Next base: position 2,913,846 of record NW_006292696.1, on the reverse strand, counting down.
TGCTCCATTCTACTACACATCATCTGTACCCTGTATTGTGTGTTCACCACCCTAAGTCAAGTCTTCATCCATCACCCTATACCCTCCTCCACCACCGTCCTCCCTACCCGCAACAATCACCACACTGTTATCTGTGTCCACGAGTTTCTTCTTTTTTTTTGCTCAATCACTCCACCCATCAACCCAGCTACCCCATCCCCTGCAGCTGTCAGCCTACTCTTATACTGCTTTCTAATTCACCTATCATCTGTGTAACTCTTGCCTCTCAATTAGTCTGTGAACTGCTCTGCAAGCTGTTTGAAGGCAACGCCTAAGCTTCTCAAGTCCTGTTCTAGTGGTGAAGACAATTTGAAGCTAGACTGCTTAGGTTCAAATCCTGGTTCTGCTGCTTATGAGCTGTGCAACCCTGGGAACGTCATTTAAGTTCTGAGCCTCTGGGTCTCCCACCCCCATGCACACCTGTGCTCTGGGCTGCCCAGTTAGAAAATACTTCCATGCCCATGACCTCACTTGACCCTCATAGAGACTTCCTGAGCTTCTCAGAAAGGGTATCAGCGTCCCCATTTTGCAAGTGAAGACACCACAGTTGTTGGGGGCTAAGAAGTGGCAGAGCCTGGGCCAGAGTCCTGACGGCGCCCCAACCACAGTGGCAGTCACGAGGAGGCTCTGCAGCATGCTGCTCACAAGGCAGGTTCTGGCCTCATTTGGATCTCAGTCTGGATCCCATCTCACCACACACTGGCTGTGTCATCTCCGGAAAGTTCCTGATCTTTCTGGACCTCAGTTTGCTCATCGGTAAGATGAAGATAATACTAGTACTTTCCTCCTACGTTTGAAAGAAAATTAAAGTGTATAGCCTATGGAGATACTTGGCATGGCATGTAGCAAATATTAAGGATTCAGCCAATGTAGTTGGGAGAAGCACTCCTCACTCATCATGTGCAGGGACCTCAGCTGGCCTGGCATTACCAGCCTCTCTTCCCAGCCTCACACCCCCAAAGGAGAGGGGAGTTTATCAGCGTGTGCATTTGGAAGAGCACTTTGGGGTCTGCTCTCAGCCATGCATTAGGCTCAACAAAGGGGATCCCCATTCTGTAAGGGGAAGCCTGTGATTGCACAACATTATGTGGTTGAGAAAGCCCTTTCCTAGGGTATAGGATTAAGGCATCCATTGCTGTTTCATTCCTAAGTCAAATCCTTCAGCCCCACTTTCATCAATAACACATCTGACATTTTGATATCCACTTTCCTGATTCTTACATCTATCTCTTAATTGGCTTAGACTTAGGAAAGAAAGTAGATACTATCTACTGATCCTCTAAAATCCTAGCAAATATTAGCTGTGCCATGATTATCAATATTATGTAAAAACTGTTTCCAAGCAGAAATACCTGAAATCTCCAGCTTCTTTGCCTTCCATCAGATGGCTGGGTGGCTCTACAGGGTTTGGCTGCTACATTCAGCAGCAATCAACAGCCTGCCAGACCAGGAAGCCAGAGATGGAACAGACCAGAGCCTCCAACACTTCCCAGCCTCAGATCTCAGGAATGCATAGAGGACAAAGCTAATTCAAGACCTTTTCTCAGTGCCTCCTTTTGTGAGTGGCCCACAGTGATTAGGCACAGTGTTCTCAATGTTCTGCTGGGCGAGTTTCACCTTGGGTGTCCCCTGAACCTCGTCCAGGTAGATGGAGAACTCCAGGAGGGTAACTAGGCGTCTGGTCTATTTTGGTTCTCCAATTCTCCAGCGGCCTGGTGTCTGAGCTAAGAGAAATGTGACTGTGTCGGGGTATAGGAGAGTGCCGGTGGCAAAGGCTTCCACATGTCTATTTCTGGCTGTCCCCTGATGCTGTGTCATTGCAGGAGCTGTGACATCACAGCCTCTGCTGTTTTGCTGGGGCCTGACACTACAAGTGACTCATAGAGGAAGTCGACTGTGGCTGCCAGCCTCGCTCGAGACATGTAGACTTAGGGAGTCATGCAGAGTGATCTGTGCTGGGGTTTGGTAGGGGCATGCAGACTATTGGGCAATCATAGACTATTTGGACTACATAAGACCTTAATTGTCCTCTAGTAAAAGCCTGAGCCCCTGCTACTTCTCAATATTCCTGAGAAGTGGGCCTGCAAGGACATTAAATAAGCTCATTATCTTCCAAGGCAGCTGTATCAGAAAGATTTGAGGCACAAATAACAGCCTATTTAAGCAACATAAACTTTTTATATATTTGTAAGTATATTTTTATTGATTTCAGAGAGGAAAGGAGGAGGAGAGAAAGAGATAGAAACATCCATTGATGAGAGAGAATCACTGGTCAGCTGCCTCCTGCACACCCCCTACTAGGGATTAAGCCCACAACCCGGCCATGTGTCCTGACTGGGAATTGAATCGTGACCTCCTGGTCCTTAGGTTGACAATCATGGAGCCACACTGGCCAGGCTAAGCAACACAAACTTTTAACATCTCACTTAACAAGAAGTCTAAAAGGAAGTGGCATCAGGGTTGGCTAGTAGCTCAATAGAGTCACTATGGACCAAGGCTCTTTCCATCCCATGGGAGCTCAGTGATGGTTTTCCTCATTGGTCCAATCATCATTTTCTCATCTGGTCCTGTCAAAGCAAGAGGAAAGTGGTATACAACAGAGGCTCTCTCCTTATGGGTCTCCCCTTGAACCAACGTGGAAAAACTCTCCAAGGCCCCAGAAGCCATCCCTAATATCTCATTCATTGGTCAGGACAGGATCACATGTCCATCCCTAAATCAAGGCTGCAATTTGCCTTGACCAATTGTGAACCATGCCTTGGAGTTGGACCCACTACCCTCTGAACAAAGAATAGTTTTACAAGCAAAGAAAAGGGGGAAATGGCTATCAGGTATAGGCAATCAACTATATCTGCTATAGCAGCCCAGTCCATTGTTGAATTATTTCAAAGTTCATAATATTGAGTTGGAAACTGCTTAACACTGTCTTTCTTCAGCCATTGATTCTAGATCTACTGTAATGGCTCATATAAAATAAACACAACATGCTTCCATGTGATAACTTAAAGCCTATCTGAAAACAGATTATTCTAGAAGCGTTTCCAGTTCCGAACTTTTTACTGGGAGACAGCCTAGTATAGGGACTGACTGGATTCAGCTCCCAACTCTGCTACATCCTAGCCAGAGGATCCTGGGGAAGTTACTTTAACCATTTAGTATCACTTCCTCATCTGGATAATCTATCTATATATAAGCCTAATATGCAAATTGTCCCCTCAGGAGTTCGACCGAGAGACCGGGAGTTCGATTACTCACTATGACGTGCACTGACCACCAGGAGCACTGGCGGGAGGCCAGAAGGGAGGGAGGCCCCAGCCGGCAGCCAGAAGGTCCCTATCGGCCCTGATCTCCGGCCAGGCCTAGGGATCCTGCCCATGCATGAATTTCGTGCACCGGGCCTCTAGTAAATATGATAACAGAGCTAGGGTTGCCATAAGCTTAGATAGTTAATATACATAAAGCACTTAGAACCGTGCTGGGCACTAGTGCATTTAGGTGTCTATTATTGCATGATGAGTTACAATTTCACTTGCTTTCTTTTGTTGCATCTTTGCCAAAAAGTAGAAGCAGAGACTTAAATCTAGATTTGTCAGTACACCCCTATAATCGGTTCATGGTTGCCTCAGAGACAGTTCAATAACAGTAATGATCTGTCATTCACCATTGCTAAACCATGCTTCAGCATGTATCTGTGCAATTGATTTTTTTTTTAACTTGGATGAAAGTTTCACATTTAATTCTATATCATTTCACAGAAATGAACCAGGACTGAAAGTATGCCTATCATTCCAGGAAGGAGAAAAAGAGTATAAAAACCTTAAATCACCAGGCGAGACTGCTCTTTCATTCCTCGAACACATCCCTCCCCTTCCCACTCTGCCACTTGGATTTTACCCATTACTGAGCCTGGTCTCTCAGCCCCCTATCAATCTTGTGAGCACAGGGCAGTGTTATAAACTGAATTATCTCTAACCCCCAGTATCTCTTGGTCTGTTATTTCTCTTACTGCAAGCAGATTTAGGTCAGAAATAGGACATCACATCAGCCTGATATTAACCAATTTTCAAATCTCTGTGCTTAAATTAAGACAGTACCTTTTGAGATAAGGACTAGTACCACCACATAGCAGAGAGGCAAGAATCAAAACCAGACAAAGGGATTTATTGGTTCACAACCCAGGCAAGAAGATGAAAAAACAAAATGTAGCCAATGGTCAACCCATCACAGCTACCTAAACATCTCTAAGTCCTGCTACTCCAGGAAGTCCACCTAGACTACGGAATGCAGCAGCATGATCCTCCTATTCCCAATGAGGTGACTTAGGAGTGACCAAAACAGGAGAATTGCATCACCGGACCAAACATCTGGGAATTGTGACCCCTGTAATCACAAACATCTGGGGATAAGGCAGAAGGAAGGGAAGAGACTTGACTGTATGTCCTAAAAAGGATTCAGCTGACTCAAGCAGATGGACAAACATTAACTCTAACACCCAGGCAATCCCCAGTGGCCAAGAGCACGGCCACACTCTGGGAATCAGTCCTTCCTGCCTTCTATGTGTAACATCAGCCAAGTGTCTATCTAATTGGGTGGGGAGGCGTGGGATGAAAAGGACAGTAAGGGATAGAAGGTAGAAGATAGGATGGGGCAAGGATGAAGAATTTAAAAGAGAAGAGGCCCAGCTGGTGTGGCACAGTGGTTGAATATGAACCTATGAACAAGGAGGTCACAGTTCAATTCCCAGTCAGTGCACATAGCTGGGTTGCGGGCTCAATCCCATAGGAGGCAGCCGATCAATGATTCTCTCTTATCATTGATGTATCTATCACTCTCTCCCTCTCCCTTCCTCTCTGAAATCAATAAAAATATATTTTATAAAATATAAATAAGAATAAAAGAGAATAGGAAAAAATTATTGGGAATAACCAGACTCCTTGCCATCAGTCAGCTATGCCATCAGATCCTGTCACCAGCTTTGAACCAATCCTTGGTTTTGTTCCAGTCTGGCACATACTATATAATTTTAAATCACTTTGTATTTTTTTATCCTTAAAGCAAGGAGACCTTTTGCCTTTGCACACAAAATGAATGAAAAATGCATTCGTGCCATCATTAAATATAAAATATGTTACAAGATATAAAATATGGAGGGATAGCTTGCTCCAAGGGAGGACTACTACTCTGAAATCTTAAAACTCGGGCTCTGTTCCCATCTTGTTTATTAATTTATCTTTAATATATTCATCCATTTTTTCATTTAGTCAACAAATATTCATTAAGAATTCTCTGTGTGCTAGGCAGTATGCTAAACAGAAGATAGTATAATAACCAAGGCCAACCCAGTTCCAACCCATAAGGAGCTCCCAGTTCAGTGGAGGAGAAAGACAATAAACAAATTGTAAATAAATAGCTATGTAGTTTCAATTTTCATAGGCACTCTGGAGGAGTCATTAACCACTTCCTCTAACTCGCTTTGAAAATGTTTGGTGGCGGTACCTTTTCTATGTAGAGTCAGGCAAGGCCTCCCTGAGGTCTGAGCGGGCTCTGCCCCTGCACCATAGGGTATGACAACTCTACTGGGCAAGTTCCTTCAGACTTATTAGGCCTCCATTTGCCTATCTGTAAAATGCAGGGCTGTACTGATGAACCTGAATGTCTCTTTATTCCACCATGATTCTTGGCAGTTTGTTCCCCTATGATTCCTGCACCTGCAAGTATATATAAAACATATGTTTATAAACAGCCCTTTATAAAATGACTTTAGGAAAACTGGCATAGAAAACAAGGTGACCTTTTTCAGTACTTTATCCTCAGAGGATATGGGCCTCCCCAGAGACCCCAGAGAACAGTTTCTCCCCCTTGAGTCTGGTCAAATGCATCACTCCAGCCCCGGTCACGACCATCTCTGGGTTGGCAGTTTGCAAATTGTCTTCCCCCAGCCAAAAGCATATTTCACCAGCATGCAGGCAGGAGTGACAGAATGGGGTTAGAACATGGGGAAGAGTGACATGGTTTTTTTTTTCATCTAAGGCACTGCAGAGAAAGAGGTGGCAGGGAGCCAACGATGGGAACTCTCTGGCATGAGGCAAACAGGCATGCCTATGTGTATAGGGGTACTGGGGTTCACTGGGAGTACTGGGGTTTATCAGGAGTACAGGGGTTCAGAGTCTGGAGAGATGGATTGATTCAAGAAACTCAGACTTGAGATCTAGCCTTGAAGTGAACTTTCAATTTAATTTTAGTCAAGTCCTGCACTTCCTCAGAGCCTTGGGTATCATCTAAGTAATTAACCACTTCCTCTAATTAGCTTGATGATATTAACATGAGGATTCAATTTATATGATAAATGTATTAAAGAGATAAAGAATTATTTAAGGCGCCGTCTCTGCTTCTCATTAGCAAGGACACAGCTAAAATTTGGGCTAAGTGGGCCACCTTCAGCAAAGAGCCTATGATAGAAATAAACCATTGCCTCTCAGGGCTGCTATGATAATGCATAGTGCTTTGTAAACTATAAAGGACCATGTACAAGTAAGGTATAATTACAATTACAATAATCACTTAACATGTCATTATAATTAGTATGATTATAATGATTACAATAAGTGAAATATTCTTAACTGGATGGTTGGATGCATAGATGAATAGGTGGAGAGGTGGATGATCAGGCATTCCAAAACACACACACAACCACATTCCCCACCATCTAACAGATTTCTTGTTACAGAGAAATCTAAAAGAAACTAGCTCTCTACAAACCCATACTACATGGGAGTTGGACTGTGATAATCGAATGTAAAATGCCAATAATGTAAGTGAATGGTGCAGAGTATTTCAATAAATATGAAGTCATTTGGTACTCACAGGATAAAGAATTAGTTGAGAATGATGCTATTATCCCATTTGGCAGATATGGAGATTGAGCCAACAAAAGTTAAGGGCTGGACTACTATCCACAAAATGTTAGAGAAAGCATAAAGAAAAGAACCTATTTTCTTGCTTCAAAACCATGGTTCTCTCAAAGGCTACCTATGGACTGGGGAAAATATTTGCAAATCATATATCCAATGAGCAGTTAATATCCAAAATATATGAGGAGGAACTACAAATCAATAGTGAAAAATAACAAATAATACAATTTTAAAATGGGCAAAGGAACTGAATAAGCATTTCTCCAAAGAAAATATATAAATGGCCAACAGGTACATGAAGAAATGCTCAACATCACTAATCAGGAAAATGCCAGGTCACAATGAGGTATCACCTCATACCTGTTAGGATGGCTATTAAAAAAAAAAGAAAGAGCCAAAACCGGTTTGGCTCAGTGGATAGAGCGTCGGCCTGAGGACTGAAGGGTCCCGGGTTCGATTCCGGTCAAGGGCATGTACCTGGGTTGCGGGCACATCCCCAGTGGGGGATGTGCAGGAGGCGGCTGATGGATGTTTCTCTCTCATTGATGTTTCTGACTCTCTATCTCTCTCCCTTCCTGTCTGTAAAAAATCAATAAAATATGTTTAAAAAAAAAAAGAAAGAAAGAAAATAGCCATATTGGTGAGGATATGAAAAATGGGAACCCTTTTGCACTATTGGTAGGAAAATAAAATGGTACAGAACAGTAAAGAGGTTCCTCAAAAAATTAAAAGTAGAACTATCATTTTATCCAGAAATGTCACTTTTGGAGTATTATCCAAAATAATTTTTAAAAGGATATTAAATAGATATTTGGACTCCTGGGTTTATTCACAATAGCCAAGAGGTGGAAACAACCCAAATGGCCATCAACAGATGAACGGATAGAGAAAATATGGTATAAACATACAATGGAAAACTATTCAGCCATAAAAAAGGAAGGTGATCCAATCATATGCTACAACATAGATGGAACTTAAGGACACTGTGCTATGTGAGAAAAGTCAGTCGCAGAAGGGCAAAGACTGCATTATTTCATTCATATGAGCTATTTAAAGAAGTCAAACTTATTAAAGCATAAAGTAGAATGGTGGTTGCCAGAGGCTGGGAGGAGGGAGAAATGGGAAGTTGCTGTTTAATGGGTATAAAGTTTCAGTCATGAAAGATGGAAAAGTTCTAGTGATCGACTGTAGAACATTATTCTTACAGTTAAAAATGCTGTACTGTTCATTCTAAAATTTAAAGGGTGTCCCAAAATTCACGCAAGAAGTAATTTTGATAGAAAACACAGGTTTATAATTAAAAATTGTAAATATTTTATTGATTCATAAAGCATACAGGATAGGGTTATGTATGGAATAACATATCGGGTAAATGGCCTCCACAGCTTTGCTGGCACGTATGCACTCTTTTGTTGAAATTTTCCATGACCGTTTTGCATAAATGTGGCTCAATTTCGTTGATACAGTGCTCAATTTCCTCCTTCAAGGCGTGGGTGGTCGTGGGCTTGTTGGCATAAACCTTAGACCTCAAAAAACACCAAAGAAAAAAGTCCAGCGGCGTAAAATCACATGATCTGGGAGGCCAATTCTGGTCACCAAAACGGGAAATTACACGACCAGGAAATGACACATGCAATAATTGAATTATTTCTCGGGCTGTATGGCATGTGGCACCATCCACATCCATATCTTGCAATTTAGGCACAAAAAACTGGATTATCATGTCACGATAGCGAGCATCATTAACTGTTATTGCCTGAGCAGCCGCATTTTCGAAGAAGAATGGTCTGATGATGCCTCCAGCCCAAAATCCGCACCAAATAGTGACATTGTGGCTGCCTGAGCAGCCGCATTTTCGAAGAAGAATGGTCTGATGATGCCTCCAGCCCAAAATCCGCACCAAATAGTGACATGTTGTGGATGCATTTGTTTCTCAACAATCACTCATGAATTTTCTGAACCCCAGGTGGGACAATTTTGTCGATTAACCAAGCCATCAAGATGAAAATGAGCCTCATCGCTGAAGATGATTTTGTTCAGCATCCACTTGTTGTTGTCGCATAATCCATTCAACGAACTCTATTCGCTGTGCGTGGTCAGTAGGCTTCAGTTCTTGAGTGAAATGAACTTTGTGAGCATGAAGATGCAACTCTTTCGTGAGAATACGCTGATATGCTATTACTGCATACTTTATGAATCGATAAAAAAATTATAATTTTTAATTATAAAACTGTGTTTTCTATCAAAATTACTTCTTGCGTGAATTTTGGGACACCCTTTATTAAGAGGGCAGGTCTCATGTTAGGTGTTTTTGACCACAATCATTTAAAAAGGGGACAGGGGCTCTCTGTATTTCTATTCTAATTAGGATCAATTACCCACTGTGCATGTCTTGTGTTAGAGAAATGTGCCTATTTTGGCAAATGGCAACAACCAACTAACCTTCTGAGCAGTCTACAGCCACATATTGCAATTGCTATGCTTTCAGAAATATAATCATAAAACATCAGTACCAGAAAAACTTAGAGACAGACTAACGGACCTCCTAGTTGCCAAAAGCAAAACCTCAGAAAACTGAGCTTTTATTCCTAGACCAATATTTTGTGTAGAGAAGTTGTTCAGGGCCTGGTTTTGTAGCAAAGCCACTTGGGAACATAAAACGTAAATAAATGCCTGGGTCCTAGCAGAACTACTGAACACAGAATCTCTGGGGGTGGAGCCAAGATTCTATTTTTTTGATTTTTAATCCTCACCCACGGATATTCTTTTCCACTGATTTTTAGAAAGAGTAGGAGAGAGGGAGGGAGGGGGCAGGAGAGAGTAACATCGATTCTAGAAAGAGACACTTCAATTGGTTGCCTTCAGGGATCTAACCTGTGACCCTTCCATGCAAGGGCTGAGCCACACCAGCCAGGGCAAGAATCGGTATTTTTAAAGGCTTTCCTGGTTGCAGGCAGTCTTCCCACTGATATTCACCATCTTGGTTAGCCCAAACCCTTGGTTTATGTCTTGTATATTCTCACAGGGAGAACAAAAGGCACATCAGTTCAGCAGCTGTTCAGTGTGTGTCAATCCTGATTCGGCCTTCCTAACAGGACAACGAAGGGTTCTCTCATGTGAATATCATTCCTTTTTGAAACTAACCGGATAATGACAGTTCATCAATGGCCAAATAGTCATTCTCTGTGAAACATCTCTGAATGCTTTCCTGGGGTCATTTTTCTGTCTATGGAGTCTGACAAGGCTGCCTCTCAAGCTCCCAGCTCCCCGCTTTTGGAATAGAAGATTTCTCATTTTCACTCCTGTGCTTGCCTCACGGAGTTAGGGTCATGAGTGGCTGGCTGGCAACAGAATCAAGAGCTCCCGGAAGAGTGTGACCTACACTGTAGTGAAAGGTGGGGCCTGAGGCTGGGCACAGAGGTCGTTTCTAACACCATGAGGGTACAAGGAAGGTGAACACCAAAGCCTGTTAGGTTCAATCATTAAAAACTTCATTAAGAAGAAAAATTTTCATTTGTTTACCCTTTGCTCTGTACTACATTTTACGTCCATCTTTCCCTTCAGTCCCCATAGTGCTGTCTTCACTGTGCTTTTTGCATTGGCCAGCGAGTATGGAGCTACATTCAAACACAGGTCCCTGGGACCGCAAAGCCTGCCTTCTCTGAACCACTGCG
>NW_006292696.1:2855134-2903112 GCF_000327345.1 Myotis davidii | reverse complement strand
TGCGTCTGTCCCCAACCAGCTGAAAGTTCAGCTGAGAGACAACATGAACACAGAAAAAGCGTCCTGTTTGCAGTTTGTCAGAATATGAAAACATCTATTTTATCATTAACTAGAGGCCCAGTGCACAAAATTCATACACAGGTAGGGTCCCTAGGCCTGGCTGATGATCAGGGCTGATCAGGGCCTCCTGGCTGCCGGCCAGGGCCTCCCTTCATTCCACACTGCCCCAGGTGGTCAGTGCACATCATAGCAAGCAGTCGCACTCCCGAGGGGACAATTTGCATATTAGCCTTTTATTATATAAGATATTGGTCAAGTCACTATTCCTCACTTTCTATTGGTGTTCTTATATTTTGCATGGAAGTGTTAGAAAGTTAGCATAGTAGTTATGAATGTGGGCTCTGGTAACTAGTATTTGCCTGATTTGAAATGTGGCCCTTTTCCCACTAACTATAGTTCTAAATTCTTTCTGCAAAAGCCTTTAGGGCCAGATATGTCTCCCAATACAGAATTTCAAGATAGGGAGCAGGGTTAGGAAAGTAACATAGGAATATTATACAACATAACTCTATCCTTAGCAAGATCTGGAGCAGTCCTCAATTAAACACATAAGTATCCCTGAAGCTAAACATATGAATATTAACATTGAGACAAATAATTATAAATAGTTTGACGTCAGGTCAGATCAGGTTTTGTTGACAAATAAGTTTTGTTTGTTTTTAATAACTTTCCATTTCAAGGACTTTTAGATTAAATTGACTGAACCTGTAGCTGTTAAACCATGGAAAAATTAACTGATTTCATTGTTTTTTTCTTTCCTTATTGGTAAAAATTGAAATAATATATGTGCGTACTTTACAAGGTTTTGTTTAAGTAAAATTGATTAATGCAAGTTAATCACTTAAAGTGACAATTTATAGTTAATAGTCACATAGCTCCCAAATACTGTCATTTTTAATATCCCTTATGTTCCTTCCACTCCTGGTATTCCATGATTCTAAGTAACCAAACAGTGGTTATATAAGGTTTAAGTTTACAATAGAAAAGATTTCATGATGAATGATCTTATGGGGTAACTACCACAAGATTTTATAGAACTGACTTGCTGTAAGAGCTCATAAGAGGAAGTTGAACTCCCCAAGATGGGGTATTCCGAAAGCTTTCATAGAAGAATTGGGATTTAAGGAAACCTTACAAGTAAGTGGAGTTTTGGCAGCTGGAAAGGAAAGAAATGCCATTACTTAAGAAATGGAAAGAGACTGGGTTATAGAATCAACCAACTTGGTTATAGAATCAATCAACTTGGCTTTGAGCATGAGTCCAGCACTGATGAGCTGTGTGAGCTTAGACAAGCTATTTAGCCTCCCCGAGTCTTAGTTGCTCCTATTAAAATAAATGAAGGTAATAATATCTATTTTTCAAAATTATTGGGAGGCTTGGAAATTATGTATGCAAAGTACACGGAACAATAACTAGTTAGTCCTCCTTAATAGCAGCAACAGAGGAAAACAAACATATTTCAAGTTAACATAAAAAAGACCTTTCTTATAGCCAGAGCTTCCCTTGGATGGTTTATCTTGTGAAGTATTATACTTCCCATAACCCAGGGTGTTTAAGAACCAACTACCCCACTTGTTTGAGACGGGATTACTGTTTGGGGAGGTGACAAGAATGGTGTCACCCACTCTCACCGCTTCCAGTGCTGAGACCGTATCACCAGAGATTATGATGATTATTTTCGAGTTCATTTTAATTCAACTTTGCCTTGTAAGATGGGAAATTCTAGGCCCTGAGACTTGGTGATGTAACTCAGGCAATGTTGAGGACAAAAGACAGAAAGTTAGATAGGTTGGATGAACCGAGCTCTGGCTACCCTTGAATGCCAGGATGAGAATTTGGCTCCCCCCCACCCCCGAAAAATTTTGACATATTTTTTAGGTATCTTTTACTCTAAGGTTCCCTCATTACTCAATGATGCCCCCACACACACAGCAATGAAATTGGAACTCTTTATCTGTCTTTTCCATGCTCCTCTTCTCTGTTTTCCCCCTCTTTCCTCTTCCTCTGTCCTTCTTCATCTCCATTCCCACTGTCATTTTCTTCTTTTAAAAAATATTTTTTAATGGATTTCAGAGAGGAAAGGAAAGGGAGAGAGATATAGAAACATCACTGATGAGAATCAGTGCCTCCTGTATACCACACACTGGGGATTGAGCCCACAACCTGGGCATGAATGGCGACCTCCTGGTTCATGGGTAGACGCTCAACCACTGAGCCATGCCGGCCAGGCTCACTGTCATTTTCTTCAATGCGTATCTCAACATTATGACCATCTCAAAGTAGTTTGCAACAGGCCAAGTGCTATAAGTTAGAAGAAGCAACGTGGCAGGTTCTCCTTCCCTGTGTATCTGAACGTCTTCTCAACTCCTTGGAGGAAAGGTACCAAATAAACCCAAGCTATTATTATCACCAACCACCATACAGTACAGAGCATATTATTGGTGCCAAATAAATAATTCCCCTTGGCAAGTCAATAGAGCGAGAGTGTGATCAGCCACCAGCCTGGCTGAGACACGGGTTACATTGAGATAGAACTTTAGAAGGAACCATATATCAAAATAATGGTCTAAGATGTCAATGCAGGATACATGTCCTTTCAGGTGGGTGGTTTTAAATAATTCAAAATTCATGGCGGCTTTTCTGAAAATGAGTTTCCAGCCTCTCCCTTACAAAGTCAGATTTGGGTCTGCTAAGGTCATCATTGCTTACCATTATCAGTATTTATGGTGATAGTATGTAACCTTTGCTTGCTTAGCTTTGTTACCATCCACCAATATAAAACTTATAATGGTTTGAAAGTGGGAAGCCAATATTTGAAATGACTAACACTAGTATTAATAAATAATTATAATATTAGTATTCACTAAACATTAGTTCACACCTATATGGGAGGCACTACAACAAACACTGGTGTGGCTCAGTGACTGAGCGTCAATCCATGAACTAGAAGGTCACGGTTCTATTTGGGTTAGGCACATGCCCAGGTTGTGGGTTTGATCCCCCGTACAGGTATGCAGGAGGCAGCTGTTCAATGATTGTCTGTCATCATTGATGTTTCTATAACTCTCTCCCTCTCCCTTTTTCTCTCTGAAATGAATAAAAACATGTTTTTTAAAAAATATGTATTGCCTGATTAAAATCTTGCAACAATCCTCCAAAATTGGAATTATTATGCCCATTTTACTATACTACTAAGAAAACTGAGGCTCAACAATGTTGATAAAAATGTTTGAGGGCTACCTAGTTGGCAATTGTTGGAGCAGGATTATTATGACTTCAATTTAATTTAAGCCATAAGCTAAAATGCCTCCTGTACAAAAGCAAATGAATTGGTATTTTTAACATATTAGAAAAAAAAATGTTTAAGAAACCTTAAAGAAATTTATTTTTGCACGCATTCTCACACAAATTAGAAGCATGCATTTAGGGTATTTTTAATTATATGTTAATTCCATATCATTCTCATCTGTTATTTCAATGAAATTAACTAAGGCTATCCACCAGGCAACATTGCTCTTAGGAGATAATAGAAAACTACAAGTCTGTGTATTTCCTAATTTAGGTTTGTTTTCTCATTTAGGGCGAAATGGCTCTAAAAAGCTTTAGAGAAGGGAGACTTCTGAAATTAGATATAAGATGCTGAGTGCCTTAGCAAACTCTTCACAGTTCCCCAGAATGCACCTCCAAGTTCAGGAATCTCAACTGCTTCTTACTCTGATGTTCCTGAACCCAACAGATGTAAATAAAGGTGATTTATTCTAGTTCTCCAATGATTGACGACTAAAAAATAGTCTCTCCTTTTTTATATTAACATAGAGCTGGCACCTGATTAGGAAGATGGTTACATCATAGTGAAATTGCGAATTAAACAAAGGGGCATCTTTTCCTTAGTGTAAGGGTTGGGAAAAAATGAAGTTATCTAGCTTTGATCTGGTCTGACATCTTGGCTAACTTCAGGCAAGTCTCTTTTCTTTCTGTAGGCCTGGATTCTCCCATATGAACAGTGGAGATGTTTGCTAGATGCTTTATGAATAAATACTGGGATTAGTGCACACATAAAGAATTAATTTAGCTGACCTCTAATGTGCTACCAGCTCCAAGATATCAGGAAGACCAGACTTCTTCCTCCAGCTGGAGCAGTTGTTTCTGGACCATGGTAGCAGAGAACCATGGCTGGGATTGGAAGAACTTGGAATAGATTTATTAGCTTGTGCCTGGATTTGACTTAGAGAAGGGTCTACAATTCCATGGACTCATATATTGAGAACTGTAATACCCTAAAATATCAGCATTGACATTGACAGTAATTCATCTAATCCAACATTGTCATAACACTAGTATCTCCAAGGAAATCTTTGATGCTTTAAATCAAGGAAGAAATTGGATTTCAAGCATCCTAGCAGGGCAACAAGCAGAGAGGAGTAGGGTCTTTGTAGTCCCAGTGAAATGATACAGCCTACACAACCCATTTTACTTCTATGTGGAAGGCCAAACTGTCTTTTCTCTCCAGGAGCAAAAGCCTAAGAAAGTTGCTTCAGCTTTGCTTTTGATCTGGCCTAGTTTAGAGGATGAATCAGCAGCTTTCCAAAGGCTATGGAAAAACAACTCCAATTTAAATCTTTCTCTGGCCATACCATTCTCTGTTCGATGAGCCTAGTTCCCTGGGCTGAGGAGTCCTTTCAGAAAGTCTGACTTGATGGAACTTACAGCTCAAATTTCCATTCTTGATTAGTTAGCTTTTATTTCTCAATTAGCAGCCTGGTGCACAAAATTTGTGCACGGGTGTGGTCCCTAGGCCTGGCCTGCAACCGAAGCATGAGTGTCTGGTATGGAAGGGCAGGTCCAGCTGATCTCTGGGCCCTGGGCAGCACCTGGGCCCCCAAGACCCCTGCGCATCCCCCTCCGCCTAAGACACGGCATCTGAGTCCCCATGTGGAGATGCAGTGAGCGCAGCTGGATGCTGCGGGCCAGGGCACAGCGTGGGCCTCTGGGCCACCCAACAGCACCACAGGGAAGCCAGGAGGATAGCACACTCTCTCCTTGCTGACTTTTCAGTCCAGCTTCTGCGCGAACCCACAGGGAGCCCAACCAGCCCCTGTGGTCCCAGTGGCTGTGGCCCAGCTCACTTGGAAGAGGCCGTGCAGGTATAGGGTAGGCTTCTTGTGGGTGCCCAGTACCTGAGCATGGGGGCTTCTCTGGCAGCGGGCCCTGGTGTCCCCGGGGAGGGTAGCAGGGGGAGTGAGAACGAGCTTGGCAGACATCCTGCATTCTCACTGCACCTCAGTCCCTGTCACCCCCGCCCCCAGGTAGCTGGTGAGAGTTTGCAGCCCCCGTGGCCTGGGCACTGTGTTACCAACGCCTGCCATGTTCCACGCTTCCCCCTGGTGGTCAAAGCACGTCATAGTGAGCAGTAGAACTCTCAGTCAACAGCTCACGGGGACAATTTGCATATTAGGCTTTTATTATATAGGATGAGCAGTCAATTTTACTCAATTGCAAATGGCTGTGCCCAGAAGCTAGGCTACTGGGAGAAACAGGCTTTAACATGATAAAAGGTGAATGGAAGATGAAGTTCATAAACTCTACCTTGGGGAAGTCTAGTGACCACTGTTTGAAGCTTTTCAATCACTACTGGTCAGTCATGGGTTAGTAGACTTAATATAATTATCATCTTTCTGCTCTGGTGTTATTAAAACTCAGTTACCAAGAGGAAAGCAAAAAAAAACAAAAAACCATGGAATACAAATATAGAATTTCTTCAAATTTAAGTAGAAAAAGGATAACTTTAAGATCATTTGTCCCACTTGCATTCTTGTAGACACATATGCATTTATATGCTCATTCATTCAACATATACCCATTATACCTGGCATTCTACTAAGTGCAAAGGATAGTTAAAGAACCAGCTTCTGAACTCAAGAAGCTTACAGTCTATAGAGATAAATGAGTAAACATTAAAATTTGATGACAGCAATTCCTCCTTTTTTCCTTTAACCCCAACATCCAATTTTTCCACTGACATATATTTTGAAATCTCCCTCTTCTCTCCATTTTCACTACTAATATCCTAGTCCAAACCTCAATCCTTTCTTATCTTGACTACTGAAATACCTCCTAGCATGGCTCCCTGAGTTTACTATCATTTCCATTTTATAATCCATTGTCTGCACATAAGCAGAATAAGCTACTGATCTTTTAAAATATATATGGATTTTCTACTTAAAATGAGTGGATTTCAGATGCACTTAGAATCAAACAACCTTCCAGAATATTTTAACCTTATCAATCTCTTCTCCCTCTCACATTCACCAGGACGATGGACCATGTTCTCTGTCTGTATCCATTTACACCCCAGTTGGTTGCCTCCTATATGTGCCCCGAACAGAATCTAACCCAAATTAAGGTATGTGTTCTGACCAGGAATTGAACCCACAACCATATGGTGTATGGGACGAAGATCCAACTAACTTGCCCACTAGTTCCAGCCACATTGACCTTTTTTTTTTGTTTGTTTTGTTTTGTTTTGTTTTGTTTTTCACTGTCCTAAATCTTTGAAGGTCTTGCTTCTTCTTGTCATTCAACCTTCAGCTTAAATTTCACACCCTCAGAGGTGGCCTTTCTTGACCATACCATCTACAGTTGTCCTCTAGGACTCTACTTCTTCACCTTACTTGATTCCCTTTTTGGAACTTACCTAACATCGTTTTGATTACCTGTGTATTGTCTGTCTCCATGAAGACAGGGACCTTGTCTTCCTTCTTTACTATCCCCCTCAGTGCTTAGAACAGCACCTAGCAAGTAGTCAGAATGACAAAGCTAAGCTTCCTGAGGACAGAGAGTACGTCCATCTTGTTGTCGATGACCCTCAATCTTGATGCTGTAGGGGCTCCAAAATTATTAGTTGAGTTAGGTTTCTAAGAAAGATTCTCCATCCAAAATGATGGATGACAAGAATGGAAGGTTTCCTACGTGGCATGGGTTCCTCACCCAAGGTGTTGAATCAATAAATATGGGCAAGACATCTTGCCCATAGTAGGTTCAAAGAACATACTAATGACAGAGCTGAATCTATATTGCCTTCTATTAAATAATAACATACTATTAATAATAACAACCTTTATAGTAAAAAGTGACTCACTGATAATCATGGTTATTTGTAAGAAATCCTTCTATTCTGAAACTGTTCCCTCTGTTGTGAATAAATGTGCATTGTGTTTTTAGGTATATGTACATAAGTGAATATGTACAATGTGTTTGTGTTCAACAAAAAGAGGAAATATTTCAATAAAAATCCCTGAAAAAGTGCCTATCATCCCAGCCAATTATGTATCCCCCCGAGCTATTCTGGTACCTGCAATGCCCATATTCATGACTTCAAGTTATCATATTGAGACCCCTTTTCTAAGGTGAAAGAAGTATATGGATACATCCATTGAACTGATTCTTACCTTTGCACAGAATCTTTCAGTTTGCAAAGCAGTGATAACATTTATCACCTCCTTTAATCCCCACAGATACTACTGTTCCTGTTTTACAGGTGAGGGAACTGAGATCTGGAGAGACTAAATGGTTTGTGCAACGTATAATGGCTGATTTATGACAAATTCAAGATTAAAACTTGGGCCTTTGGGCTCAAAAGAGAGACTGGAGCACAGAATCCTACTCTGATAAGTTTTCACCGTGAAATAGTACCACGACTCTGAAACTGAGGTGCTATAGGAAAGTGTAGCGGTCAGGAAGGAGGTTCTCTATCCGAGCAGTGATCCAGGTGGGGGATAAAATTTGCCCAGATGTGGGTGAAGAGCTTCCAGTGGTCATTTCCTTTCATCTGGCCTCCTGGTTATTCTCCTTCTCCACTGGGATTAATCCATCAGCAGACTCAGAGCCATTTCCCAAGTTATTAATCATTTGGGAGCAGTGCTGCCTCAGCAAGAACCCTGCAAGGTGACTGCTAAAAACCAGGAGAGGACAAAAGACAACGAGGTAGGCAGTGAGACAGCCAGCCAGAGGAACTCAAGACAGACACAGCAGCAGAGTCCGAGAAACACCCCAATAGAGGTGCCAGGGACCCACATTTAACCAGGACAGGCCACTTAAAATCATAATTCATCAACTCCTTTGTTGCCCAACCATCACCACAGGAGAATCCCTAACCCAGGACTTGAAATTAGGCCATTCATTTCCAAACTATGAAGTGAAGCCTTTAATAGATGAAGTCAGAAATCCTGTTACCCCAAAATTCAGTTGGAAACTATCTATGAAGTACATGCAGTAGGTGTATAAACACCATAGAGTCTATCTACTGCTCTAGCTTGAAGTCAGGTAGTGTGTACTGGGAGATTGGCACTATGTGGAACTTCTCATTGCCAGTGGATAGTGAATGTTCATGAGCACTCAATGATTATAAGCAAGAAATCAATAATTTAACCCCATTTGGGCCAGTGTGCTACCCTAGCCTCCCACTCAGCCCTAAGCATGACCACACACTGTATCCGGCTCCTACTAAAAGAATAAAACCTGATCTCAAGTACAAACAGACAGACTTTCTTCTGAAACTAGCCACAGACTGCCATTAAACCCTGGGCACAGAATCAGCCTTAATTCCAGCCAATACTGGGCTTAATCTGGACAGACTGAGGCCATTAATTAATTATTTTCAACAGTTATTAAAGTGCCTACTAGGTGTCATTTTATCTGCTGAGCAATGGGGATATGGTAATTAACTAAATATCCATGCAAGACAAACAAAAAATCAATTAATTACAATTTGTGTATCTATATACTGTGATGATTAAACTCCAAATTTTTTTTGTGTGCAGGAGGCAGCTGATCCATGATTCTCTCTCATCACTGATGTTTCTCTATCCCTCCCCCTCTCCCTTCCTCTCTGAAATCAATAAAAATGTATTTATGTAAAAAAAGAAAACTCAAAATTGACTCCAGATCTCAGTTACAGATTGGCTCATAACCCCCCTGTGACACAATGAGCCAGGTCTGAGACTGATATCCATGCCAACCAAAAATTTGGAGGAATTACACGAAGAACTTCTTAAAACCACCTCAGGCAATACTGGGATTAGGTGCCCAGAAAAGACATGACAAGCTACAAAAGCAATCATTTAGTGGCTGGTGATGTGGAGAAAAGCAATAAAGTTTCCCAATGATATTGAAACATACAGAGACCAACACACAGGGAAACAGATTCTAGTTTAGTAGCATTGGCCAGGAGTGGGGGATAAAGTCTGCTGTGTGCACATTAATTAATAACAAGTACAGAGGACAAGTGGAGGTAGAGGATGGAGAGAACTACAGGATCTAGAGTAATGCCTGAAAAACTGTAGAAAGGCGATGGAGTTAGAAGGATCAAGACAGGGTTTGAGAAAGGGATTCCATATAGAGATCAGCGTGTCAAACTTGGAGTGCGCCATGCTCACGCTGTGTTTAAGATGAACTTCGTTGGATCTGAGGATATTGGGGGAAGGATGCAGGAAGAAAGTGTGAGTAGGGCCATTTTATGATCAGGATTAAGTGGCAGCCAGAGGCTCCCAACAGCACGAGAATATGCTTATACATTCATTTCAGTTTGGGAACCATGTTTTGAGGATCAGCTATGAACTTTTTATTCATTTTTATATACCCAGAACTTAGTTTGCATCTTTTAACAATACTTAATATGGAAGGAACTAGAATAAGAAGGAAGAGAGGAAGAGGAAAGGGCAAGAGCAGAGGATGAGAAGGTTTTGCTGACAATTCTCCATCCATGAAACCATGATTACTATCAAAAAGTTGGAAAACTCTCCAGAAATAGATCTTATTGATTAAACCAGCTTGAACTAGTCTCCTAAAGAGCAATTCTGTAGCCTCCACATTGGGACTATCTGGAATTATCTTCTTGGCCTCCAGCCCTCCCCTAGACGTTCAGAGATGCTAAAGCAGCAGCTCAGCCTATGAGGTTGGGGCACAGAGAAACTCTAGTGATAAAAGGTTGAAAGATAAAACTTCCTCACCACTGAATTGATTCCTTCCTACTGTGTAAAAACCAGAGAAAGGTCACTTAATAAACTCCTTGTCCGGATTCCTTTAACTCCAAGAAACTAAACCCAGGTATTTTACCCACTGTCCTACCTGTCTCTGCCAAAGAGTCCATTTATAAGGAAAGGATTGAAAAGGATTTTAAAAAAATAAATAAATAAATAAAAGAGGAACTAATTCACTGCAATTGGGGTTAATCCCACTCAAAGCCTTGATCCATGTTAGCAGCTAATCTAGTTACTATAGCTTTCCTGGGGAGCTTTGACAAAGCCTCCCGCTGGAACCACAGGCCCATGAACAGCTCAGCATCCATGAGGAGAGCCATCAATAATGCAGCCGATCTGTGCTTGTCAGGTTTATCAACACGTTAGTCCAAACACACATACCACTCAGGTCAGAGCCTTCCCAGACATCACTAGCCTTTGCTGAATCTCACTTACCACAGTACTTCATAGTTTTAAATCACTCAGCCCAGCTCTTAAATTTTTAATCTTGCAGTTCTGGAAGTCATTTTAGGTGTGATTAGACTATTGTTCCCAATCAGATTGCAAAATCCTTGAGATTAGGAATTGCATTTTAGATTTCTACAGAAAATCCCTGGAAAAACCTAGGAGAGAGCTTGGCACAGAGGAGGAGCTAAAAAAAAATACCTGCTTTATTGATTTATTGACAACATCAACCTCTTTGATACCAAGACTCGAGCATATACCAACAACATTGAATTTGAGTACTGGTCTCCCCCTTCTCTTGTTACGTTACCCTGATAACCTGTGTTACTATTTTGAGCCTCTTATAATTTCATTTTAAATCCTAATTTTTGACTACTTCTATACCACTTATAGGCAAAGTTGTGCAGATAAAATTCAATTCTAATATTTCCAATCTATGTTTTAAAACATTTTTTCATACTGAGAAATATTGCTATTGTCATTGGTTAACCATTAGACGTGATTAGGATCATTGTGGCAATAGGTCTTGTTCATTCCTGGCCTATTCCATTGGCCTGTTTGCTGTGGATTTGAAATACTTCATAATGTGATACAGAATTAAGTTCTAATATCATAGATATTTTAATGTTATTCTTTGTTTTTTGGTTATTCTTTGGTTTTTTATATTAATTTATTGGGGTGACGTTGATTTGCAAAACCATACAGGTTTCAAGTGTCCAAGTCAATAAAACATCATCTGCACACTGCATCATGCGCGCATCGCCCCAAGCAAAGTCTCCTTCTGCTCCCCTCCCCCCTCTGCTTGCCCACCTCCACCTACCTCCCATCCCCCTTTCCCTCTGGCTATCATCACACTGTTGTCTGTGTCTATATATTATGTATACTTGGTGGTTATTTTTGCTTAATCCCTTCACCTTCTTTCATCCAGTTCCCCAACTCCCCTCCCTTCTGACAGCTGTCAGTCTATTCTGTGTATGCATGCATCTGTTTTAATTTTGTTCATCAGTTTATTTTGTTCATTAGATTCCACACATAAGTGAAATCATAATATATTTGTCTTTCTCTGACTGGCTTATTTCACTTAGCATAATAATTTCCAGGTCCATCCATGCTGTTGCAAAATGTAAGATCGCCTTGGTTTTTATAGCCAAGTAGTTGTGATAAATGTGTATCACATAAAATTTACCATTTTAACCATCTTTAAGGGCACAATTAGATACATTCACAATGTTGTGCAACCATCACCACTATTCATTTCCTGAACATTTTCATGATCTGAAACAGAAAATCTGCACCTATGAAACAATTACTCCTCATTCACCCTTCACCACCAACCACCCCCCAGCCCCGCCCACCCCCAGGTCCTGGTAGCTTCCAATCTATTTTCTGTCTCTACAAATCTGCCTATTTTATGTACCTCATGTAAGTGGAATCTTATAATATCTGTCCTTCGCATCTGGCCTATTTCACATAGCATAATGTTTTAAGGTGCATGAATACATGAATAGGGAATAGAAACCCTATATTGTAGCACATATCCAACTTTCATATTTTTATGAATACTATCCTATTGTATGTACGCATCACATTTTTCATTCATTCATTCATTTTGTTTATCCATTTAATCTGTTGGTGAATGTTTAGATTGTTTCTATCTTTTGGACATTGTGAATCATGTTGCTATGAACATTGGTGTTCAAGTCTCTGCTTTTAATCCTTTGGGGTATATACCTGGGAGTGAAATTACTATCAGATGATAATCCTATGTTTCACTTTTTGAGAAACCACTATACTGCTTTCCATAGCAGCTGAACCAGTTTACATTCTTGTCAGCAATGCACAGGGTTTCAATTTCTCCACATCCTCGTCAACACTTGTTAATTTCTGGTTTTCGTTAATTTCCCTAATGGTATGGAACATCTTTTCCTGTGTTTATTCATCATTTGTATATCTTCTTTGGAGAAATGTCTATTCAAATCCTATGCCCATTTTTTAACTGGGTTATTTTGTTGTTGTTGTTGTTGTTGTTGCACTGTAGGAGTTCTTAATATATTCTGGATATTACCCCTTTATCAGCTATATGATTTGCAAATATTTTCTTCCATTCTGTGTGTTGTCTGCCAGTCTGTTTTTAATGACCCCGTGTTTCTCTCCTTTCTATATTGCCCTCTTTGTCTAGCAAGGATCCCATGTTCTCAGTGTATTCAAACCAGTCCCTGAATACCCAAAAGGCCTCAAATAGTCTTCCTAATTGCATCGGTACCCCATAGTTCAGATATTACTCTCTTTCGTCATTATCATCATTAATTAGCTGCTGTCTCTTGCTGTGAGTTTATAATGTGTCTGATACTCTAGTATGCATTTTAGATACATCCTCTCAATTTATCTTTATAGCAACTAAGATATTTATGCTATCATTATCCCTATTTGACAGACGAGGAAACTGAGATTACGTTAATGGCGTGATAAAGAGAATACATACGGTGAAAGGTTTCCCCATTGGTGTTTACCCATAGATGCTTTCATATCAGAAAGAATTATATCAATTAATTCACACTAAAATGTTAGGTGACTTACCTCTAACTAGGCTATCTATGTTATTAAAAACTATGCATTTATTAAGTGAAATTCCATTCATGGTGGAGGTTTCGGGCAACACAGAGATATTTTAGGGTTAGTTGGGACAAGTCAATTTATTCTGGGTAGGTAATAACTTGTTCTGCTCATAAGCAAGGACCATTCTTCTACAAGTCTCCTGACTACTTAATGGGTAAAGAAAAGAAAAGACAAATTCGGCCAAAGGACTACACCGCAGTGGGAAAGCACTGAGCGAGACCATGTCCAAACAGCTCTGGATCTGCCTCAAACTGTGTGACCTGGGTCATTTCAGATATTACATGGAGACTGAATTGTGTCTTCCTTAAAATTCATATGTCAAAACCTAAACCTTCAATGTGGTGGTTTTTGGAGATGGGGCCTTTAGAAGTAAATGAAGGTTAGATGGGGTCATGAGGGTAGGACCCTAGTCCAATGGGATTGGTGTCCTTATGAAAGAGGGAGAGACTCCAGAACTCATTCGCTTTCTCTCTCCGCGCTTATTCATCAGGGGAAGGCCATTTGAGGACATAGCAAGAAGGCAATCATCTGAGAGCCAGGAAGAGAGGCTTCACAAGAAACAAAACAGTCCAGAACCTTGATCTTGGATTGTATTCTCCAGACTGTAACAAAATCAATTGCTGTCATGTAAGCCAATCCATCTATGGTATTTTGTTATGAAAGCCCATGCTGACTAATACATTAGCTACACAGTCTTCAAGGTCGCTTTCTTTCTTCCAGGATTTATTTTTCTTTGAGATGACTATACAATGCCATTCCACCTAGCAAGTAGTCCTACCTCTGATGGAACAACAAATGACATACCACAGCCCAGTAAATGAAGTTGGGAAGACACTAGATCTTCAAGCTATGCATCTGCTTATCAACACTGACATGAATAATATACCTGAGTCATTTCAATCACTTCCCTCTTTGGCTATTGTACAGACTAAATAAACACAGAATGTGCCTACCACCAACAGGCCGAGCTTTCTCCTCTGGGGTTACATGATGTTTTCATTTTCTACTCTGAATTACTATGATGCCCAGTACTGTAGATTTGTAGCTCAAATTAAATGGTCTGAAGTAGACTCTGTACCATTTTGCAAACTGAATAACTTTGATGAAGTAAATTAATCTCTTAGTCTTGTTTTCCTCTTTGGGAAAACAGTGTTAACAATAACTGCTAATTGTTACTTTATTATGAGGAAAAATATAATAATTCACAGAGTAGAAAGAAGTTCTAATTCCAGTAATAATAGGGTAGCTTGGGAACTAACCCAGCTACAGATGGTAATAATAAGCTGTGAATGAAATATTTTCTTCAAATATAACTATTTTAAGGCACTGAGAGTGATCAAAACAATAAATAACTGGAGTATATTCTAACCATGAAAGAAGAAAACTGCATGGGGTAAGATCTGTGTTTATTTAGCTTTTTTCCACAGGACATTCCCTGGTCCACATGGCACAGATTTGGTAGTAGCCAAGCAGAAAGTGCGATCTTAATTGGCCAAAGGTGTCAGAGGATTTCAATGCCACCCCAGCAGCTGAAAATTGATGGAGAAAAACCAAGGGGGAGGAAATCTACATTTGTAAGGGGAAGCACCGAAAACTGAGTATAAATGCCTCTCAAATCTTTGGCCAACTTCAGAAAAGGACATTTCAGGGGAGACTCGAGGAACTCAGACAGAATCCTCTCTTGGCTGGTCCTAATTTCTTGTTGTTGCTGGAAATTCTTGGTGTTCCTTGGCTTATAGCTGCATTACTCCAATTTCTACCTCTGTCCTAACATACCTTTCTTCCCTCCAAATCTCTCTCTCTCTTTGCAAGGATCAGTCATTGCATTTAGAGCCCCTCTATTCTGTGTGACCTCGTTTTAACTCGATTATATCTGCAAAAGCCCTATTTCCCAATAAGGTCACAGTCATGAGCACCAGGGGTTAGGACATCAACATATCTTTTGGGGAGACACAATTCAACCTGCAACACAGAACAACTGCAATTCTCATAGAGTACTGGTGGGAATGCAAAATGGTGGGGCAATTTTACAAAAGAATTGGCAGTTTCTTGTAAAACTAAACATACACTTAACTTCTGACTCCAGCAACCCTACTTTTATTTATTCAAAAAAGAAACTGAAATTTCTGTAGACACAAAACCTCTACAAAAATACAGTCCAGCTCGTATGGCTCAGTGGTTGAGCATTGACCCATGAGCCAGGAGGTCACCTTGGATTCCCAGTCAGGGAGTACAAGACTCTTTTATGAAATGGTCCTCTTCCTTTTCAATATAAGAATTCAAAAAAAAACATGGATTCATTGTTTGCTCAATAAAATGAGATTAGCTGATGAGCAAAACTCATTAAAAAGCTCTGTAAGAGAGTGTGGTGGGTTGAGTTTTTATGGTTTTCCTCTAGTTTATATATTATTTCTGTTAATGAATAAATCAACTTATTAGGAAGTAACTCTTAATAGAAATGTTATAGAAAAGCCATGTGCAGTTTAGTTTTTGGCCTACAAGTTTAGTACTGTACCAGGATGATATGGAGCACTGTGATCTACCTAGAGTGTGAGGGAATTTTGCTATCCAGCCTGAAATCTGGGTCTAATAAGATACTCTTGGGTGGCTCAGTGGTTGAGCATTGACCTATGAACCAGGAGGTCATGGTTTGTTTCCCAGTCGGGGCACATGCCTGGGTTGTGGGCTTGATCCCCAGTAGGAGGCATGCAGGAAGCAACTGGTCAATGATTCTCTCTCATCATTGATGTTTCTATCTCTCTCTCCTCCCTCCCTCTCAGAAATCAATAAAAAACATATTTTTAAAAAAACATTTATAATATCTTCATTCATGAGAAAAACTCTCAATAGAATCAACAATGTGGATGAATCTCAAAGGTATTAAGCTAAGTGAGAGAAGCTATTCTCCAAAGTTAAATATATGATTCCATTTACATGACATTCTGGAAAAGGCAAAACTCTAAGAAGAGAGAACACATCAGTGGTTGCTAGGGTTGGAATGTGAGGAGGAATTGGCTATAATATGGCAGCACAAGGGCATTTTTTTTCAAGTGATGAAATTTCTGTATCCTGATTTTGGGGCTGGGAATAATCACACAACTTTACACATAGTTAAAACTCATAGCGCTATACACCAGTAAAAAAAAAAAAAAGTCAACGTCACTATATGTAAATTTAAAACACAGTTTTTACACATTAAAAAAACACATTTAGTGCTCGCTTCGGCAGCACATATACTAAAAAAACACATTTAGATATCACTATACACCTACTAGAATGACTAAAATTAAAAATACCAATACCACCAAATATTGACAAGGATGTGGGCCAACTGGAACTTTTGTGTAGTGTTGGTGGTAGTATAAAATGGTCTAACTATTTTGAAAACTATTTGGCAGTTTTTTAAGAAGTTAAATATAAATCTACCTCATGATGCAGCAGAAAAGAAAACCCATATCAAACAAAAGACATACACGAAAATGTTCAAAGCAACTTTATTTGTAACACCTTAAAACTGGAATCCCCTATTGTCCTGGCTGGTGCACTCAATGGTTAGAGCATCAGCCCGTGCACTGAAGGGTTGCTGGCTCAATTCCCTGTCAAGGGAACGTACCTGGGTTGTAGGTTAGATCCTTAGCCCAAACTGGGGCCCATGCGAGAGGCAACCAATAAATGTGGCTCTCTCACATCATGTTTCTCTTTCCTCTCTTTCTCTCACCACCCCTTTCCCTTCCTCCTACGCTCTCTAAAAATCAATAGGAAAAATATCCTTAGGTGAGGATTAACAAAAAACAAAACTGGAATCAACTATCTATCAACAAGTGAATGGTTAAAACAAAGTATGATATATTCATACAATGGAATACTGCTCAGGCAATAAGAAACAAGCTAATAAAACCTACAACAATTACAGATGAATTAAGAAAGCCAAATTCAAATTCTAATACATTGCATGATGTCACATATACTGAGTCTTTTAAACAGGCAAAACTAATATATGGTGTTAGAGAAGTTGCCTCTAGGGAATGGATATTGGAACAAGGTACATAGGAACTTTCTGGGGGTATAGAAATGTTCTCTATCTAGATCTTGATTTTGATCATGGTTACGTGTGTGTGTGTGTATGTGTGTGTGTGTGTGTGTGTGTGAAATCCCCATAAGATTTGGGGATTTCACTACATATGCTTTTATTTCAATAACAAATATATAGCAACACATGTAGATCACCTAGCAACAGTGCCTTGGACATAGCAAACATTGGATTATTCTAGTTACTTATTGGAGTTTAGTCACCCTCCCCACATTCACAACGAAAAAACGTGAATTCCTATGGATAGCCACGTGGTCTCTTTACATTTGTATTCACACTCATAGGGCTGACACTCAAAATGATATTTGTTGAATGAACGACAGACTGGCCCAATGAAAGAATAAATGGATTCAATTCATGCCATCCAGAATTATAAATGAAGGTCATCCATCCTAACCCCCCACCTCCTTAACCTCCTCAGATGAAGTCACCTAATCTGACTTGCAGTCACAATGGCAAGGCAATCATCACTTCACAAGGCAAACTCTTTCACTGTTGTGCAGCTAAGCTGAACAAAAAAAAATCCCTTTCTCTAATATTTACTGTTAGGCCTATCAGGGGACCTCACAGTGCAATTACAATCTCCCCTCCTCACTCACGGCAGGGGCGCCATTGGTCACGTGGAACCGGGGACAGGGCTAGGATGAGGATGAGGATGAGGCAGGTGAGGCCCTTATCTAAGGGGCCAAATTTAGGGAGGAGCCAAAACACTCAGTGGTCAAGTTAAATAATAATTTAACACGATTTTCTAAAGAAATCAAATCAACCAACCACAGCCCACAGAAGAAACTACAGTCCACCAGGGCAAACTTCAAAGAGCTTAATGAAGATTTTCTCCTCGGGCCGAACCACAGGATTATATTTCAAGCTTCAGCAGACCATAGCCTGTTTTCTAAGGGATATTTTTGTTTGGTCTTTAACAACCCAGAAGCTAAGGCCTCCTACTCGGAATCACAAATGAGTCCAGCTCCCAGCGAGCCCCGGAGGCTGCTTTTCCATCAAGGGAACTTGCAGTCAATCTTCCAGTGATAAAGGAGCCTCAAACACTGTAATATGCCTTTTCAGAAAGTGACAAACAGACCTCCCGGGGCAAAGATGTACTTAACCAGCTGTGATCTCACCTGGCCAGTTCAGCTGAAACAAAAGAGGAGCAGGGAGATGAAACACAAGGCTGCATGCAGTGCTGTAGTGCCCTCCCCCGTCATTCCGCTTTCTCTTCTTTCATTCATAATTATCTAAGGCTCAACCCGACCCCAGCTACCATTTCTTTAGCACTGAAGAGCTGAGTGCTGTGTTCTGTCCTTATCATATATAAGTTCTTAATCCTTACAACAGCCTTGCAAGGCAAGTATTATTATTAACTTCTGATTCTCTGAGACTCAGAGATATGCAGAGTCTAGCCCGAGGTCACATAGCTAACTTCTGTGGTGGGGCTACTAGTAAAAGTCATTATCTGCATTCCTCTGAGGTCCAAATGGTGCGCTCTTCAACACGACAGACAACAGCCTTGAATCCAGGTCCTATGCAGTAACTCCCCAGCTTCGCGTATCCATTGGCATCTTGATTGTTATATCAGCACACTATTTCCATAATCTGCAGTACCTTATGTGCATAAGGTTCTTTTATAAATCAACTCATTTTAATTTAAATAAATTTTACATAGAACTTGAGTAAAGTTCTAAAGAAACCTTACATCATTTCATGATTGAAAATGAGTATTATTTGTCATATGTGTAAAATTATATCATGAAAACAAAACAGTGTCATTAAATTCTGGCCCAGCATTCTTTTTTTTTTAATATATTTTACTGATTTTTTACAGAAAGGAAGGGAGAGGGATAGAGAGTTAGAAACATCGATAAGAGAGAAGCATTGATCAGCTGCCTCCTGCACATTACTATTGGGAATGTGCCTGCAACCAAGGTACATGCCCTTGATGGGAATCAAACCTGAGACCCTTCAGTCATCAGGCAGATGCTCTATCCACTGAGCCAAACCGGTTAGGGCTGGCCCAGCATTCTTGCCTACCAAATTATTTCAGCCTGATGCCTCTTCTAAAAAGGGAAATTAGCAAGCAATAGAGAGGCGTTAAGGTCATATTAGAATCCAACAGAGACTGTCCCTCTTATACAATCAGAAAGTTAAAGAAAATTAGAGAATTACTTTCTCATAACTTGAGTCAGTGTTACCTAATTCTGTCTGGGTGACACCAATATTTACCTTGAGTGCCGCCAACGGCTGGTGTTGCTCACACTCTCAGAAGTACTGCATAAGTTTTTAGATTTAGAAGGTCATCTAGTGTCTTACCCCACAGAACACTGCCTCTCAGTCACTAACCCTTTGGGGTGAAGGAAATTGGAGGACCCATATTCTTGACTGGTCTCTACCATGGATTAACTATAGGATCGGAGGTAAATGATACAAACTTTCTGAACCTCAGTCTTCTTACCTAGTAGGAAGAGAATTATTCTTCCTTTTCTTCTATAATGCCTTCTAGATCTAAGAGTCTCTAACTTTAATCTCATCTTGCTCATTCATATTATTTTCCCAAAATTCAGTTATTTAAATTTGATTCCTGTGAATTAATGCTCAATTGCCCTCCACTGTATTTGTCTTTGATATAGGACAAATATGAAACTTACAATGGTAAGATTTGAAAACCTTAATAGTGATCAGGCTATCAACTTGCTTTAGATTATTACTTAAGCAGAAGTTATTTGAGTACAAATTCAAGTGTGAACAGCAAAAGTACCCGGAGACAGGTAGATGAATTCTAGAACTGTCTCTGCCCCTTATACACTATGGGGCCCTCTCTGACCCTATGTTCCCATCTGTAAAGCTGAGTGAATAATTCTTACCCTCTCCTATTTTACAGAGTTGTTGTGGGGATAAGATGATCTCATTGATGAGAAAACACCTGAAAAAATCACCCATGTCCCATGTGTCACAGGGTTATGCTTACTGTCAAATGAGATAAGAAATGTGGGGCACTTTGATATCTTACAGAAAATATCAATTAACCTTATATAGTTAGTCAGTCTCTCCTGGCCTGTTTGCTCATTTTAACAAAAAGTCCACATAGGCCCCTTTTAGCCCTAAAATTCTATGTTTCAGGGATTGATTTGTTGTCCTGTGTGATTACTGTTATTCCACAACATATTAGTCAGGATCACAGAAAAATAGATGATGGAAAGGACTGGTGCTTGAAAGGAAAGGAGCACCAGGATCAGAGACCAAAGTTCAGGGTTTGGACTTTAGCTCTGCCACTCCCCATGTTCGGGGCCTTGGGCAAGTTCCTTCCACAATCAGTCTCCACATCCTCAGGAGTGAAATGAAAAGTTGGGCTAAATCTCCATGTGTTTGGATGTTTTAGAAGTTTTTTTGTTTAGTTTTGTTTTTATTGTAGTTGATATCTAGTTTCATGCCATTGTGATCCAAGAAGGTGCTTGATATGATTTCAATCTTCTTGAACTTGTAGAGACTTAGTTTGTGTCCTAACATGTGGTCTATCTTTGAGAATGATCCATGTGTGCTTGGGAAGAATGCGTATTCTGCCCCTTTGGGATGAAATGTTCTGTAAATATCAAATAAATCCATCTGGCCAAAACCGGTTTGGC
This sequence comes from Myotis davidii, assembly GCF_000327345.1. NCBI lineage: Eukaryota > Metazoa > Chordata > Mammalia > Chiroptera > Vespertilionidae > Myotis > Myotis davidii. The sequence goes on along the minus strand of NW_006292696.1, from coordinate 2,882,248 downwards.
TCAGTGGATAGAGCGTCGGCCTGCAGACTGAAGGGTCCCAGGTTTGATTCCGGTCAAGGGCATGTACCTGGGTTGCGGGCACATCCCCAGTGGGAGATGTGTAGGAGGCAGCTGATCGATGTTTCTCTCTCATCGATGTTTCTAACTATCTCTCTCCCTTCCTCTCTGTAAAATATCAATAAAATATATTTAAAAAAAAATAAATCCATCTGATCTAGTGTGCCATTTAAGGCCGCTGTTTCCTTCTTGATGTTTTATCTGGAAGGTCTATCCAGTGATATCAGGGGGGTGTTAAACTGTCCTACTATGACTGTATTGCTATCAATCTCTCCCTTAAAGTCTTCCAAGAGTTCTTTTATATATTTAGATGCTGAGTTGGGCTAAATAAATGTAGAAAAGACTTTTGCTGTTTATGCCTCTCTGACATCTGCGCCTCCTCTTTCTGGAATGAGTCCCTGGCACTCCTCTAGGGAACTAGCCCTACCCGAGTCCTCATCCACGAGGTTCATGTGGCACTGACCCCATTCCCTGGAGCTCCATGAATAGAGCCGCAACACGTGATCAAGGTCTGGTTCTATGTTCCTGGCCATAATGATTGACTCAGGGATGGGCAGGTGCTCACCCAAAATGGTCCAATGGAACCATATCCCAGGTTCTGCTGGAACTACTGCGTTAGGAAGCTGAAACTTTTCCGAATAGTGAGCTGTGGAGAACCTGAAGTCTTGCTGGTGGCCGTGTCTCCCACACGGGAAAAGGCTTCCAAAGAATGAAACCAGCACAGAAGAGAGCAAAGAACAATGGACACACTCAAGAACATCACCTGGGCTCCCAGATCCAGCCCTGTCTGAGGACATATACCCATAGCTACCTAAACCCACAGATTACCTTCTCAGCTAAAGCTAGTGTGAGCTGGGTTTCTGTCCCATAAAACCGAAGGAGTTTCTGACTGATACACAGAAATTTTCAAACTTGACCTGAGGAGTCTTGGAGGTTCCCCAGAGGCACTTTGAGGGCCTGGAGCAGGCCACGCTCACTGGCCCAGGTGTCCCATTTTAAACAGGAACCTTCTCCCATGGGTTTTTACAACCTGGGCTGCCTGTGCTATCTGCTCTGAGGGCAGCTTCCAAGGGTACTTGACCTCGTGGTTTCCTAAGGATCTCTCTTTCTGGAACCCAAAAGAAGTTTTTTTAGGAGTCAGGGTTCTTGACCTTAACCCGTCCTAGGGTGGGGGACAAAACTCAGAGGCCTCAAAGGGGAGGGAGGACTATTGACCACTGGGGAGATCTTTCTGGGTTTAAAAAAGACAGCACAGCTCAACCCAGCGGATGGCCACCATGCAAGCCCAAGTGTGCCAGACATCCAGATTTTTTATGTGAAAATCTGATTTTAGTTCTTTGCAACTAATTTAATAAAAAAAAAGTTTAAAGTGCCTTGGAGTCCAGCAAGATACATCTGCAAACTAAATTCAAAATGTGAACCATGACTGTGTCTCTTCCTTACTGAGCCCAGAGATACTCTTCAGTGGGCCTCTGAGTTCCATGACACCAGGTGACAAACTCATTGTGCATGTGCACATACGTGCTTTCCTGGAGAGAGGCCAGAGTTTTCAATTAGATTCTTCTAGGCATCTCCATAACTCATAGAAGGTCAAACAAAGCTGATCTACCAAGAGAAGATTATCTCCAAAGTGTTACCAACTACGTGTGCATGTACACACATGTATGTCTGTGTGTATGTGTGTACACATGTATTTTAGTGAGACTCTCTCTCTCTCCAACATTCTTGTCTTTCAAGCTAAAAGGTCAATTCCTCCTCTCTTGTTTCTCTCAGTCTCCCCCAGTGAGAAACAACATTACCATCTATATTTACTGAGCTCAGTTATCAGAGAAACACCAGTAAAACATTCATAGACCGTTAATCTAGCTTTAACCCTGGGCAGAATTTACCTCTGCTATCCCTGGGACAAGACAGGTCACAGAGAAGCACACTTGTCCTCGGTTGAGGGGTGAGGCTGTTGCAAGTCTGGAGCACACCCCAAGAAACTGACACACTAGAGGAGACTCATTTGTTGGCTCATTTCTTTTCTCTACTCATTCATTCATTCACTCACTCACTCACTCATTCATTTACTAAATAAGTTCACTGAGGACCTCCTATGGAGGGAACTGTGCTGGGACTGAGAATACAAAGACACTGTTCCTATCCTTGAATTCACAGCTAGGAAAGCAACCATTCTTTATCTTTATAATATGCTTTTAAGTTTACTCTGTGAACTCCTACTTTCTCATTTGATCTTCACAATTGCCCCTGAGACTAGCAGAGAAGAGGAAATTATCCTCATTTTATAGATGATGAAACTGAGGCTACAGAAGGTTACATTAGAGCCAAAGTTATAGATCAGGCAGGCCTGCTGTTGTGGTTAGCCTAAATCAAAAAGCTAGCAACTCCATGGGAAGAAGATGTGATTTATGCTCAATGAGTCAGTGTTATTAAGGTATCAGATGTCACTTAGCTTCGGAAGGGAATTTTTATTTAAATATTCCCCAATTGAGCATGAGAGCAATGGCCATCCATGGGAGGTAATGAAATAGAGAACAAATGCCTTGTAAATTTCATCCTACGTTATATGAGAGAAATTATTAGTGCCGCTGCTGTTTAACTTCAGTTTATTAAATACGTACTTGGTCTAGGATGACCCACTGTTCCAGATTGCGCAGCACTAAGGAGTTTCTGAAAGGTGGGACTTTAATGCTAAAACCAACAGTCCTAGGCTAACTGGGGTAACTGGTCACCCTGCCAGCATCAAACACAATGATAAAGCATTCACATTTCCTCTCACTCCTTCCTCCCAAAACCCAAGGCAGATGTCAATTTAGCCTCATTTAATGGATGAAACTGATATTTTAGAAAGTAAAAGGCCTGATTGATTTAAATGCAGGCTCAGATTTAAACCCAGTCCATTCTTAGCCAAAGCCCTGTCCCCACCAACACATTATGATGATAAAAATTCTAGCCTCGTTGAGGTAAAAATTGATTTGCTTCTGTTTAAAAAAAAAATCCCAGATCATCTGAAAATATTTAAAGTAAAACATTGGTCATAAAATCCCGGCTGCAAGTCTAACATTGCTCTCATGGACGATGGACTTTCCTGCACTGTAGAGAGAAACCAGACTCTTAGCAGCTTGGTGCGGGTGGGCAGTATATGGAAGAAGGAATATTGTTTTATTCTCCATTCTGTTCCCACCAGGTAGTATAGTATCCAGCATCCAGTCCTCACTCACTCCCCCCCCCCCCAAAAAAAAACCTAACTAAAAGCCTGTTGAAATCATGAATGAATGTTAAGATTCTTTGGGCTGTGGAGAGATGTTTTGAACACCTTCAATACATGCTCTATGTATTCCCCGACCAGGAATCAAACCAGCAACCTTTTGGTGCATGGAACAATGTCCAACCCACTGAGGCACACTGGTCAGGGCTGAATTGCTCTTGGAACTGTTTAACCTTCTACTGCTCCACTCTCACCCTCCGTAAAATCAACCTCCACAGCATGGGTTCCACTCATCTAAAACATTGTTCCTCCTCCTCCCCACCCCACAGACACCACTTCCTGTATATTTTCTTCATAGCTATTATCACTACCTGTCACTTTCCTGTTCATGTACTTGCTTATGTGTTTATTTTCAGTCTTTCCCTCCAGAATGTTCTCTATCTATTCTGGACTTTACAACTCAAGAGTGACATAGACAAACTCCATGTCCATAAAACAGCACCCAGGAGATGAAGACAAAGGAAACAGTAGATCATTTTAAATGGCTAGAAAATTTCGTACACATTCAGCCTGAAACTTAAATAATTCAGGGTCATAACCAACTCCAAATATATGGAGAGCTGCCCTTTGAAAGAGAATTTCAACTTTTACACTGAAGAGATGCAGAAGGTAACATAACCAAAGCAATTAAGTCTCAAGAACTCAAGTAAGATTCTCAGAGCAGGAAGAAACTTCTAACCATTTGAGATGTCCAACCTTGGGAAGGGCCTCTTTGGAAGGCAATAAGTCCCCAATTGAAGAGACCCTCAATTTAAAGCGACTCCTGGCTACCTATCAGGAATAAATCAATGGTGTGCTCTTCACAGTGAATTACTGATCCCAGAGGACTTCCACCACACATGAGCTACATCTAAAGCATAGGCTGTCCTCACCAGCAACAGAAGCAGTCACTGGAATCCTTCTGTTTGCAGAGGGCTCTGTGTCTATGAGCTCCTTTAAAATCAATACTTACTGCCGCTTTACAACATACCATCGAGGTGGTCGATGAAGTTGACTCTACTGTCTACAAAAGGAGATTGGGGTCCAGAGAGCATGTGCTTCCCATGCAGTTGGCATTAGTGCTGGAACTAAAGCCCAGAATTCCTGGCTCCCAGGCCAGTGCTCCCTTTATCCCAGCACACTTCTCCCAGGCCAGACCAGTGGGCATGGCCTCAGTTTGTTTGGACTCTTCTTCCCTAACTGCTTGGGCCTGTCTCTTCAGCATCTACAGTCCAGAACTATCTAAATTTAAAAAAAAAAAGAGGAAAAATATCCATTTTCTACAAATATCTGGGTGAGGTTCAAAAATGGTCAGACTGTGCTCCTGAGCCAATTTCTATTCTAGGCACAGTCAGTGACTCACTGGCGACCTTGGACAAAAAAGAGGTAACCTTTATTCCTCTGACAAGTTTCTATTTCTCAAAACCTGGAGCCACAAGCAACAAACACAGTTTCTGACAAGATGTTCCCATTGCCCAAAGCCTGGATGCGCCCTCCAGAGTTCAGCGGTCCCGCCCCCCAGCATTTGACAGATTCCGACAGACCTATTTCAGGCTGAAGCCACCAACTAGAAATAGAACCTGAGACTGCTCCGTGGATTGAGTAAAAATTTAAGTGGCTTTCCCCAAATCTCCTAGCTAACAAGCGGTGGGGTTGTGACCAGGATGCACCTCGTGCTGCGATTCCAGTGCAATGCTGATGACAGACTTTCACCATGACCTCCCTGCTGGAAGAAAATGCTCAGAATCTTCTAGAGTTTTCAATAACTGGGAGGACAGGCCACAGAGCCCAGTATAGGCTCAGGGGGCGTCAATGTCCAAGTAAAACACAATTAATGGACTTGACTTGTCCCTTTCTGAGTATGTAAGATAACTACCCCAACATGAAATCCTATAGGCATGCAGAATGCTCCTGTAGTTGTTCAACCAATATTTACTGTCTATTGAATCAAGTGGTGCCAGGCAAGCAGCTTTAAACAAGTGAGTGCCTTCTGGGAGCTTACAGGGTAATAAAAGAGGCAGACACCAAAAGGACACAAATAATGACTGAAATATGACTGGGCTCAATGCTGTAAGGCACAGGAGCTAAGGGAGCATCTGACCAAGTCTGGCGGAATTCTCAGGGAAGGCTTCCCTGGGGAAGTAACACTTCAGCGGAGCCCAGAAAGATGAGCTGGAAGGAAGAAGAGCCTTTGAGGTTGAGGGAACAACACATACAAAGATACTGAGACATGAAGGAACGTAGAACACCTGAGAAACTGAACACAGACCTTGATAGTTGGAGAGTAGGTTGGAGGTGTGCAGAGATGTGAGATGACAGGTAAGCAGAGCTCAGAGTTTGCAAGGCTGAGTAAGTAACAGTGAGGGATCTGGGCTTTAATGTTGGCTGTGTCTTCCCAGGGCTCATCAGGCTGCTCACCGATATGGAAATGCCTAAAGGAGCCAGGCCCTGCGCCCACGTCAGGTGCACTCCCTGGGGAGTGAACAGGAGGTACTGGAGATCAGCTGGCCAGGGACAGAGTAAATAGAAATCATTTCTCAGCATCCCTTCACTACCTTTCTTAAAGCCAGAGGAAAACAACACATTCAGTGCAATCGTTTGACCTAGCAAGAGCCTTTAAACACACACAACTCAGTGAGGCAAGGCCCAAATGCTCCACAATTCAAAGAACCAGAGAGCCCATCAGATCTGTCTTGGTACTTATGCTTTCATTTACCAATACTTAAAGACACAGAGACACTTTACCTCTGTGTGAATTTAATGACAATTACAGCAGATCAGAGTAGGAAATAATCTTAGATGATTGGTGATGATGATATGCATATCAAACAAAACAAAATTTTATATGTCACCATCCTTTTATTTAAAGGGGGAAGACATTTTGACCAAAAATTTCAGGGGAGAAAGGACACAGACTGGAATTAAGGATAGTCTTTTCTCAGAAAGTAGAAATGATAACAGCATTTCCACGGCAGACAGGCAGACCAGATCTGGAAATCACCACGGTTCTGCTGTCCACTCCAGCCACCGGCCACATGTGCCTATTTTGCACCTGAAACATGGTGAGTTGAAATCAACTTGTGCCATAAAATATACATGTTACCTCAAAGGTTCAATTAAGAAAAAATATCTCATTAACAAACTTTTAGTGACTGCATGTTGAAATAATACTTTGGATACCCTGAGCTAAACAAGTTACTAAAATTAATTTCACCAGTTTATTTTTACTTTTTTAACATAGCCACTGGACAACTAAAAATCACTTATGAGGCTCACAATGTACTTCTATTAGACAGCGCTTACCTAGAGCAACTCGTCCACTGAGCAGGGAAGAAATTCAAGAAGACAAGTTTGCACAAAGCATACAACAAAACAAAACAACAACAATGCTGTCAGTGGGATATGGATATGGTTGAAAGAGCATCAGGTGGGCCCTGGCCAGTGCTCTCAGTGGTTAGAGCATCGGCCCGTGCATCAAAGGGTCTCAGGTTTGATTCCCAGTCAGGGGCATGTGCCTGGGTTGCAGATTTAATCCCAGGGCCCAGTCAGGGTGCATGCGAGAGTCAACTAATTGCAATCTATGTGTCTTTCTCACATCAATGTTTCTTTCCCTCCCTCTTTCTCTCTCCCCACTTCCATTCTCTCTAAAAATCAATGGAAAAAATATCTTCACCCTAGCTGGTTTTGCTCAGTGGACAGAGCGTCAGCCTGTGGACTGAAGGGTCCCAGGTTCAATTCCGGTCAAGGGCATGTACCTTGGTTGTGGGCACATCCCCAGTAGGGGGTGTGCAGGAGGCAGCTGATCGATGTTTCTCTCTCATTGATGTTTCTAACTCTCTATCCCTCTCCCTTCCTCTCTGTAAAAACTCAATAAAATATATTTTTTTTTAAATATCCTCAATGAGGATTAACAAAAATTAAAAAGAAAGAGCATCAATTGGAAACTAGGAAACCAAGGGCTCTGACCTTGCTTTCGCCTCACTGCTTGCTTGGTGAGCTGAGGCGAGCGGCTCTCCCTCACGGGACTTCCCTTTCCTCGTCTCTAAGGTGAGGGAATTGGTGAGGTGGAATTCAAGGTCCTTGATACTCTATTCTCTCACCTTGCCCTGCCGCCCCCGCCCCCACATCTGGGCAGGCCATCACTCAGACTGCCCAGGACTGGAGGCTACTTTTCCATCTTCAGAGTCCCAGGGAAGGAGCCCTGGAGAGCCTGACACACGTGGGTGCCACAATATTGATGATGTTCCCCAAGAACACAGAGGCCGCCTGCCTCCAGAGCTGAATGTGTGATTGTGCCGTGCAAGCGACTGCCCAGCCAAAGCTGTCAGCCTCCTTCCTCAGCACCCAGCGCTCCCCTGGCAGAGAGGCTCCTCGGTAAAGGGAGGAAAACATGTAGCGCACACCTGCTCTGTACCCGCCTGGGCAACGCACTTTCTTACAGGTGAACTGTGTCCTCCCCAAAAAGACATGTTGCAATCTAACTGCCAGGAAACGGGATCTTATTGGAGGTAGGGTTCTTACAGAGGCAACCAAGTTAAAATGACAATTAGGGTGGGTCCTAATCCAGTATCACTTGTGTCTTTAAAAAAAAAAGGGAAACTGGACTCAGAGACAGACACACAAAGGGAAGAGGATAGGACACACGGGAGAGGGCAGGTGTGTGACTGGAGGGATGCCTGGACAAGCCTAAGAACTCCAGGGATTGCTGGAGTTTGAAGGGGCAAGAAAAATTCCTCCCTCAGGGCCAACCGAAAAAGCATGGCCAACACCATGATTTTGGACTTGTAACCACCAGGATTGTGAAGCAATAAATGTCTCTTGTTTAAGGCCTCCAAGTTTGCAGTACTTCGTTACAGCGGCCCTAGAAAACTAATACATACTTTAAATCCATTCCCATATTTAGCTCTCAGAACAACACTGTGTATAGATGCTATTATTATTGCCCACTTGGCTGGTGGGTAAAAGGGGGTGGGCAGCTTGCCCAGAAAATGGGGTCAGTACATGTGGGAGCCACAGCCGAACTCAGTCTTTAAGCTCTTAGCTACTGTGCTCTACTGTCCCTGGTTGAGGGGAAAGAATGTGAAATAAGACCTAGACCAGCATGGGTCTTCACTGTGTAATCCTGGGAAAGTCATTCTACCTGTTGGACCCAAAGAAATGATGACATGAGTTCCAACCAGGATGATGACTATGAGACCTGAAATAAATTAACAAAATAAAATGTATAGCTGTCGATGGAGTACACGTGATAAGCAAGAGGAGGGAGTAAAATGTGAGGCAGTCTTCTATTCTGACTAACCAATAGCTGACAATTACCCACCACAAGGACCACCACTGTCAACACTACAACCACTTCCTCCCCTTCTACCAACCCCAGGCCCACAACCAAATGGCCACTCTAGTGTCCAGTGCCTCCGCCTTCTCATTCCCACCTTCCACCCACACAGCACATTTAGTGGTGGCTTATTATGTGCCAGAGAGAGATTTTACCCCCATCTTACAGATGAGGAAACTGATGCTGGGGGGCAGGGGCAGTGATTGTAAAATAAGCCACACAGCTAATATAAGAAGGACTTCTAGAATTAGGAATTCAGTCTCTGGCTATTCCTCATGTAAGCCTCCTTCTCATGCCTCCCTAGGGTTGGGATCAAGGGCATGATATTTCATTCCCAAAGAGAAAGAATGCTGATCTGACCGCTAAAGTCCAGGATGTTGCTTAGTGGTTCAGTGCCAGTGAATAGACCTTCCAAAGGATATGACAGGCTGCAATAGAAATGAATGGGCACGTTTCCCGTCTATCTCATTCACACAGTCTGGCTAATCCTCTCTTTCCCAAGAGGCTAGAAAAAGGAATATCTCTTGGAGACTTTTTTTTTTTGGAAGAAAGTCCAGCCATGTCTTTTCCTCTCTCTCTCTAGAGTATCTATGCCCCAGCCTGAAAAAGCCTGCGAAGTTTTACATACACTCCTTTTCTCTGCACTGCCTGGAGCACTGCTTGTCATACAAGAGCAGGGATTCCAGTTTGGGCATCAGATTAGAAACAGAGCAGATCTTCTAACCTGCCTTGTTTCAAAACCAAATTCATCCAAGAATAGAGAAATGGATCCTCCACAAGTTCAGCTTGGTTCACTTTCAGTTCTGTGCCAGAGTCGGGTCCAAAACCACAGAAAATAACCAGATTATTCCCTTTGCTTTGCATAAATCTCCTTTGGGGATCTTGTAGAGACTAGTGGCCACCCGGGGACAGGGTACTCTTTTCACACATAACCAAACACCATCATGGTATCATCTTAACCTCACCATGACTTCTAATAGTGGTATGATCCATGGAGACAGAAAATATAGTAAAAAATGAGCAATCTTGGTGATGGATGATGATGGGAGTGGAGGTTAAATTTAATTTTGAAATGTCAGTGGACACCTATTAGGTAGATGAATTAACCAGGGGCTCAAGGAGAATTCTAGGTTGGAAATATGGATTTGGCCATGAGTATATAGATGGTGACTGATATCATGTAAGAAGATGCAGTTTCATGGGGACAATATATATAATGAGAACTAAAAGCTGTAAGAACATAATCCTGAGGAACAGCTACCTAACCTTTCTGAGCCTCGTTTTTCTGGTCTGTAAAATGAGGATTGAATGTAGTCCCCCTCTCATACTGTGGTTGTGAGGATTGCATGAGCTAATCCATGTGGGCACTCAGTAGTGTCTGGCTTATAAAATGTACTAAGTAAATGTCAATGGTTAATTATATTATTATTCCACTAAGATGTTTAGAATGAGAGAGGTAGGGGTAGAAGCTGATAAAAAGTGCAGGTAGTTAGAGGAGTCACCATGTGATGGCCTCTATTTTCCCTGTGAAGAGGATGGCAAAGCTACCTTGCAACAGTGAAGACAAGGAATGAGATGGGAGGCATGGAGATGGTGATGAAGACTAGATTGTCCACCTGGGGATCAAAGGGTCCTGGGTTCGATTCCAGTCAAGGGCATGTACCTTGGTTGCAGGCTCCTTCCTGGCCTGGGCCCTGGTTGGGGTGCATGCAGGAGGAAACTAATTGATGTGTTTCTCTTATATCAATGTTTCTCTCTGTCGTTTCTCTCTTCCACTCTCCCTAAAAATCAATGGGAAAATATCCTCAGGTGAGGATTAACAAAAAAAAAAAAAAAAAAAAAAAAAAAAAAAGAGCTTTTCCAAGCAATGAAGGAATAGGGACAGGTAAAAGAATCACTGGACCATGTAAGGTAGGCAACTGAGATGTTTGTAGAACTAGGAAATCACAACGCTCCTATAGCATCAGCAGCCCTGGTGGGGATGAGCCAGGCCTAAGGGTTAGCACAGTTGACTTATTAAATTACCAAGAGGTTTGGGAGCTGAGGGCATAGGTGGGCAAGCAGATGAGGCAGGTTGCTCTACAGCCTACATTCCTAGGATAGGAGGTAAAGCTCTGAGTACTTTATACCAGTGTTTTGACCTGGAATCCTGGGAGCAATGTCTTCCATTCCCAGCGCATATTCAACACTTCCTTTGCCTCCACCCATCCTGATTAATTTCTTTTATTTTTTTCACACCAAACCATGAGGTCCGTGGTAGTAGGATGGCGCCGTATCACTCCGTACATTGTCAGTTTGGTACTTCTAGTGATATACATTGGGTAAAAACATGGGCTCCGTGCCAGGTTGCTTATGTTCAAACCCCAGCTCCGTCATTTACAACCTGTGGGACCATGGCTAAGTTATTTAAGGTTGCTAAGCTTCTGTTTCCCCTCAGGTACTGAATGGGGATTCTACCTACTTGACAAAGAAGTTTTAAGGGTTTAGATAAAATAATCCACACAAAAGGCTTAGCACAGGACCGGGCCATAACGAAGACCTCAGTAAGTGTTAGTTGTTATAATAAATGCAATGATTTTTTAAATCAGCATGCGGCATGTGTGCTTGGGGTGCTGGATCAGATCAGTTCTAACCCAAAAGGGAATGTAGCAAGACAGAGCTAATGGTAGAGTTGAGAGAAGGCACAAAAAGCTAGGAGGCCACACAACAAGCTCGAGGCAGGCCTCCCCACTGAGCGCTGCCTGGGGGAAGGCTGCCTGCCAGGGCCTCTGAGCCCAGACATCTTCTCCAGCATAATTGAGAAATATGTTCCTCATGCATTCCTAATTGGAGTATAGCAGATGGCAGGAGCATTTGTTTAATGAAATATGTCCATTCGATTAAGTAGGGCCATTGGGGATTTAGGACTTTAATACCACCTCGTTGCTTTCCTGCTTTTTGGAGACCAGAGAAGTTTTGGGGATTTTAACAAACTTGAATTAAAGGTTGGAGAGGAAACAATGCTAGTGGAATTGTCTAGAAACCCAAGCTTTGGAGTTTCTGGCTTTGTCTACATTTTCAACTGTGGCAAAGAACCATTGCATTGAGTGTCTCTTGTGTGAGCTCTGGGCATGGGTGGAGCACAGAATCAACCCACCAATCTGTTTGTGAGCCAAACAAACTAAACTGATCAGGGCCCTCCAGGCACAGGATGCAAGCAAGTTTCTTCTCTGTGCCCAGCTGATGCTAGTCCCTCTGGCTAAAATGCCTTTCTGCCTATTTGCATATGCTCAAGGCTGTGTGTGTGTGTGTGTGGGTGTGTGTGTGTGTGTGTGTGTGTATAATCTCTACCATGAAGATTCCCCTAATTTCTCCATAAGAGAGATAATACAAAAACCCTCAAAACACTTCATCTGAAGCTCCTAATGACACATTACTTTCTACTTTGAATTACTTCTGTTCCTGCCTAAACAAGACTTTCCAAGATATGTTTCTCTCCTTACTCAAAGGCGAGGGCCACAGAGGTGGCTTACTCCTAACAGCCTGGACTATCAGGTAAGAGCAATAAGTTCACAGGAAATGAACAGAGGAAGGATATAGGGGAGGAAGCCCCAAACACCCTTTGCTGATTTCTGCTCAATCTGTATGTGCCTCTCTCACAACCAGGGAGGAGAAACAGCTCATCTGACTTATCCAGTCTTGAGACACTCTCTTCCCTTGGCTTCTAGGATACCACATGCTCCTCATTTTCTTCCAGGCTCATGTGCTGTTCTTTCTAAGTCTCCTTTGGTGAGTCTTTCTCCTCTTCCAAGTTTCTGAATGGTGCAGTGCTCCAAGAGTCAGTCCTCGGACTTCTTCTTATTTCTCCCTATTCTCACTCCCTACATGATCTCTTCCAGCTCCACAACTTTAAACACGATCAGCTGTTCTGAGACACCCAAATCTTTAACTAGTTCTCATTATTCCCTTGTGATCCAGCCTCAAATATCTAACTACCTACTCTACCTTCACATGAAGTCAGAGATACCTCTAAAATAAAATGATAGGTTTTACCCCCACCCCCCACCCCATCCCATACATCCATTTCTCAGGTCAGTAACCTAGAAGTCATCCTTTATTCCTCTGTTATCTTCATTCCCCTAATCCTATCCATTAGCAAGTATCATCATTTATACTTCTGGAATATATCCTGAATCTAAACATCTCTCCTCTCAACAACATGGCCCAAGTCACCATCATCTCTTGCCTCAGAAATTGTAACCACCTCCTTAGTGGTCTCTAGCTCTCCACTCTCAGCCCCTTATAGTTAACCTTTCACACAGCAGCATCAGTCAGTTAACATATCCCCACTGGAACCTGCCTGTGGCTTCCTGTCACACTTAGAACAAAACGTAAGGTCTCCAGTGAACTAATCCATGTATATCAGACATCACTCTTTCAACACTCTCCTTGCCATTACCACGGTTCAACCATGCTGGTCTTCTTTCTGTTACTTAAACACACTAAGCTCACCCCTGTGGTGGAACTTACGCACTTTCTGCTCTTCTGCTAGGCACACTTTTCACGTGCCTGCCACCTTCTTATCATTCGCACTCAACATTGCCCTCCCTTCCAGAGAGACCATCCTGAACCACCTTAGCTAAAATATCCCCAGTCCATATAATCTACCAATCTTAGTTTCTTCTCTGCACATAATGAACCCTGGATTATCTCATTTATTTACTTGTTTACATTTTTTTTAATCTCTGCTTACCAGAATGTAAGCTCCGTGAGGACAGGGCCTGTGACTCTTGTTCCCGGATGTGTCTGTAATGCTGGCAGAGAGTGGACAAACAAGACGTATTTGCTGATTGCCTGCCTTGGTTTTGATAATATGGCTAGACAAGGGAAGAACTTGGACTATGACCCAATACCCTGGCCTTTTAAAGTGTTTAATCCTTAACTCCAATGACTTTCATCTCCATTCCTTCAGCCATGTACTCCTAGCCATGCTACCACTGTCCCCTATAAGTGATTCAACCAAGACATTGAATTCAAACACCCCTCACTATATCTATTCCCTCTACCTGCTTAGTTCCCCATGGCTCCAACCATACCTGCTCATCCTCCTTCTGAAAAGTCTGGCTCCTGGAATCTCTTCCATCAGTCTCTTTCTATGTCTTCTCCCATAATACCCAACTGACACTTTGTGGCTTATCATTTATTCAAGGTTCTGAATCATCTTTGCTCATCCAAAGCCTCAGCCCTGAGTTAATCTAACAGTTGGCCTTCCTTTCTCCTCCATCAGGGCAGCTCTGTCTTCTGGGATAATTTCTAGTTCAGTAGCACTACAAATCCACTGTCTCAAGTGTTTTCTGGCAATTCTCCTGCAGTCCCTTGTTCATTGTTCTTTCCCATTCAACACAGGGGATGTTTCAAACCTTTGATCTCCCAAACCACCTACTCTACCCATCACTCGTCCTGACTCCCACTCATGGTGGACAACGATCACCCATCACATCTATAACACTATTATCCTCTTGTTTTCCTATCACAGAGACAATGGAAGCCTCCAGATTTCATCTTCTCCTTCACTCTTATTGATTAACCCCTCCTGCTCCTGTATTATCAACCCCTGCCTGTCTCTTCCATCCACTCCTGCAGCATTTAGACAAGGAAACGTCTCTCCAGTCTCATTTTAAAAACACACACAAACCATTCTATCCTCATGTATCAGACATCTTACCTCTTCTCTCTCCTTTGGAGACAAGCTCCCTGAAGGATTTGTCTACATTAACGCTGACTACATTTTTACCTCCTTTTCTCCCATCTACCCTCTATCCTATTGTTATATTACGCATTTAAAATCACTGTTTTCAAGAGTACCAATGGCCTTTCTTACTTAATCCAAGGGACACAGTTTAGTCCATTTCTAAGATAAGTCCTTAACATCTGTGTGACACTGAACACTTGATCATCCTTAAAATGGCTTGTTTTTCATTCCGTGACACTGTAATCCTGTTTTCCTCACACCCACCCAACTGTCTCTTTTAAATCCCTTACACAGTGGATTTCCGTGTCCTTAGGGTTTTATCCTTGGCCTCTTCTCTTCTTGCTGCATATTTGCTTCTCTTTCCAAGAAATCTCATTTAATCACTTGACTTCAATTATCATATATATGCTGGTAACCACCCCAATCTTTAATATTCCAACCTGGATATATACCTATTTATCCTATAAATGTCCTACAATAAAATAAAATTTAAAACATCTAAATTAAGAAAAAAATGCCCAAAGCTGAATTCACTACTTGTCCTTTTCCTTTTAATTTTTATTTATTGATTGATTTTAGAGAGAGAGAAAGGGAGGAAGATAGAGAAAGAGAAAAAAAAAACATCAATTTGATGTTCTACTTATTTATGTATTCATTGGTTGATTCTTGTATATGACCTGACTGGGGATCGAACCTGCAACCTTGGCATATTGGGATGATGCTCTAAATAACTGAACTATCCAGCCATGACCACTACCTTTTCCTTTTTTTTTCTTTTTTTCCTTTTTTAAAAAGATTTTTTTATTCATATTCAGAGAGAGAGAGAGAGGAAGGGAGAGATAGAAAGGTAGAAACATCGATAAGAGAGGAACATCATTGATCAGCTACCTCCTGCATACCTCCTATTGGGAATCAAGTCTGAAACCCTGGCATGTGCCCTGACAGGGAATTCAACCATGTCCTACTGGTTCATAGGTCAGCGCTCTACCACTGAGACACACTGGCCAGACTACCTTCTCCTTTTACACGGAGGACTCATTTCCTTGGTGCATAGCACTTTCAATATGTAGTCACCCCAACACAAGCTGGAATCTTCCTGGACATTTTCAACTTCCTCACCAACTACATTTAATTTGTCATGAAATTCTTCTAATCCTGCCTTATTCTTAAATTCATCTATGCAGTTCAAATCCACTCAGCAAGTTTATAGAATCAACTGCATTGCTAGTCTCCTTACCTCCCAATGTTATAAGCACAGCTTATAAGTGACATTCTCAGGCCTTGAACCTTTCAATGGCTCTGTAAAGATGTTAGACTAAATTTCAAATTTTTCTTCATGATATAGAAGGTCATGATGCTTAGCTCCTGTTTATCTCTCCAGCCTCAATCTGTCACTCCCCCTCATAAGCTGAATTCTAGCAAAACTAAACCACTCTGCCTCTTTCATATATAGAATGTGCATGCTCTCATTTGCCTTCAGATGTTTACTCGTGTTCTTTTTGTTGCTCAGTTCAATCTTTCTCCTCTCCTTTCTCACACATCCCTTACTCATTCCTTATGTCTCTGCTTAGATATCACTTCTTTTAAAGGCCTTTCCTGTTTCTTTGAATTTGGATGCCCTTAAGAGTTCCCATAGTACCCTGATTATCCCTATCATAGCACTAATTACTCTGCTTTAATTGGCTCTTTGAAACAACTTTATTAAGGTATAATTTATGTACCACAAAATTCACCCATTCTAAGGGTACCATTTAATAAAGTTTAGTATATTTACAGAGTTGTAGAACAATCCCCACAATCTAATTTTAGAACATTTCTATCACCCTTATTCCTAGTGCAAGCAACTTGAGGGAGGTGCCATGTTTTGTTGAGCTTCAGATCCTCGGGGCACAGTGCAAGTAGAGTACCTGTCACCAAGTAAGTATTTGTTGAACAAATAAAGAATGAATGAAAGGAAAAATTAATGCCCAAACCATGACATGTTGCATTTGTCTTTATCCAACACTGCAAGCTAATTTTGAAGTTCTCACTTTCACACACATGCTCCGTCCTCTCTGACATTTCACTAACTTCCCCATGTGGCAGTCACTGATGAATTTCCTCTGACAGAGAAAATAGGACTATAAAATACCCAGATGGCCAAGAGCGCCAGCAGCGTGCATTTATGGGTGATTCAAGCATGTCTAGACACTTATATTTGCCCAAAATGAAGTTAGTTTATTCCCCCAAACACTTGAGATTTCCTCCAGTACAATTCACCAGTATGGGTTAATGTAAAATGTCTGCTTCTTGAATTTTATCCTCTTTATTTTTCCTGCCCATCTAAATTCTTCAGATTGAGAGTCAAAGAGACCTATGACCTGGCCATGATTATGTCAACAGTTCACTAAGCGACTTGAGATAAATCAGTTCACATCACTGCTCATGAGTTTTCCTATAATATCCATTTTATCTCTCCCCATTCTGATTTAGTGAGGATGAAGTAAGCTAAAAGGCAGAACAATGCACTTTAAAAACTAAAAACAAACAAACATGCAAATATAATAGATTTGAATCGACTACCATTTCTATGGTATCTAACAGTCGCCTCACTTAGCAAAGGCAGTACTGTCTTTGTTGCTCAGTTCAATCTTTCTCCTCTGTGCTGATCTGAACTATTAATACTACCCCAAACAGACATTCAAACATACAAAATCCTTCATGCACGGAGCTGACACACTCTGCTAAAGGAAGGGTTCTGACCTCCCCTGGAGCCTGTTCTTTTTCACCAGCAATTCTAATGAACGTAGTTACACTGTTTCCCAAAGCACTGCCGATTAGAAATAGAAACAAAAGGGCTGGAGGAGCCTCTAATGGCAAACACACTGAGAACAGGAAGATTGACAGCTGACAACGATGGGAAAAAATAGAAACACTGTCCAGCCAGTGTCGCCCAGCGGTCAAACATCGACCCAGGAACCAAGAGGTCACCCGTTCAGTTCCTGGTCAGGGCACATGCCTGGGTTGTGAGCTCAATCCTAGTAGGGGGCATGCAGGAGGAAGCCAAACAGTGATGTTTCTGTCTCTCTATCCTTCTCCCTTCCTCTGTCTCTCAAAAAAATCAATAAAAACTTATCTTTAAAGAAATAGAAAAATTATAAAATTTTTCTAGACTCAGAAATTCATAGCCAAGAGACATTCAGAGTAGAGCTATGTGGTCCTTCCCATCGAATAAGTCCTACAGAGCAAAAGAGTAATGTTCACGATGACAATTCTGAATCATCAGAAGACTCAGCTGCCTGAGCAGCAATTTGAAAGAGAGAACATGTGCGTTTTTCAAACACAAATTAACTCCTGTTCTGTAAGTCTTAATACAGAAGTGAAATCAGAAATTATGTTTGATCTCTACTAGTAAGAAATCAAATTAATGTTTTAAGTTAACAAGAGGGCATTGACTCTTCAGGTTATACCCAAGATTACTCACCAAAGCGTCTTAACTATATTGTCTACTCTCTTAAGATGAGAACATTCTTCATCCCTAGTTGAGAAACAACCCTTTTCCTAGAGACCACAGAATTATTTTTAAAAAGACAGCCCATAAAATGTGTCAGGTCTATGTCAGATGATAGGGGGACTCATTTCAGAACAGTCTATTTATCATACAACTTTCTACAACTTAATACAATTTGTAATTGCACATTTATGATTATCTGCTTGCTTGTTTTTTTTTTTAATCCTCACTCAAGGATATTTTTCCATTTATTTTTAGAGAGTAGAAGAGAAAGGAAATGACAGAGAGAAATATCGATGTGAGAAAAAGACATCAATTGGTCGTCTCCCACACCAGCCCTGACCAGGGCCCAGGCCGGGGAGAAGCCTGCAACCAAGGAGCATGCTCTTGACAGGAGTAGAACCCAGGACACTTCAGTCCGCATGCCAACGCTCTATCCACTGAGCCAAACTGGCTGGGGCCCAGCTTCATATGAGCAAGGATATTTGTTTTGAACTTGCCATGCTTATCTCCAAAGCCTACTCTAATGCCTGGCATATAGAAATTGCTCACTGCATTGTACCGCTATTGCAAGAATTAATGCCACAGAAAATATCCCACTCACCCTATGTGCAGCATGATATAGTAGAGTCGCCATTTTAATTTCTTCACTGTCCAATGAAGATTACCCTAAAGGGTACGAACCCTTAGAGACTGGCACAATATTTTATTCTTACAGATGAGAGAATTGGGCTAAAGAGAAATAAAAGTGTGCACCAAATGTTTTCTGCCAACTGAGAGATAGACCATTAATTCATTCCCATGTGCTTGCTACTGTGCCATATATGGAAAGAAACTGATATACATGGGTCTGAAGATTTCAAGTTGGTTTTTCTAAATTATCTGTGGGAAAGCTCTGTTTACAGATATTGAGACAGGAAGGACATTGCACTGCTAATAAGGGAGAAAAGGCGAGATGGGTAAACAGTTTCTTCCTAGAACTCTCTGCCTCTGGGCATTTGGTCCACTAGCAAAATTGTTTACAAGACATTTTCTAAGTCCTTGGGGATGGTTTCGGCTCAATTAAAACCTGATTATTTTGTCCCAAGGATCTGAAGTGAGCTATAAAAGTAATAGAATTGACTTTGTCAGGTTTCGTGTTTCCTCCCTTCTCCAACCCAAGAAATTAACTCCTCCTCAGACTGACAAATAGTCATCGCATCGGGCTTATCATCATTATAAATTTGCACCCCTCCATAACTATCCTTCTAATGAGATCATAGTCAAGAACGTTGACAAGTCTTTACTCAGTACAGTGACTATTACATAATACACACTCATTTGTTGAAAAAAGTATGATGGGTGGCCAGATAGATAATCATAGTTATAATCATAACCATGATAGTAGAAGTTATCAATATTCCTAAGATACTGATGAGTGATATATCATTCATAGCAGCAGTATCCACTATTTACATGTAACTAGTGTTATGAAATTATGAATTAGATACCCATACACCAAAAAACCCCTCAGCACACAGTTCACATCTCATAAAAATTAACTCAAAATGAATCAAGACATAAATAAACTTAAAACTATAGAACGCATGGAAGGAAAAAAA
Organism: Myotis davidii; assembly: GCF_000327345.1. NCBI lineage: Eukaryota > Metazoa > Chordata > Mammalia > Chiroptera > Vespertilionidae > Myotis > Myotis davidii. The sequence continues at coordinate 2,862,784 of NW_006292696.1, read as the reverse complement.
CCTCTGTGATATATACATAAGGCAACGATTTCTTCAATACAATACCTAAAGCATATCTACAAAAGAAAAATCAATGAATTGGACTTCACAAAAATTCAAAACTTCTACTTTACGTAAGATTATTTAGAGGATGAAAAGATAGGCCCTGACTGGGAGAAAATATTAGCAAAACACATATCTGACAAAGGGCTTGTATGCAGAATCTATTAAAGAATTCTCAAAACTCAACACTAGGTACACAAGTGACCCAATTTTAAAAATGAGCAAAAGATTTGAAAAGATACTCCACCAAAGATATACTAATGGCAAATAAGCATATGAAAAGATGCTCATAACACCAGTCATTAAAGCTACAATGAGATAACATGACATACCGATTTAAATAGTTAAAGTTTAAGGCTGACCATACCACACGCTGGTGAGGAAGTAGAGAAACGGAAATCCTCATACATTGCAGATAGAACGTAAACTGTTACCGTCACTTTGGAAAACAGTTAGACAGTCTTTTATAAACATACATTTCTCATATGACCCAGAAATCATGCTCCTAGATATTTATCCAAAAGAAATGATGACTTATTTTTATCTAAAATCTTCTACACAATGTTTATATCAGTTTTGTTCATAATTGCTCTACACAAAACAATGTCAATGTCCTTCAGCTAATGAATGGATAAACCAACTGTGCTATGTGGCTATTCAGCAATAAAAAGAAAATAAATACTGCCATACCTATAATAATAAAAGGGTAATATGCTAATTAGAAAGGACGTCTTCCCAACAAAGCCAGGGCTGGAGGGAAGCCAGCCCCGGTCCCGGGTGCCTTCTAGCGGCTGGAGGAGGGAAGCCTGGGTCCCGGGTGCTGGAGGGAAGTCGGTGCCGGCAGCCAGGGGAAGGAATGCCTACTCTTGCACAAATTTTCATGCATTGGGCCTCTAGTATACATATAACATGGCGTAATTTCATGAATTATGCTGAGAAAGACAGACTCAAAAGACTACCTACTGATATTGTATGGTTCCATTCAAATGACATTTTGACCTGGCTAGTGTGGTTCAGTGGTTGGGCATCAACTCATGAACCAAGAGGTCACCAGTTTGATTCCCAGTCATGCCACATGCCTGGGTTGTGAGCTCATTCCCCAATAGGGAGTGTGCAGGAGGCAGCTGTCAATGTTTCTTTCTCACCGATGTTTCTATCTCTCTACCCCTCTCCCTTCTTGTCTCTAAAATCAATTAAGACATATTAAAAACTAATAAATGACATTTTGAAAAAGACAAAATAGCCGAAACCGGTTTGGCTCAGTGGATAGAGCGTCAGCCTGCAGACTGAAAGGTCCTAGGTTCGATTCCGGTCAAGGGCATGTACCTGGGTTGCGGGCACATCCCCAGTGAGGAGTGTGCAGGAGGCAGCTGATCGATGTTTCTCTCTCATCGATGTTTCTAATTCTCTATCTCTCTCCCTTCCTCTCTGTAAAAAATCAATAAAATATATTTTTTTAAAAAAAAGAAAGAAAAAGACAAAATAAAGAAACAGAAAATAGATCAGTTCCTGCAGGTCTAAGATTAGGCACAGGTTTGACTAGAAAGGGGGGAATGTGATGGAACTGTTTTGTATCTTGATTGTAGTTTTTGTTACATAACTCTTTTAATTCGCCAGAACTCAAAGAACTATATGCAAAAAATGAGCAAAATCTATTACAGTATGGAGATTTTAAAAGTGAATATATGTTGTATTCTAAGGAACCCACAAAAACATATACCTAGAAATGTCTTTAAAACCTCTCAAAATAATAATTGCTAACATTTGTTGAGTCCTTATTATGTGACTGGCAGGCACTGTGCTGGGGGCTTTTTGCACTTTATCTCATTTAACCTCACACACCAAGTTTTTGAGGTAGGAACGAACTATTGTAGGTTTTGGAAAAGAAGGGTCAAAGCACCTTTGCTCTGATCTCAGTTCACAGCCCAGGTAACGTGTCCAGACACCACATTCTGCTCCATCACCCTACTCACCTTCATCCCACCAATGATGGCAGGAAACTGGGCTGGGAGCCAATGCCCAGGCTCAACTCTACCAACACACTGTGGGAGCATAAACAAGTACTAAACTTCCCGGTGATTCCTTATTTCAAAATACAAGTCTCTGGAAAAATGATTCCTCAGTTGCCACTTCATCCTAGTTTAGGAATCTATGAATAGATTTTAGTCTCTTGCTGCCTAGAAAGACTGACATTCCTGACCTACCCAAACTGTTTACATGAGTTGGGGGGTCCTGGTGTGAAAAATCCCACCATTCGTTCTTTATTCCTTAAGATGAAGGCACAGAGGCTGTAGAACAGTCTAATGCATATAGCGCAGCCCTTGGAGTCTGGGAGTAGGCGCGGGGATGGCTCAAGTTGCTCACAGTGTAGCAGAGAAGGCAGAGAGATGAACAACCAGCCACAACTATGTTTTGTGTTGCATGTTAAGCTCTTTGCTCTGAAACTGTGACATTTGGAGTGATGGGCAAGAGCGTGGGCTCTGGAGACAGGGAGAGCTGGGTTTAAAGCTCCTCTTCATCCTCAGTTTCCTCATCTACAATATGGGACAATAGCAAGATGTCTGGGGCTGCTAGCTGCCTAGCTGAGGCACTCCCAACAAAGTACAGTGAAACCCTGTACTGTATAATGCAGTGATTAGTCTTGCTCACAACTGTCGCCATGTTATTCAGGAATTGGACAAGTTGTACATTCTTCCGGAGTCAAAGAGGGAGGAAACCAATGCTTAGAGAAGATACTAGTAAATAAGTTACTCAAGGTCAAATGGCAGATAGGTCATGATGATCACGTTGTAAGCTATATAAAGGTTGTACACCTGAAAGCACTAAAATATTATATGTCAACTATACTTCAATAAAAAATAACATTAAGGAAAAAAGAATATTCCACAGAGCAGGATAGCACTTGAACGGGAGATTTGGCTGAATGCTTTATTATCCATGAAATTCTGCAAGTCTCTGACCTTGCAATATAAGCTGTGGCCTTCATATTACTTTGAGATCCCCCCGCATCAGCAGCTATAAATAGGAGTTGGCAAGAACTATAACCCCCTCCTCTCCCGTGCCATCGGGAGGAGGACTCCTCCTCAAGGCTGATCTCTCCATCTTTCCTTAGGGTACAGATTGTTCCCACAGGAAATATGACTGCCCAGAAATGATGCTGCATTTGGCACTATCTTCCCTTGTGTATTATCTTCTCTTCCTCACTGGAGTCATCTCTGGCACGGTCTGGAATTCCACTTTATGTGACTTTTTCTTCTTTTTATTTGCTCTCTCTCAGCGTAGCTATATAATTAACAATTATATAATGCTTGAAATCCATCTGTGATTCCACATCAGTGGTTCTCAAACCAGGTGGATCTGCCCCCACTCCGCATGCTCCAGGGGCCATTGGCAATGTCTGGAAACTCTTTGGGTGGTCACAGCTGGGGAGAGGCAGGTGCTGTCATCCAGTAAGTGGAGGCTGAGGATGCTGCTGCCCCTCCTGCAACACACAGGACCTGCTCCCACCAGGAATTCTCCCGCCCAAGTATTACGCTAAGCAAAGTGAGCCAGTCAGAGAAGGACAAGTATCACATGATCTCACTCATATATGGAATCTAATGAACAAAATTAACTGATGAACAACATAGATCCAGACACAAAGAAGCATGGAACAGACTGTGGAACCTCAGAGGGAAGGCGGAGGAGGGTGGAGGGTGAGTGGGAGACCAACCAAAGCACTTATATGCATATATGCATAACCCATGCACACAGACAAAAGGGTGGTGAAGGCCTGCGGGGGATGGGGGGGAGAAAGGAGGACCTAAAAGAGGTCAATGGGGGACATATGTAATACTTTCAACAATAAAAACTTTGGAAAAAGAATTCTCCAGTCCAAAATGATAATAGTGCCGAGTTTGGAAAATGCTCTATGATGATTAAAGCACCCACACAGCTCTTTGTCTGTTTGGTTCTTATCACGCCCTTGGGATAAAAGCCAGGTCAGTGTCCACATTCATCCCCAAGTATCTCCTTATAACAAGGGGGATACAGACAGACACTCCCACTACCACGCAGAGGGAACTGAGACCCCAGGGGATGACGGGATGGCCTATGGCTACAGAATGAGGTGGTGGCAGAGACAAGTCTTGGATTTGCTGACTTCCAACACTGCCTCACTGTCAGCGCAGTTTTAAGAAATGTGTTAAGTCTCCCTCCTCTCGCAGATGAGTGGCACAAAGCCAGAAAACCTTAAAGTAGTAATTGCATATATTTTCTCAAGACCCTTATAAACTATTTAATGTAATTCTATCATTTTACAAACGGGGAAGAAATAGAGGCCCATGCCACAAAGTAGATGCATTTTAGAGCGGAGGATGCCAGACTATTTCCCTTCTATTCTCCCATAAAGCAGCCTTTGGCCTCTGTGCTGGAGAGCATCTGAAACCGCAATGGTCTTTATGGGTATTTACACGGGAAATATACAGAGGGCGCTAGAGAGACACCAACTCCCACATGAGAGAGTTGGAAGGGACAAAAGGGGCCCAAGAGAGAAAGTAGGTTAGATGGAAATGAGGACTCACAGAAGTAGGAAAAGAGAAAGAGAAAAAAGAAGGGGAAATTATACCTTTCCTCTATGTTTAGGGATTCCCATGTGCATTCAAGTCTCTTGAGTAAGGAGAAAAGAAACTCTGTCATACAAACTCAACTGAAACTGTACTTTAAAACCCTTTATCTCGTTATTTTCTAACTATAAATATAATGGGCGCTTATTATTTTTAAAATGAGTGTAAAAAACTGTAACGTAGAGACTTTTCCTAGTTTCCTACTCTCCTGAGATAAAACCGTGAGCAGCGTAATCTATGTTCTAAGTCTCTATTCTAGTCTATATTCTGCATTATAAGCTATTAACTTTTCTGTTTTACAAAAATGGTATCTACACAAAATGTGCAGTGTCTCAACTTTTCACTTGGGATGGAGTTGGATATACTTTCACATTAGTACACATAGAGCTATTGCATTCTCCTTCCTGGGTACACAGTATTTTATTGTTTGGATATATCATAATTTACTCGCGATCAATACTCATTTTCAATTTTCTGTGAGCCTTCCATATAATAATTCCTACAAATGGGGTTACTATGCAGCTCTATGGAATTATACACTAGTACATATATGTTTCAAATGTGATAGTCAACTTGCCCCTAATTACTTTAATCAATAGTAACTCCTCCCAAATGGACATTCTACTAGCTTCCCTTGAAGCAGTCCCTTGACTCCTCCTCGCTCTCAGAACGTGTCTACCTCTGTCGGACACGTCTCCCAATCTCTTCTCTACTGGCAGCCCTGCATTTGAGTTCACCTCTGTGATTCTCCCGGAGTCAGCATCTAGAACAGGAAGGTTGGGTGGGAGGAAAATGAGTGTGAAGTGAAGGTCCCAAAGTTTCATTAGCTGCTTTCAGCTCCTTCCTCATTTCTGCTGATCTCACCTGAACAGGTTCTGCCAAATATGCACGTTGGCAGGTTGTGCCAACCAGTGAGAAATGAATGAAGACGGACAGCTAATTAGGAGATCAAACAACCGGAGAGCTGAGCAACGTAGGCCTTCTGGGCTGTTTCACTGCCCCAAATCCCCTACATACATCAGGGGCCTGGCCTTCCAGGGATGGCCCTCTGCGCTTTGTCCTGAAAATCAGAGCATCAATATTCTCTCTTAAGATGAGAGCTCTGAACTGAAATCCCAGTAAAAAAAAAAAAAAAAAAAAAAAAACAGGGAATAAGAGATCACCCGTCTCCAAATGTTTACCTGAACAGAAAGGCCCTGGGTGAGCCTTCCTGAAAGCCTGTTCGCTGAATCCCAAAGCCCAAGATGCGCTTTAGGGAATAAAAGACTTGTTCAAAGAACTTGGCAAGCGCCACACACTTTATTCCCCTCTTAGGTATTCACAAAGCATATTCACTGAAGAGGCTTTACGAAACCCCCTGCTGCCAAGAAACTCATTTAACATATTAATATTCCAAGCTACTCACTTGGGAGACATGGCCATGGCCAAGTTCTGCCTCCATCCTTCCCGTCCCACCCTCTCGAGACTCTGCTCAAGAAGTGAACTCTGTTTGGGAACCCTCTACCGCCACTTTCCGGGAAAGCATGATGCTGATACACGGGACTGTTATAGCGGGCATGTCAATAACACAGATGTTAAACCAATACTCAAAACCTATTTACTTAGTGCCTATCAGGCGTCCAGCAGTAGGAATATGATAGCGCACAACAAAGTCCCTATTTTCTGGTCCAATTCTTGGGATGGTCTAATCTACACACCTACTATCCCCACTCTGATCTGCATCAAAACATCCTCAATGCTGCAAGGAGCTGGGTAGGAAACACTAGAACTACTGATGTTCCTAAAAAAAAGAAAAAGAAAGAAAGTCACCAGAAAGAGGGCTCTCCTGTGCTCTGAGTTATGATGAGGAGAAGTCTAGTAGGAAGGTAGGTTAGCTCTATCAACATTGACATTTCAGTGTAAACAAAACACAGGAACTCTGCGCACTTTGCCAGACTCTTCTTATCTGTGAAATGATGTGAACACACAAACCTCGAGAGCCAGCTGTTTAAGTCGTTCTATTGTTAAAACACCAGAATGGTGTTTCGGAAAGGTGTCCTAGAAACCTGGTCATGTGTGGATATTGAATTGACTGTGTCCACCTGTAGGAGATGGGCTACAAAACTAATAACTGAGACAAACGCTTCATGGCTTCTATATAAAAAGGAATGGGCTCTCAGAGGTTATCAGTCAGAGTGTAACTCTCATATCTACAATCTCTTTATAGGGCAATTTGTGAATATCTATCAAATTTTATTTTAATTTTTTAAAATATATTTTATTAATTTCTTTTTTACAGAGAGGAAGAGAGAAGGATAGAGAGTTAGAAATATTGATGAGAGAAAAACATTGATCAGCTGCCTCTTGCACACCACCGACTGGGGATGTGCCCACAACCAAGGTACATGCCCTTGACCGGAATCAAACCTGGGACCCTTCCGTTCGCAGGCTGATGCTCTATCCACTGAGCCAAACCAGTCAGGGCTTATTTTAATTTTTTAATCTCTCAAATGTTCAATGCACACACTTCTTGAACCAGGAGTTAATCCATTAATTCATTCCACGAATATTGGGTGCCTACTGTTGGAGGTGCTAGAGATACAGCAGTGAAGAAAACAAGGTTTGCCCAGATGGCGTGGCTCAGTGGTTGAGTGTTGAACTATGGACCAGGAGGTCATGGTTTGATTCCCAGTCAGGACACATGCCAGGGTTGCAGGTATGGTCCATCCCAAGTGTGGGGGGTGCAGGAGGCAGCCAATCAATGATTCTCTCTCATCACTGATGTTTCTATCTCTCTCTCCCTCTCACTTCCTCTCTGAAACCAATAAAGATATATAACCATTATGGAAAACAGTATGGAGCTTCCTCAAAAAACTAAAAATGGAACTCCCATTTGACCCTGTGATCCCACTTCTAGGAATATATCCCAAGAAGCCAGAAACACCAATCAGAAAGGACATATACACCCCTATGTTCATAGCAGCACAATTCACCATAGCTAAGATCTGGAAACAGCCTAAGTGCC
>NW_006292696.1:2813913-2854873 GCF_000327345.1 Myotis davidii | reverse complement strand
TACTTTCTTTCCAAAGCATTCCTTTTCTTCTCCTGCCTCTTCAGTCTTATTAGATTCGATCCCCCCCCCCCACTCTCTCTAAAAAAAAAAAAAAATCAATAAAATATTTTTTAAATAAATTGCCCTCTTAATGGGGGGGGGGAGGGAATAAGGACACATTTGTAATTCCTTAACTAATAAAGAATTTAAAGATTTTTAAAAAATATTTTAAATATTCAAAACTGAACAGTAAAAAAAATAAAACAGTTCAACTAGAAAATGGGGGACAAGTGACGTAAACAGACATTCCAATGAAGAGGATATAAGGGTGACAAAGGCACATGGAAAGGTGTTCAACCATCAGGAGATGCAAATTAAAATCATAATGAGATGTCATCACACACCAAACAGAATGGCTGAAATAAGAAATGGTGAGCTCAGCCCGTGTGGCTCAGTGGCTGAGCATCAACCTATGAACCAGGAGGTCACAGTTCGATTCCCAGTCAGGGCATATGCCCAGGTTGTGGGCTCAGTCCCCAGTAGCGGGTATGCAGAAGACAGCCAATCAATGATTCTCTCTCATCACTGATGTTTCTAGCTCTCTGTCCCTCTCCCTTCCTCTCTGACATCAATAAAAAGATAGTAAAATAAAAAAAGAAATGGTGACATCGCCAAATCCTGGCATGGATGCGGAGTAACTGAATCACTCATGCATTGCTGGTGGGGATATAAAATGATAGAGCCACTGTGGGAAAGTTTGAGTTTCTTATCAAACTAAACATGCAAATACCACACAAGCCAGCAATCACACAGTTGGGCATTTATCACAGAAAATTGAAAGCTTATATTCACACACAAAAAAAATCTGTACATAAAAATGCATAGCAGCTTTATCCATAATAATAAAAGTGGAAGTAGCCCAAAAGTCCTTCAACAGATAAATGGTAATGCTCAGTAAGAAAAAGCGAGCCCCAAAAAATAACATACTCTATGAATCCACTTATATAACATTTTAAAATGATAAATACTCGGAAAGGGAAAACAGATTAGTGAAGGACAGGAGGTAGAGACAGGGAAGAAGTGGGAGGAAGGTGGTGTGATTATCAGGGATCCTTGTGGTGATGGAAACGTGTCATGTCCTGACTGTGGAAGTGGATCCAGAAACCCACATGTGTGATGAAGTTTCATGAAATTAAATACCCACAATCCACATACTCACTCACACACACATGAATACAAGTAAAACTGGGGGAATCTGAATGAGATCATAGACGGTATCCTGGATGTAACATTGTGCCAACAGTTTTTGCAAAATACTACCATTAGTGGACATTGGAAAAGAGTACATGAGATCTCTCTATATTATTTCTTACAACTCATGTGAACCTATAATTACCTCAATATTTTTCATTTAAAAAATAATTGTTTAAATAAACCCTAAAATACAAAAAAAAAAAAAGAGCACAGAACACTGTTAAGAAAGATAACAGATAGTTATTGGATTTAGTTTATTCATGACAGAGTAAATAAAACTCAAGGTACATAAGAGAGACCTAGGGTTATAAGGAAGGGGATGCAGAGACCAGCTCTGGGCAGGCAGCAGGGACCGAAGGAGCAACATATTTCACATTTCACCTTTTGAACTTTGAGTCATGGGCATGTATTTATAACCCATGCTCCCAAAGAAGTAATTAATTAAATTTTAAATAAAAACATGTTGTTTCTGAATGAAAATTGGTAAGCATGAACAATAAGATAAGACAGAGAACCAATCAACCAGCACATATTTTAACTGTCCCATAAGAGAGATGTACAGATACTAGTAATGCATGCGTTTCAGAGAGCATTGGGCCTCACCGCTAAAGATTCTCTCATTCCATTCATGTATGAAACATTAAGAAATCTTAGTAAAGACGCATGGGGCTGTATATCTAGTCCAGGCAAAAGCAGCTCTGCCACCAGAGGAAACGGACAACTGCTATGCCTTCTGTTTGGTTTCAGATGCATCCGTGAGGAAGGATGAAAATTAAGTTCTACAAAACCCTCACCATGCGCCAGCCATTGTGCTGAGTGCTTTTCATAAATGTGCTTTTTTTTTATCCTCACCATAACCTTGTGGTTTAAATATATTTAATCCTGATTTTGCAGGAAAAAAAAGAACTCGGGGACCGTGGTGATAAACAACATGACCGAGGTCACAAAGATATGACATGACAGAGGTAAAATGTAAACCCAGACTGGTCTGCCTTTACGTCCAATGTTCTTTCCACATCACTGGCGCCATATTTTGATGACATTGCAAGCACACTGCTGGTAAGTTCTTCCGTGCACTCATCCGAGTCTGCTTTGACCTCACATGCTTGCAGATAATGTAAATATCAGAGCTGGGAGGATCCTAAGATATAAACTATTTTGTCTAATCTGGTCATTTTATAAACGAGGAAACAGAGACCTAGAGAAGCAGAGGCACTTCCCTGAGGCCCCACAGCTGATTAAAGACATGGGACCAGCATTCACACCCCTGGTTTTAAACTCCCCTGGAGAAACTACTGCCAGCAAGATGCAATAGTAAATGGAACCAAACTCTGAAACACAGACTCCCCAGGCTGGGCTCTTCAGGAAGCCAGAAGAGAAAAGGGTGGAGCAAGAAGTATTTAAAAAGAAATCTCAACAGCAATTGAGCTTTACAAATCACAACAGACAAAAATCAATCTTTTATTCACCATCTAAAACTGAATTCGATATCTCAAAGGGGCACATATAGACACACACAACACCATCTGGGAAAACAAACTCCAACAAAATCAATTCCATTTCGTGCATTTGTATCCTGGGAAATATATTACTCCACGGAGATGGTGACTTTGATTTTGACTTGGTTTTGAATAAGACTTTGAAAAGTGGTCACCAGTCAAACTGAGACATGAAACCTTACAACCTTACAGCCCATGAGAAATGCAGACTTTATTTAACCCATTCCTTCATTCTGCAAACAAAGAAACTAGGACTCGGGCCTGACCAGTGTGGCTCAGTGTTTGAACATAGACCTATGGACCAGAAGGTCATGGTTCTATTCCTATTTAGGGCACATGCCAGAGTTGTGGGTTTGATCCCCACTGGGGTACATGCAGGAGGCTGCTGATCAAGGATTCTCTCCCATCATGGATGTTTCTAACTCTTCATCTCTGAAATCAATAAAAATATATTAAAGAAAAAATAAAGAAACGAGGACTCATAACAGAACAAAGACTCAGGATAGAAAAACATATTCCTAAGTTGATCATTTTCTATTGAGATCAGGAGTAACAGTTGGGTTGGCTAACACTTAGTAAAAGCATGGACTTTGGGAGCACACAGACCTATGCTCTGGTCCTGGCCCCACCATCACTATCTGCCTGACTGTTAGACACATTTGTTGGTTAATGCAGAACTATTACTAATCCACATATCCCTTGCCTGTTTCCTCTCTAAAGCCAGAGAAAGGCAAATACTCATTTTCCCAGCATCCCTTGAAGCGAGAGGTGCGACATAACTCTGGTCACTGAAACTTAAGTAAATATAAGCCACGGCTTCTGGAAAGATATTCACTTTTCATGATTAAAGAAACACACATGGCCAGCATTGCCCCCACCCTCTTGCTTCTTCCTTGAAAACAGACTTGCTATCTGAAGCAAGCACGCTGAGTCAAAACCATCTTACGGCCAGGAGCAGACAACCATAAAGAAGAAAAACCAACACAATGAAGATGGCGGAGGCAGAGCAGGATGAGAGGAAGAACTTGGGTTCTTAATGGCATATTGAAATGGAATCAGTAGCAGTTGTACCACAGAACTCTCATGGGGGGTGGGAGGGAACCTCCATTTGTTTAAATCAAAGTTAATTTTCCATCCATTGCATCCACAATTAGTCTCTCTAAGCCTCAACTGTCACATCTGTAAAACAACAAAGAAAAATACTTATCTCATCATTCTACTGCACAGCATTCAGTACATGTTACCTGTCTGCACCTACTATGTAATAGTCTTCTAGGAGTTGGGGATATAGTAGTAAATAAAAGGGTCCTTTGATTATAACAGACTTTCTAATCTTGAGAGCAGACAATAAACAAATACATATAAGAAGGGTATTTTACCATATGTTTTCATGTATATGTGGAACCCAAAGAGCAAAATAAATGATCAAACAAAACAGAAACAGACTCATAGATCCAGAGAACTGATTGAGGGTTGCCAGAGGGAAGGGGCTTGGGGGACTGGATGAAAAAGGTGAAGAGATTAAGAACTACAAATTGGTAGTCACGAAATAGTCACGGGATGTAAAGTACAGCATGGGGAATATAGGCAATAATATTGTAATAACTATGTACGGTGTCAGGTAGGTACTTGAAATATTAGAGGGGCCACTTTGTAAAGTATATGACTGTCTAACTGCTATGCTGTACACCTGAAACTAATACAAAGTACTATTAAGTGTAAACTGTCATTGAAAAATAAAATCTGTATAAAAAGAAGTGTATTTTGAAGACTTAAGTTAAAAACTGCATGTGAAGGCACTGTGGTTGACACACAGTAGGGCTTAATAAATAGCAGTTGCTGCTCTTATCATCCTCATTGGTTTTCGATAAACACTGCTTACATTCAATGACTTCCCTAAACCTACATACATATGAGTTATGAGCAATCTCAAGCCATCCCACAATGTCACAAGGAATCCCTGCCCTCTGACCTGCTGGTTAACTTTTCTTCTCAAGCTGGGAACATTCTCTTTCAGATCTTGAGCTTCGAAGGTTTACATGCGTTGAGAACTTTCCAACACCAGGACTTGTCCTGAATGATCAAAGCAGCGAAGCTGACGTGGCTGGAAAGAAAGAAGGAAGTTGGATATAAGTATCACATGATCTCACTCACTTGTGGAATATAATGAACAACATGAACTGATGAACAAAAATAGACCAGAGACATAGAAGCATAGAACAGACCATCCAACCTAAGAGGGAAGGCAGGGGAAGTTGGAGGGGAGGGAGGTGTTAAGAGAGCAATCAAAGGACTTTGTATGCATATAAGCATAACCAATGGATACAGACAATAGGGGGCTGAGGGCCTGTGCTGGGGGGCAGGAGCTGGCTGGGAGAGGTCAAGGGGGGGGGGAAGGAAACATACATAATACTTTCAACAATAAAGAATTTTTGAAAAAAGAAGGAAGTTGGAGAGGAGTTGGGGTTTGCTACAGGTGGCTGTCCCCTCTGTAAATGGAGAGCTGGCAGGGCTTTTCCTGAGCAATTAACCTATGCAAATGCATGTCAGTGATCACCTCTCTCAGAAGGTTGCCAGGGACACCTACCTGGGACTAGACAATAGAGTCCCAAATACCTTTGTTCTTCAGATGTCATTTCAATAAAAGGCTGATTTCATGGGTGGGAATAACAAGACAATGGAATAGAGAGCTGGATTTTGACATGCCCTAGAAATAGTATCATTGGGTCAATCCGGGCTCTAGTTCTGGATCCAACAATGACGTTGTGTGATCCTAAGCTATCAATCCCTTCTCTTCCCCGGGTCCCAGTTTTCCCATCAGAGCAATGATGGAGCTGGACTAGACAGGGTCTAAGGCAGTGGTCGGCAAACTCATTAGTCAACAGAGCCAAATATCAACAGTACAACAATTGAAATTTCTTTTGAGAGCCAAATTTTTTTAACTTAAACTATATAGGTAGGTACATTGTTATTAAATTAATTAGGGTACTCCTAAGCTGGCCTTTGCTAAAAACGTCTTCAATCTGATTGAGGTACATTCACTGAGGTCGACCCCTTCCAACTCTCCCATCCACACTCGTCTTGTATACTTGTTTCATCTATGTCCTTTCCAAAAACCGACTTCTGCGCATGGGCTACAAAGTTTCAATCGCACTGTACGTGTGCACCCGCACATGGTATTTTGTGGAAGAGCCACACTCAAGGGGCCAAAGAGCCGCATGTGGCTCGAGAGCCGTGGTTTGCCGACCACTGGTCTAAGGGAACTTGCAGCTCTGACATCCTGTCTTTTTATTTTTCTCACATCATCTGCTCACGGGACAAGCTCTAGTGAGGCTCCCTCCCCCCAGCAGCCGTGGAACAGGGTGCCTGCCTCTCTCAGCATATTTGCTAATGCCCAGCTGACAAGGAAAGAAAAGTGCTGACAGAAGCTCTGGCTGCCTCCGTGTTGTTAAACACCTACTTACAGCTCTAATAGGCTGGTTTTCACGCCCCGGAGATGGGGATTGATTGCTGACACTGACCTGGCAAGGAGGCGCTCCTGCAACCACCAGCCAAAGAGACTTAGGCACGTGGACTGGGGATCTGGCAAGTGGTACAGGAGAAACAGCGTGGAAAATAAGAATGGGAGATAGTTTTGTGTCGTGGTTAAGAACACTGGTTGCAGGGCCAGACAGATCTGGATTTGAACATGTTACTTCACATTTCTGAACATGTTTTTCAACAGCACTGGGCTCTGCCCCACTGTCCCAGGGAGGGAATCGTGATGGGCCTTAAAGTCATGGTAATCTTTTCTGCTTGCCAGTGATTCTGTAAATGGGCCAGCAACCCAATCCTGGCCATGGAAACCTGGCTAACTCCTTAAAAGTGTTCCTTGCTAAGAAAATAAATAAGCAAAAAAGGTACCTGCAAGCCTCTTGGTCATTAAAGTTATTCCACTAATTGAAGCCATCCTATGACCAGGAAAAAAGGCCTTGCTGATATAACGAGTAAGGCAGAGCAAAAAGAAAGAAGGAACCTGGGTCTGTGGTGATGCTATTGAGTCCCTAAGTCCTTCACAACCCTGCAGCTGCCCTATTCCCAGACGGTTTGCTGTTCTTGCTAAATGAGAAAATAATCCCTGTTACTGAAACTTCTTTTACTTGATTTTCTCTTCATTGTAGTCAAAGCCTTTTAACTGAGGTTGGCAGCAGTGATAATTGCTATCATTGCTAAAATTCTACTAGCCACAGTAGCATAAAAGCAAAAATTCAGACTTAGAAGAACAGGGCTCAAATCCTATTAATTCCCTTCAATATTCCGTACTCCATTTCCTTCCTATTGAAATACAGATATACCCTGAACATCATAAGGATATGAAAAGTCATAAAATATCTATATAAAGTTGAATATTATAAGTACCCACTCAGCAGAACTAGGCCCTCATTGTGACTCTGACATTAATGTTTCTGGTAACAATTAATCTTCCCTTCTCTATATCATAGTGTCTCTATCTGTAAAATTAGGGCAGTGATGGCGAACCTTTTGAGCTCGGCGTGTCAGCATTTTGAAAAACCCTAACTTAACTCTGGTGCCGTGTCAAAAAATATAGAAATTTTTTGATATTTGCAACTATAGTAAAACAAAGACATATTTTTTGATATTTATTTTATATAGTTAAATGCCATTTAACAAAGAAAAATCAACCAAAAATATGAGTTCGCGTGTCACCTCTGACACGCATGTCATACGTTCGCCATCACTGAATTAGGGTCTTGAATAAGTTTAAATCTAAGGTTATTCTTGAAATTGATATCCTATGAATCAAAGTGCTTATCTTTTTCTTTCATAGGCAGCAAAAAGAACATTGTTGGTAGAGATGGCAACAAGTTCAGTGGAAAAGCCATGGGAACCGCCTAGGGCAGTGGTTCTCAACCTTCCTAATGCCACAACCCTTTAATACAGTTCCTCATGTTGTGGTGACCCTCAACCATAAAATTATTTTCGTTGCTACTTCATAACTGTAATTTTGCTACTGTTATGAATCGTAATGTAAATATCTGACATGCAGGATATATTTTCATTATTACAAATTGAACATAATTAAAGCATAGTGATTAATCACAAAAAAATATTTAATTATATATGTGTTTTCCGATGGTCTTAGGTGACCCCTGTGAAAGGGTCGTTCGACCCCCAAAGGGGTCACGACCCACAGGTTGGCGACCCACAGGTTGAGAACCTCTGCCCTAGGAGGTTGTGTGCTGTGCTTAGAGCTGCTGCCCTGCATGAGCTGTCACTCACAGACAGTCCCACCTTGCACAGGTTCCACTTCACTCCCCTCGCACCTGGCCTGCTGGACAATTTCCCCAGCATTTCTGCCAACAAAGAAAACGCTGCCTACAAGTTCCTAGTCTTTCCTCATGGAGAAACAGTTATTTAAAGCACAAGGATGCTAAGAGCAAGAATTCTCCAAATGCAATTATTTTGGCTTGCTCCAGGAATTGTTTAAGAACACAGACAAAAACTCGCAGCCAAATCAACCCAACAGAACTTCCAACACACCCACTCCAGACACAACACCAGATGGGATGGCAGTAGATGCTGGTTTACCCATTTTCCAAGTGGACAAAGCAAGCTGGCCTTGTGCCACTGCATGTGGACTGACGGAGAACCTTACCATCTGTGTGGCATGTGGTCCTTCTACGGGACTCTCCCAACAGTAAAAAGAAAAGAAGGCAAAACTGTGCATGACATAATAGTTAAGATCAAAGCTTTGAAATAAATGATATCTAAAACCCAAATCTGGTGCAGTTCAATTCATTTTTTCCCTCTCTCTCAAAATGTGTGCCCTGTATACCTTGTATGTACCAGGAATTGTTCTGGATTTTAATATACTCTCCTACAGGCATACATATCTCCCCCTCCCAATTAATCCTAGGACCTCAAATATGTGTCCAGGTGTCAGGGTAGGTCCCTCCCAAGGCCCAAAGGAAGCACATTGGTCTACACTAGTCATAATTTCTCCCATTCGTCTTTGATTGTTATGGGTCTCCCAGTGAGCAGGTTCTGGGGTCTCAAAGACCATGCAAACATTTGATGTTTTGCTGGAAGCTTCACAGCTAGAGTTTATTATAGCAAAAGGATACCCAATAGGATCAGCAAGGGCAAAAGACACCCGGTGGAATCTGGAGAAACCACAGACAGGCTTCGATACACTACCTCCCTCTGATGAGGGGGCACATGCGTGTGCTCCTTTTGCCAGCTATAAACAACACAGTGACATGTGTGCAATGATTCTGCTTAGGGAAGCCCATTTGAACTCAGCATCCAAGGTTTTTCTCAGGGACATGCTGGGCAG
The DNA here is from genome assembly GCF_000327345.1 of Myotis davidii. NCBI lineage: Eukaryota > Metazoa > Chordata > Mammalia > Chiroptera > Vespertilionidae > Myotis > Myotis davidii. Next base: position 2,845,804 of record NW_006292696.1, on the reverse strand, counting down.
AGGGTGCATATCAGCATATCAGCACCCTCTGCCCGGCATGTGCCAAAATTCCAGACTCTCAAAAGGAAAGCAAGTGATCAATATCAATTACATCGTACGAATCGTTTAGGAGCCATAGCCACCCTTGGGAATTTGAGAATGATCACATTCCAAGTGCCCAGATGCCTGCCCAGGGCCAACCTTGCAAGCAGGCTCTGGCCTGCTGTGTTAACTCTGCTGCATAACACGTGGCTCAGTTCTGATCAATGATTCATAAAGAGAAATCTGCTGGAGACTTTCTGTAAAAATAATAGATCTGCATGAGAAAAAAAACAAAAAACAGAGGCCATTTTATTTATCCTTTTACTCCCTGCTTTTTGGATTGCTGAATAAAGATATATCTGGAACTGAAATTTCAATCTTGCAACAGTGAGAGGACAAGAATCAGGATGAAAATACAACATGCTGAGTATGGCCTGAAAGAGCACGGAAAGTGCCGGCATCTCTGAAAGTATCTCTGAGCAAGTGAACTAATTCAAAGAGCCATCTACCTCCACATTTTATTTGTGACAGAAACAAGCTCCTGCTGGTTTAAACCTGGATGTAAACAGCCACTGCACTGTTACTTGCAGCCAAATTCACTCCTAATTGATACAACCATCAAGCAAAACAGCCACAGCTCTTTTTTAATGAACTTCCAGTCTAGCAGGGGAGACAGATGACCAAATAATTACACTAACGATTATATAATTGCAAACTGAGACAAGTGCTCTGCAGGGAAGGCATTCTGTTGCCTAAGAACGTATAAGAAGAAAACTGGCCTATGCTGGTTACAAAGAGGTAAGAAAGCACCCATAAAAAAATTTGTTACAGTTATAGTATATTTCCACAGATTAAACTGCCCCAAAATGAACAGTTTAAAATGATCATTTTATCTTGGTCTATGACTTTGTGAGTTAGACATTCTGGAAAGTCTTAGCTGGAAATGCTTTGTTGGGGTCACTAATGGGGTTTCAGTCAGAAATTAACCGAGGCTGCAGTCATCTGAAGGGTCTGACTGGATCACAATGTGGTGCTGGTGATGCCGGCTCTCCTGGGGCTCAGCTGGCTGCTGACCAGAGCACCTGTGTATGGCCTCTCCACACAGGATCTCAGGGCTCCAAGCACAGCTGTTCCCATGAACAAAGTGGAAACTACATGGTATCTCATGACCCAGCCTCAGAAGTTGCATAGCATCGCTTCCACTGCACTCTTGGTCACAGCAGTAATGCAAATGCCCAGATCCACAAGCACAGACATGGACCCCCTCCTCTCAATGATGGACTATCAAAGAAATGATGGGTTTGTTTTATTTATTTTTAATATATATTTTTATTGATTTCATAGAGGAGGGAGAGGAAGAGAGAGATAGAAAGATCAATGATGATAAAGGAACACTAACACTAGTGGGGCCTGAAACATCATTCTAAACATGAATGAGCACTAATACAGTAGGAACCAAGTTCCTGACCTATTAGCCCAACAACTGATCAGTTGACTGATGTATCTATTTATCCATTTATATCCCACACCTCCTTCCTTCTCTCTCCTCGCCCCACACCACCTGTGTGCCTGTGTGTCTTATACACATACTCATAAGACCACCTGCCCAGTTGTTCTCTTTGAAATCTGGGGGCTCACTTGCTAGGAGTTGAGCCTTAGAAGCCCATCACTGATAGAAATCACATCTGGCAGACAAGTTATGGGAACATAATGTAGGGGGCCATAGGATTGAGTGGATGAGATGCACATTGGTTGATGGGACAAAGGAATAAGAGAAGAAGGAAAGGAGGGAAGGATGAAAAGAGAGGAAAGGAATGGAGGGTAGAGACAGGAATGGAGGGGAGGAAAGAGGAGGAGGAAACTGAAAGAAACTCTAAAATTCCCACTTTCCCTGGGATAAGAGAATGGCTGCCAAAATCATTCTTCCTGAGTCACCCTTGTGGGCAGATAGAGCAGAGAAAGCCACAAGCCATGTGAGCTAGTACTCAGGGACGCATCCCTGGCAGCCTACAAATATCTCCCCAGCTGGTTCTGTCTCTGCACCTAAAATTCCTCTCCTTAGGAATGCAGGCATTTTTAGGAGTCCAGTGTTAAAATGCAAATAGCTCCAGAGGGAGACAAACATTAACCAATATTAAACCATTATCAACTATTAGCATTTCTACAGGGATTAGAATCAGAGTTTCCTTCAGTGGGAGGGGATTTTTAGAGATTAGCTAGAGATAATGTAGTAACACCTGGGACATCAGAACAATATCCTCAGGGGAGAAAAGTACAGTCAGATGCTCTGATAGGTCTCATCCATCTACCTCATCTCCTCCTCCCTAAAATACACTTCATTCATTCATTCATTCATTCATTCATTCAACAACTCTTTTTCAAGCAGGTGTAGGCTTTTGTGATGCAGGGTAACCACGTAGACATTCTAGTGGAAACCTTAGACAGATAGAAACTCTTCAATCTTTGATTCCTCATCCTCAGTCTGTGTACGCATCCTGTGGTACATGCTTCATTCTAACCCATACTGCTATTTCCCTTTTTGGAGCTCCTACTGCATTATGCAAAGTCTCCCTCCGTTTAGTTCCTATCTGTGCTCTAGTTTTCTGTGTGCCTGTTAAACTTTCTCATCCACACTGTGAGCTCCAGAGGGCAGAGATATTGTCATGCCTCCTTGTAACCTTTACAAAGCACACAATAGGAACTCAAGGACTTGACTATCCATATGAATCACAGCTATTTTTTCTCACCATTCATCTCCTGACACTTAGTAGGTACTCTATAGACATGGTCAGAATAAATTACTACTACTTAATCGATGACATGCAAAGACGACATTCCAGGTGGGGTATCTCAGGGAAATGGGCAGGGCAAACTGTTAGTTAGGTCTGATCAAATTATTGAATTGATGCCCCCTCCCCTGGGAACTGACCTTTAGGCCACTTCACAATGGACATTCCACTTGCTTAGACCACATTCACCTTGATAAGACCATTATCTCTCCCCTCTGGACTCTCCCAGAATCCAGACATGAACAGAGAATTCTCCGCCCAGAAAAAACCCGCCTAGAGTCCTTTAAAAACCTCTGACTCTTCATCTTTAGGTGCTGGCACCATTTGGGGGCTCAGCCCATCTGGTACCCAGATGACCTAATAAATTCATACTTCACCCCTTTTTGGCCTCGTGCGTTCCTCCTTCAGTGACCCTAACACAAACAAATGGACAACACTTGTCCACTAGACATTTGAGGCTGGTACCAAGACAAAGAAGAGTAGATACTAAAGGACGACAGGAGGGCAGAGACAAACTCTGACCTTATAAATGCTTCAGTGCTTATTTTCCAGGCATGAATGGGCTAAAATGCCTCCTAATTTGGGACTTGGTGATTGAAGGATTGATTATTCAATTAGTCTGACTTGCTGATTAATTTTATTGCAACACTCAACATATACTGTGAACCTACTAAATGCCAGGCACTCTGCTAAACTCTTGAGAATAGAATCTTGATAGGAATTTAAGTCAGACTCTGCCTTTGAGCAGATGCTGTGAGCCAACTGTGTTATGATTCTGAGGTCTCTTCTCTGGGTATCTGGAGGCAGGCAGCAGATGAATATCTACAGTTATGAATAGCAATGGCTTTCAATCCTTTTGTCACAGACCGGAAATATCCAGAGCCACCGGGTAAGATAGAAATGCTATTGGTAAAGGGGTCAGGTAGGGCTTCCTAACCTTCCTAGGGCACTGGACCTGCTGGCCAGTTCAATTATGCCTTCACTGTTCATTTATTCTACAAATGGATCTGAAATACCTTTTACCTGGCAGACTCTGTAAGCAGTCATCCATTCCCAGCTTCTCCTCTCTTTACTGGTGAAGGGAATTTGGGCAAGTTATTGAATAATAGTGCCTCCATTTTTCATATATAAGTTGGGGATAATAATAATGCCTACATCTGAGAATTATTCCCAGGATTCAATATGTTGGTATATAAAAACAATTCTTTCTGACACATGGCACCTCGCTAATAATTTTTTGCTCTATGTGTAACTTGTGCTGGAATATATACTTGTCCATAACTCACTGTCTAGTGAGGGGGACAGACAGTTACAATGCATAGAAAGGTTCTGTGGTGGATAAGGCAGAGGATAAAATGACAGGACTGTATATAGGAGCATGGCTTATAAGTACATAAAGCACTTGAAATTGGGGAAATATTAATAAGTATTGAAGCAGGGTGTCAGGAAGATGGGAGTTACACTCTTTTCTCTACTTTGAGTCATGTCTGAAACTTTCCTTAATAAAAGATTAAAACAAACAAACAAAAAAACAGTCTTATGGATGTCCCTCCATCTGCATCACTGGGAAACTATTGTCATCTGATCCTGATCCTGACAAAAAAAAAAAAAAAAAAGCCCTGAAAGTTTAAAGTTTATTTTGAAGAATGAATAAGAACAAGATCTCTAAATATTCAAGCATCAGGAAAAATTGAGGAAGAGAGAGAGAAGGAAACTGGTCTTGCAAGGCCTGTCAGGCCATAAAAACTGTAAACAATGCACTGCCCTGGGAGGGTTGTGGGGGAAGGTCATTATCACTGGCCCCAGGACAGATCATCAGGTATGGCCTGGGGACTCCTGACACCTGGGGGCCTTCCTGTAAGCCCATGAAAGGGGTGGAACCATATCTGCAAGACAAAGACGCCAGAAGGTTATAAAAAGTGAAACCCTGTGCCTGTTACTTCACTCTGATTTGAAAATTATTCCCGGAGTCCATTGGTGTTAATAAACGGGGTCCCTCCCTTTCTCTAGGAGCAGGCTTGGTGTTTCTTTGGTCTTCTGTAATAAGAGTATAATGCTCAAAGCAAGGGCCCTAAGCAAATAGTTACACCCTGAATGCTAGATGCTCAGCTTTTTTATTATTATTATTTATTTTTTTATTTTTATTTTTTGCCAACTGAACTATCAAAACAATGACAGCCATATTCTCCAGGAAAGGTATTGGAAGAATCTTATATGGAGAATCTAACTGGCTCAAAAACAAGAGACTTTGTAGTGAAGCACGGGAGACTTGGTTGAAAAATTTGTAAGGATGAAATTCAGAAAAGGGAAGTTGGCTGAAAGCGACCCACCTCTGTTTTCTCAGAATTCCAACTTAGGGAATTTGGCCGAAGGCGGCCACTCCTATTTATTCCTTGACCTTTCCAAACAAGTCTGTGCATGCGCAGACCCTCAGGTGTTTCCCGGAATCTTTATGCTTAATCTTTAGGTGTCCTTGCTTAAAGGACACTGCAGACACATGTGTCCTCCCAAGATTACTTACCCTACTGATTGTATCCAAAAGACAAACTTTATCTCAAACTGTTGTCACAATAAAAGCCTAACAAGGTAGGCGATCAAGGCTGTCTGGTTCCTTTAGCCAGGCAGTCCCTTAGCCCTCTTTCACAGTGAACCTGTGTCAAAGTAATCATTCATCCATCGCTCGGGGTCTGCTGGTCAGCCCTGGCAAGACTTAAAGAGCCACCACCAGGATTTCACCCATAAAGTAGCCCAACCTGACAACCTTAAAATGCAAGTATGTACACAACACAAAATTTCCAATTAGTTTTGTGGCACCCATCCTTAAATATGAGCAGATAGCCAAAGATGACTAGGGATCTTAGGAAAGAAAGCCTTTAAAATGAATGGCAGATGAGATATCAAATAAATAGGGAAAAAAAACTTGGTAAAATAGAAATATTCAGGAAGATGAAAACTCACACATGCAAATAAAAAACACAAAGAAAACAATTGCCATTAATATCCTCATATAGAGTAAGGATGATATTGCAACCATAAAGTAAAAATACAATGCTATTAAGGGAGTCATTAAAAAAACATGAAAGAACTCTTAAAATTAAATAAAAATGTTATAGGAGAAATGAAAAGCTAAACAATGAATTAAAAGATGAAGTTAAAGACATCTCCCAAACAGAAGAGCAAAATGACAAAAGAATTAGAAAGAGAAAATATGAGAAAAATAAAGAATCCCTCCAGAAGATGCAACATCTATATAATAGGGGTTCCAAGAATGAAGAAAAGAAAAAATAGTAGAGAAAGTGGTCAAAGAAATAAATTCAAAATAATTTCTCATAACCAATTTTCCAGATCGAAAGCCTCATTAAAATGCCCAGCACAAGGAATGAAAATACTGTTAAGCCAAGCAACATCAATGAAAATGTCAAAATGCTAGAAATAAAGAAAAGATCTAAAAGTTCTCACACACAAAAGGGAAGGAAAAGAGCAGGTTACATACCAAGAATCAGTAAGCAGATACACTCCAGGTCTATCAACAGCACCACTAGAAGCTTGAAGAAAATGAAGTAGCCTTCAAGGTCAAAAGGGAAAATAACTTCCATATCCAAACAAATGTCAATGAAGTATAGAGATATTTTCAGACATGCAAATTACTTTCATTTTTCATCCTGTGAACCCTCTATAAGAAAACCAGTGAACAAAGTATTTAAGATGAGAGAGTAAAGCAAGAAAATGGAAGACATGGAATTGAAAGCAAGAAAGAAGAGAAGGAACAACTCAGGATGAAGATGAAGGGAGACCCCAGAGTGACAGGGGCCTAGCAGACCAGAGAACAATTCATCCAGATTAAAGTGAGTCCAGTTTTGAAGAGTGATGTCTCCAAGAATTTTTAATTGAGAAGAATACCTAATCTGTGCAAATGTCCTGAGAGAAGATAATGATAAGTAGGGGATGGGTACTGGAGCATAAATTCTAGAAAATTACATTTTTAAAAGATAAACAAACACAAAAGAGACAAGGATTTGCTCCACAGAAAATGGAAAGTTAGAAAGAAAAGGAAGCCCTGGCCAGTTCAGCTCAGTGGATAGAGCGTTTGCAGTCCTGGGTTCAATTCCAGTCAAGGGCACATGCCCAGGTTGAGGATTCAATCCCCAGTGTGGGGTGTGCAGGAGGCAGCCAATCAATGATTCTCTCTCTCATCATTGATGTTTCTATTTCTCTCTCCTTCTCCCTTCCTCTCTGAAATCAATAAATATATATTTTAATAAAAAGAAAAGGAAAAGGAATCATGGAATTTTACATGGTTCAACAGTGAATAGCATTTACATCATGTAAATAAGGGAATATTCATGCAACTAACTAGGCAGTGGCTACATTAGCAGGTAGAGGAATGGAGCATGCACTTGTATGCATGGAGGCAGGTGTCTTAAAAGAAAGATAACTTTTTATTTTCATAATAGGATACAAAAAGATATGTAGACTGAATAAAAAGCTCACATCGAGGTCCTATATGCATGTTATTTATAAATAAGATCTTTTTGAGATAAAAATATTTAAAATTATTGGACAAAGTGGTGGTTTTCATAAAACCCTGCTAGAAGTATTTTGCTCTGGCTTTGATTTAAAAATAAAAACTATATTAAAAATAAAAGTAAACAGATACACCATGTATGGCCCATTGGAGGATCACCTTTAACACTTCCATAATGAGAACTGTTCTAGTCCAATCCCCAACCCTGTTTACAGAAGATATATCAGACCCATCGGAGTGAGGAGACTGGCCCAGAAACCCCCAGGAGGTGAGTGGCATTGACAGGAGTAAGTATCAGATCTTCTAAGGTTTATAAACTTACAGAGTTTTTGTTTACGGCAGCCTGGTAAGATGCTGCATTTGCCCAAGGCAGTGCCTGCAGCCTCTGGGCTTCAGTCATTTCTGATTGCGTTCTGTAGGGACAAGCACCGGGGGAGATTTGAACATTGCTCCCAGGATCTTACAACCAGAGCACCAGGACCTGTCTATACCAAACCCGTGTAGAGTAATTAAGTGTCCTAGGAACTTACTCTTTTTTAAATTTATTTTTATTGTTGAGGGTATTATAAATGTCCTCCATTGTGGAAAACAGTATGGAGATTTCTCAAAAAATTAAAAATGGAACTTCCATTTGACCCAGCGATTCAACTTCTGGGAATATATCTCAAGACTCTCAAAACACCAATCAGAAAGAATTTATGCACCCCGGTGTTCATAGCAGCGTTAATGACAATAGCCAAGACCTGGAACTTACTCTCAACAATGATCCCTCACACTCTGGCACCACTGTTTCCCTTATAGCTCACACTTTAGCTCTTGCAGCTTCCGCTAACTGAGAAGTTTGTCATAGGTGGATGTGCCTTTCTTTCTTACATTGTTAAATAAATTAAAAATAAATCTTTGCTATCACACATATGGACAGCTGTTTCCTCTAGTCTCATATATAATAAAAAAAACAAACTAAACATAAATAGAACATAATCAACAGCTCAAAAGATAAACAAAAAAATTTAAATTGGAAGGGGGTTTTAGAGATAGTAGAGTTCTACCTACCTAATTTTTTAAATGTCCTATAAAGTTGGCCAAAAAAAGAAAAAGAAAAAGTTGTGAGGAAATGGGCATCATACGTTTTTGGTTGAAATGTTAAGGCAAACTTTGGAAGACAATATAGCAATAGCTATCAAAAATTAAAATTCACTTACCTTTTAACTCAGCAGTTTCTTTGCTAGGAATTTACCCAAAAGTATGTCAAGATATATGTACAAGGAAATTCACTGCAGCATTGTTTATAAAGCAACAATAAAAAGAATACAAGTCTCTCCTAATAGCAAATTGGTCAAATCATTAATTATTTATATATCCCTACAATTTAATAGTAAGTAACCTTTAAAAATAATCAGTTAGATTTATCTTGCTGATATAGAAAGATTTCCAAGATATACTGTTTAGTTAAAAAAGCAAGGTTCCACATAGTATATTCTCATTTGCTTTACACACACACACACACACACACACACACACACATTTTCCCAAAAAGGTTCTGTCATCTTTGGAGAGAGAAACTAGAACTCAAGAGGAGAGGCAAGGAAGAGCTTTGCTTGGTCTTATACCTTTTAGGAAGTTGAAATTCCAATCATGTATGAGTATAACTTTCTTTTTTTTTTAAATAATAAGTTTTAAAGTTAGATAACTCATGGAAAGCAATGAGTAAACTCTCAGGGAAGGGAAATTATTCTTCCCACCTTCACTCTAATAATAGCAACGGTCCTGCAGCTGAACTCGGAGGCCCTTGTCTAGTGACCTGCTGTGCTCCCCACTGCTCTCCCTCAGTTCTCTAATCTGCAAAGCGAGAATATTTCTTCCCTCTCCTTCTCTAGAAGATTTCAGAAAAAGATGCCTGGCCTCTGGTAGTCATGTCATAGCTACTTATTCAATGAATGAAGAATGAACGTGTGGACGACAGGGGCCACATGCTAACCTGACAGGCTCAGGGGAGACCTGCATGGCATTCTTGCAGACTCAGAGACCTAAAGTAACCACAAAGCATGGTCTGAAATTAAACTTTAACTAAAAGCAGTTATGGTGCGTAGTCACCTCCTAGACTGGTATCTTCACTGATAAGGTCAACCTTTACCTTAACTGAGCCTATCTGTCATTTTGCATCTATAATAACATACCCTTTGAAATGTCTAGGTAACTTGTAACTTCCCTTTTTCTGGACCCCTTGGGGCACAACCTATCATTTTACTTTTTATCCAATCCCAGGGGTTCCCCTCCACCTACCCCCACCCCCACTTTGCTTTCCCCGCCTCTCCAGTCTATCACCAATGGATTTTATGTAACCCCTATGATTATGTCTCTTTCCTTTGATTGCAATGTATAAATACAGATGTAACCCACCATTCTCCGGAGCATTATCTCAATTCGTTGAGGTTCTGCTTCCTAGCATATGTGGACAGTTTGGCTCAAATAAACTCACAAAAATTCTTTACAGGTTTCAATGGTTTTTACGTTAACAAATGAATGGACGAATAAAAATGAAGTGAGATCATGCATGTGGAAGTGCTGCGCTGAGTTAAAGGGTTGCTGCTTTAAAAGGGTTAATCTTCTCTCCCCACCTGGGACTTGACTGTCTGACCCCGAGTCCCCATTTGGAAAGAAAATGACTGTCCCAGTGACTACTATATCCGGCATGATAGATGAGAGACCATGAGGGAAACAGCCACCAAAGGCTTGGCAGTGGCTTCTCTTGGCTTTCCGATCACATCGCGGCTGGCTGTCAAGTCCATGGCCCAGCGATTTATGGTGTCCCTGGGCAGGAGCAGCGGCTGTGCTGCGGCTGCCCAGGGACAAGAGCCAAGCTCTTGTTCTCCTTGAAGCTGAAACAATTCCTCCTGTGGGCCAGGAGCTCTCCCTGCATCAAAGCAGAACAAATGCTCCCTGCCCGCCCCCCATAGCTTTGTTAGCGGGACTACAGAGCCAGGCTGGTGCAAGGCAGACATGGCCAGACGCAGCTTCCCCAACCACTGCCAGCTAGAAAAAGGCACTTACTATTTCTATCTTCGCCTCAGATGTATGCCCGCCTCCTGCAGCACCTCAGGAAGGGGGAGCAGAGAGCTCCCTATAATTCATTGAACTAACTCTAAGGCAGAATGCTGCGGGCAGCAGCGAGTGTGATCAGGATCTGGGACTGAATGAGAATGCTGGCTCCGGACTACAAAAGACCTTTGTCTCAACCCTGGCTGTGCTGCTGGTCAGCAGTGTGAGCTTAGGCAAGTTACTTAATCTTCCTGTGCCTCAGTTTCCTCGGCCATAAAATGACAATTCCAATAATATCTAGCTCAGAAGTTCATTGTGACAGTTAAATGAGATAATCCGTTTGAAGAGGACTTTGCAAATTACATTAAGTAGGCTGTTCAGCCAAGAACTGATCCCACTCACAATAGAGGGATAAGAAACCACATCCGGTTGGAGGAATCGTAAAAGGCTCTTCAAAGAGTGAGTCCGTAGGGTGTGGATGGTCAGAGATGCAGGAAGGGAATTCCAGAAACAGGAAACACTAGAAAAGAAGCCACAGAGGAAGAAAAAGAGGCTGGAGCAGCCGGGAGCAAACTACGGCCTGCGGGCCAGATCGAAATGAATAAAACCTGAATCTCAGAGGGAAGGCTGGAGTGGGTGGGTGGGACTAGCTCAGCCGGGGGCAAACTACGGCGCGCGGGCTGGATCCGGCCCGTTTGAAATGAATAAAACTAAAAATAAAAAAGACCGTATCCTTTTATGTAATGATGTTTACTTTGAATTTATATTAGTTCACACAAACACTCCATCCATGCTTTTGTTCCGGCCTTCCAGTCCAGTTTAAGAACCCATTGTGGCCCTCGAGTCAAAAAGTTTGCCCACCCCTGGGCTGGAGTGTGGGACTGTTTAGGAAGATGAGACTGGAAAGGGAACTTGGCTAAGGAAGGCGAACACAGCTTGGGGGCCAGGAGGAGCCATCCAAGCTGTGTGAGCTGGGGTGACGGAGGAGCCCCGCTGCCCCTTAAAGGAAACATTGGCAGCATCCACCTTGGCATAGATGAGAGGAACTGCTTGGTAGGGACTAAACAATGAAGGGAAGGTGTCCCTGGAACACCCACCTCCCAAACTTCCACTCTCCTGGAGACTATAACTGCCTACAGAGCCTTCTGTGGGAAAACAAGTTTATTAAGCAGAAGTGCTTCTCAGATGCCCCCAGGCAATTCCTTGAGTCTCCTTTATTGTAAATGAGGAACCTAAGGCTACAGCGCTTTCTTTCCTTCCCAAAGAAACACCACCACAGAGGATCTGTGCTGAGCCCCGGGCTGAGAGCCCTGGCAGCCAGTTGGAAGGGCCATTCAAGTCTCTCCTCCCCGGGCTCTGTCTTCCCAGCTTGGTCACCATCACGTTTGAATCAGACAAATGTCTATCGGCCTTCAGCCAAACCCTGACCACTTTCACGATTTTTTGTCACATCCTCACATTCCATTTACTTTTTTCTAACCTGTTCCCTCAGTGAATCCGTTTGTTTTTTGCTTATGCTTAAATATATTTGAAAAGAAGGGATCTTTCTACCACAGCCATGAATAGAAAACTTCTATTTTCTTCTCTAAATAGAAGGTAATCACCGTAAAAGGCAGAGGGAAAAAAATGCAACACAAACAAACCATCCTGGTGGTGCATGTTAACTACACTTATTTTGGTGATCATTTCACAGTATATACAAACATTGAGTTGTTATTCTGCATACCTAAAAACTAATATAATGGTAAAAACTAATATTATAGTAGCCCATGGCACAATGTCGCGTGTAGTAGGCCGCCTGTCCCATGCCAATTCCGCGGGAGGCAGGAGGGAGCCACTCTGCTTCCACGGGAGGCAGGCCTGGCGTCTCCTCTCCGGGCCTGCGCTTGGCCACAGAGGCTGCAGGCTGGCCCCCCTATCCATGTCCACTCTGGCTCCGGGGGGCCAGCTCCAGCCGGGGCGCAGCAGCTCGTCGGCCCCCTGCCTCTGTCTCTGTCTCTGCTCCAGGCCTCACCTGCACGCACAACCTCCATCTGTGTGATCGTGACCCATTACACAGAGGTGGGCAAACTTTTTGACTCGAGGGCCACAATGGGTTCTTAAACTGGACCGGAAGGCTGGAACAAAAGCATGGGTGGAATGTTTGTGTGAACTAATATAAATTCAAAGTAAACATCATTACATAAAAGGGTACGGTCTTTTTTTTTTTTTTTTTAGTTTTATTCATTTCAAACGGGCCGTATCCGGCCTGCGGGCCGCAGTTTGCCCACGCTGCTAGGGCATCCCGGCCTAATTTGCATATTTCATATATATGTCAATGTCAATTACACCTCAATAAAAAAAGCATCATGAAAATCTTGATAGAGACTCTTGCTCTCTTTTTTTTTCCAGAAGGTAGATTGACAAGTATTAATGAGGTGACATATAGCAGTGAATGGAGGTTTTTCTCTTCCTCCAGGTAACTGCAATGATTAAAAGAGGATTAAAGAGGAGATACCCTTCTCACAATGGATCCACTGTTACTTAACACAGTACCACCTAAAATGTTCTTCGTAGCCCAGCCGGCATGGCTCAGTTGTTGAGGATCAACCTATGAACCAGGAAGTCATGCTTTGATTTGCAGTCAGGGCACATGCCAGGGTTATGGGCTCAATTCCCAGTGTGGGCATGCAGGAGATAGCCGACCAATGATTCTCTTTCATCAGTGATGTTTCTCTCTCTCCCTCTCCTTTCCTCTCTCTCAAGTCAATAAAAATATATTTTTTAAAAATTAAAATAAAATAAAATGTTCTTTGTAAACCAGACTGACACATTTGCACCATTTAGCCAACATTGAACTCAATGATCTCTAAAAATCCTTATATTTCACTTTTCTTTTATTGACAAACATTGAGTACTTTCAGGTGTCAGGGCCTTTACCCAACCAGCGAGATGAATAGGAATATGTTGGCTGCTATCAGAATTGACAACCATGCATTCTCGACCCAGGTTAACTGAAAACTTGCTCTGTGTCATTGGACAAATTTTTCACCCACCACACTTGGGCCACACTGTCTCCACCTCTGAAACATTGAGGCTGAACTGCATGACTGTCGTGGGCTCTTCCAGATCTAACTTTTTATAATAACTAGAGGCCTGATGCACAAAATTCATACAAGAGTAAGCCTTCCTTCCCCCTGGCTGCTAGCACCAGCTTCCCTCTGGCACCCAGGACCTGGGTTTCCCTCTGGCTGCTGGCAGGCACCTGGGACCTGGGCTTCCCTTGCAGCCCTGGCTTCATCCGGAAGGTCATCTGGAAGGACGTCTGGTCTAATTAGCATATTATGCTTTTATTATTATTATAGGTAAAACCAAAGTGGGAGAATTTGAGATTAGGAAAAGGGTTAGTGCAGAAACTAGGGCGGGGGTAAATTTAGATAGCTACACAGGCAAGTGGATCTGGGAACGCTCTGAGGTGGGTGCTAAAGTTGGCTGGCTTAAAATTTGGGATTTTGGTACAACCACTTTAAAAAACAGTTTGACAATATTTGCTAAATGTAAGCGTATCTATAGACAATGATCTAACAATTCCATTCCTTAGGGAGAATGAGTTCTCATGTCCATCAAATTCATGTATAACTATGGTCATAGCAACTTTGTTCATAATTGCCAAACTGGAAACAATCCAAATGAACTGCAGCAGGAAAACGGATAAATAAAACAGAATAGAGATATACTGAAATAGTATGCAGCAATGAAGAAATGAACTACTGCCAGACTTAACATGGATGACTGATAGCCATTATGTTGATTAACAGAGGCTAGATATAAAAGAATACATGCCCTAGGATTCTACCTACATGCTGTTCAAGAAGTTAAAAAACAAATTTATCATAATAGAGGTCAGAATGGTGGAGGGGAGATATTTATGTTAATTGGAAAGAAGAATGAGAGAACCTTCTGGGCTGCTGTAAATGTGTTATACCTTCATCTGGGCACTGGTCACACCGATGAAGGCATATATAAAAATCCATCAAGCTCTACCCTTATAATTTATACTTCTTAATATGTGTAAATTGTATTCCAACAAAAAAGTTTTTAAAATGCTTTAAAAAACGGAATTAGCTATGTCTTCAAACCTCTACCCAAAATATTATTTAAGCTCTAAACCTGAAGCTGGTACAAAGAGGAAGCATAGTGAAATAGGAAATGTACAGCAACAGGTGTCTGGAGATACTGGTCCATTGGTAAGTACAGTAGCCGACAGGCCTTTAACTTTGAGGGACCAGGAAGCATGCTGATACTAATCAACCCAAGCATTTCCTCCCCCCAAAAGTGTCCAAACACACCAAGTTTTGCATATGATTTCAAGGGGCTTGTAAAATCCTTGAGGTCCATCTGTGGGCTACAAATTAGGAGACCATAGATTATGGGATTTTTAAGGTTCATTCCCAGGAGGATTATTTACATTTTGTTTTACTTATTTTTTTTTTTAGTGTTGCTATTACTGATTCTCTTCCTTTGTTTCCTTTCCACTTCAAATCCATTAGCTACCAAGACTACTACCTCTGGGCTGTCACTTTCCAGAGGAAGTTTAGGTTGGGGACCTAAGGGGATTATAATGGACACACACACAGCTGGTCTGGCCAAGCATCCCCCCTGCGCATCAAACTTACCCAAGTCTTAGGGGATGTGTGTTTACTGAAAAGACAGAAAAATCAACTCATCTCTAGGTTGCTGGAAACCTCTTCTTCCAGTTGTAACTTTTTAATAGTAATTATAAGCAAAGGGTGGGACTAGCAGTCTTTGTTTCCTCTTTCCACCTGCCTATCCCTTCCCTACCAGCGGCTGGGAGAGGGACCCAGAAGCCTGATGCGGTCCAGACTTTTCTTGTTTAACTGGTTTAGAGCTGCATTTTGTAAAAAAAAAAAAAAAGAGAGAGAGAGAAGAAGAAGAAAAAAGAAAAGAAAGAAAGGAAAAAAAAAGCAGACCACAGGTCTGAAGCCCAAGCAATATCTGACTCCATAACAGTTAGGTGATCCTTATAAAGTTCAGGCTACTGGAGCCCACAGAGGAAACCTGGAGAGTAGGGCTGAGAAGGGGTTATGGAGCCAGGCTGGGAGTTCTAAGGATGGGCAGACCCTTTCGTGACACTGAGACACGTGTGTATGTCTCATATCCCAGTGAGATCATGCATTTCTTAGGCATCACATGTGTTGCTATTTCATCCCTGAGGCTGACTGAAATCCTCACTTAGTCACCTCTTAACTGAATTGCATCTCAGCCACATGGCAGAGACTGGTGTCAGACTGGTGGATGTGTATCTACAGTCTACGTCTTTCTGACTGAGTGACTGTGATGTACAATCTAACTTCTCTGAGCCCTAATCTCTCCACATGTAAAATGAAGTCAAAATTTTTCCTACTGCAGCCCTAGCCGGTTTGGTTCAGTGAATAGAGCGTCAGCCCCACAGACTGATGGTTCTCAAGTTTGATTCTGGTCAAGGGCACATACCTCGGATGCAGGCTCAAGCCCTAGCCCCAATCAGGGGTGTGCGGGGAGGCAATCAAGCAATGTGTCTCTCTCACATCCATGTTTCACTCGGTCTCTCCCCCTCGCTTCCACTCTCTTTAAAAATCAATAGAAAAATATCCTCGGGTGAGGATTAAGCAAAAAAAAAAAAAAAAAAAAAAATAGTTCTACTTCAGTGGGTCAAGTTCTAATTGAGGTCATAGATATAAAGTGCTTAGAGAAACAGCACTGAATGAGAAACCTGTAAATATTTTTTGTAATTATTGTTCGGTCTGGGAACATAAAAGTAGATAAGATTTTGGCTTCCACTCCAAGAAACGTCAGGGTAATAGAAAAGATAGACAAGAACTAATTACAAAAAGTATGGGCAATGCAAAGTGAATACCCAAATACAGGCTACAATGGGATACCCAGAGACGAGATCCCTAATTCAGACTGAGGAGTGAGGAAAGACTTCCAGGGCCAAGTTACATCTAAGCTTAGGAAAACTGAAGGACTAGTAAGAAACAGTGTGAAGGGCTGGAGGCTGGAAGAAAGACATCGGCATCCTGGAGAACTTGCATTCTGAATGGAACAGAGTGAGAAGCCAAAGGCCGTGAGGTTGGAGGAGTCAGCAGGGCCCGATCACAGCCCCTGACACCTGCCTGGAACTTAGTCATCGTGCAGGAAGGATTTGTTTGTGCTGCAAATGAATCTGCCCATTTTATGGATGAGACCAATGAAACCGGAAACGTCACAGCTTGCTGAGCCAGAAAAGAGCCCAGAGCTGCTGGTTCTCTTCCTTTATGCCGGCTTTTCGATTGAACATGTTGGAAAGGCGAGGGCCCAGCTCCTGTGAGCTGGGTTAATAATCACTGTCTTCAGGCTGGGCAACAGGGAGTTGTGGGTTGCAATCAGCTCCCTCCCACCTGTGTTCTGGGACATTTTCTGAACTTAGTGGGATGGAGATGCTCAAGGAAATCATTCCTCCACTAGAAATTTGACAGATGAGGGAAAAGAGAAGCCAGGCCAAGGAGCCAGCACTGGAGTCCCGGTTCATTTTGCTTTGCAGGAGCCTCTGCTTCCTGAGGGAACACAATAGATTTTTAAAAAACAAATAAAAAACAAAAAAACACTTTTATTTTTAGGGAATGATTTGACAGGTGATGGTGACCCTATGGGATCAAGCATGGGCAGGGGGCGGGGAGGCGGGGAGCGAATAGAAGTGGCCATAGAAATAGTGCAATTTGGCTGAGCCAAGGGAGAAGAAAAGAGTAGAAAGAAAAGAAGTGATACTTGTGTTGGTCTCCAAGACTTTGTGAGCAATGGCCAGAATTTGGAACATTATGCTGAAGCAAAGGCCAACCAGAGAAAGAAAAAAATGGAGGGCGATTTGACTGAAATGACGAAGAAAGAGAAATCATGGTCTTTAATCTGCAAGGAAATGCGCAAATAGCATCAAACCCTTTGTTCCTTGGCACGATACCCATTTTCCTAAGGGAAGGCCTTGGATAAAGAGTCTCTCAGATCTCAAAGCTTGAAGGCTCTTCTGTGGAACCATTAAGAGAGACCCCTTTCAAAGCCCTGTACGGGGATGGAACAGATGCTCAAGGATACCCAGGCTGTCGTGGGAATGAGGGGTAGGGGTGGTTCAGGGACTAGGATATTTTTAGAGAAGAGTGTGTGTTATGTCGTAGATAAAAGAAGGGCATGCGTTAGAGACAGCTCAGAGATGGGCTATCAAAAGAAAGAATAGGTTTCAAGAAGAAAATCCAAACTCTCCTTTTTGGACATCAAAGGGCATTCGTAGTCTGCTATGTACTTTGCCATTTCTTCACACACTGCCATGGGCTCTCCAACAATTGTACAGGGAAGAGGTGCAGAGGGCGAAGTGCATGGAAAGTGAGGGGCTCCCTTGCCCTCTCCAGGCACGTCATGCTCCCAGCACCTCCCAGGTTCACCAGCCTGGAAGCTCTCTGAACCCTGTACTTTGGGGCTTTTACAGAGGACTCCTTAGATAGGCATGATTGATTAAATCACTAGCTATTGCCAATGAATTCAAACCCCATTCCCTCTTCCCTTCCCAGAGGTTAGGGAGCTGGGACTGAAAATCCCACCCCCGGAGTCTCATGGCTGACTCCGCTGACAAGCAGCCCATCTTTAGGGGGGGATCCTAAAGTCACCTCATTCACAGAACAAAAGACACCTGCGTCTGCTCTCTTCCATGAGGGAATTCCAAAGGTTTTAGGAGTTCTGTGCCGAAAACGGATGAAAGCCATGTGTGTATTTCTTAGAAATCACAACATCACAGGCAGAAGTACCCTCCTGCTTCTTCGTCAGTCCTGGGGGAAGATGGCTTTTGAAATGTGTGTTTTTGAAGCATACAGGGTCTTCAGGAATGCACCCCTCAAATAAAATTACTATCATCGTCCATATTTTGCAGTTAGGAAATCTGAGCCCTGGGGAAAGGTGGGGTCACTTGTTCTGAGTCAGGGCAGAGAGTGGCAGAAGATGGCCCTTGACCCCAGACAGTGTGGCTTCCTGCTCTGCACTGCCCCCCTGCTCCCGGAGGGAGGAAAGGCCAGTGCTCCGCTCTCCTCCCAGCTGCCCTGGGATAAGCCCAGGACTGACATTGTCAGCTATCGGTCACAGAAAGCCACCTCACTTCCCCTATTGTTGGTGCATTTTCATTGCTGTCAAGATTAATCAGCAACCTCAATGTTATCCTCTTTTGGACTTTCGCCACAATACAAACACTTATATGTATCCAATGTATGCCAACGTGTTTAATTCAAATTTATACACCAGTGATCTTTCCCTTACGTCTTAATTACATTATGCTTCCATTTACAGTTATCTGGTCAGATACAATTTATATGCAGGAACATGTGGTCAGAAAAATGAGCAGTGACATCGATGAGCTGACGCGTTTGCTGCCGCTTTCAAATGAACCCAATCTTCCCGATCTGTTTGAAGCAAACTTTCGTGTGATGTCAAATAGAGTTTTTCCTTCAAGGAGTGGGTTACCCTTTAGACATGAATCATGTGACTCACGGGAAAAAGAAAAGATGTCAATATCTGTGTGCCTGGCTGCGCACTAAACGCTTCACAGGGTTGTCTCACTTAATCCACACAGCCAACCTTCCAGTAAGTACTTTTGTCACGTGTGCATTTAAATGTGAACACACCCACACATTTATAGAGAAAGTGGTAGTGCCAGGCTGGTGTTGCTCAGTGGTTGAGCATCAACTATGAACGGTTCAATTCCCGGTCAGGGCACATGCCAGGGTTACACACTCGATCCCCAGTGTGGGGCATGCAGGAGGCATCCGATCAATGATTCTCTCTCATCATGGATGTTTCCATCTCTCTCCCCTTCTCCCTTCCTCTCTGAAATCAATAAAAGTATCTATTTTTTAAAAGAAAGTGGTAGAGCAGAATCCAAAACCTACCAGGACTCCACATCCCACCAGTGAAAACATGACCTCAGACTTCTTCCTGGACAGCTGTAGCCCTGGAAGGGCTGCCTGGCCCACTGAGCTGCAGCACCAGGGTATAAGGTGACTTTAAAAGTGAGGCCCGGAGCGTCTTCCCTGTCAGAGGTGTGAGACGGTCTCCATCCCCGCAGAGGGCAATGATTCAGAATCGATAGACCTGGCAGAACAGAGCTTCTCAAATTCAATGTACACAAGTCTCCTGGGACCTTGTTAACAAGCAGATTCTGATTCAGTGTATCTAGAGAGGGATCTGCGATTCCTAATTTCTCATCAACTCCCAGGTGATGTTTACACTGTTGACCTGTTGCCCATACTTTGTGTGACTAAGTTTTAAGGTACAGTATCCAGATCACACCACCAATGGCATTCAGAATCGTGTATTGGTAAAGGAAGGAGAAAACACAGGTAAAAAATGGACATTTAGATTAAAATGTTCAGTTGTGTATATATAAGATGATTATCTTGATGGTGAAGGTAATATTTATTACTATGCATTGGGCACTGTTCTAAGTTCTAATCACTTAATCCTCACAACGGTTCTTTTGAGATGAATACTATTATCATCTCATTTTACAGAGAAAGAAACTGAGGAGCAGGAAGTTGGTAACTTGCTCAGACACATTATTTAATATAGAACCAAGGTTTGAACCCAGATAACCTGGCTCCAAAGATGGGCCTGACACCTGGCCCCATAAAAATGACCTAGCAATGTTAGTTAACCACAAACTCAGGGTGGGCCAACATGTGTGCCACTGGCCAAGAGCATATACAATGATCTTTTATAGATGCTCCTCAGCTTATGATGGGGTTATGTCCCAATAAACTCATCATCTGTTGACAGTGTCGTCAAAAAATGCATTTAATACACATAACCTACCAAACGTCATTGCTTAGCCTAATCTACCATAAACGTCTTAGGAACACTCACATTAGCCTACAGCAAAATCATCTCACTGCCGCTGCCAGCAACACAAGAGAGTATCATACCACATATCGCTGGCCCAGAAAAAGATCAAAATTCAAAGTACGGTTTCTACTGAATGCGTATTGCTTTTGCACCATCATCAGGCCAAAAGTCGTAAATCGAACCATTGTCAGTTGAGGACTGTCTGCACTGATAGAAGCACAGGTCGGGTTAAGTGACAATCGCGGCATGCTGAGGCCGGGGAGAAGAGCATCAGGGGAAGTGTGAACTCCACCGGCTGAAAGGAAAGGGGAGAGGGCGGTGTTATCAGGCTCCATGCTGGAGGGACCACAGCAGGAGCTGCAGGATGGAGGGTCACAGTCACATGCTGAGGGTTGAGAGTCATGCTGAAGCAGGAAAAGAGTGGGACAAAGGACCCAGTCCTCTCTCCTTCCCCTTCCAATCACCCTCTACTTCCCATCGGCCTGACCCATATGGTGCAACTCAGCAAAAGAGCCTGGGTGAAGTAGCCCAGAGGGACCAACCTCTCAAGGCAGGGGCAGGACAGAGAACAGTGGAAATGGATGCAGAGAGGAGGGGCAAGTGGGCAATAACCAGCACAGGTGGTAGGAACCTGGGAACCCTCCTATCTAGGACACATTAGGCAAATGTGGATATTTATAAGTAAGGAGTGACAACCTGGTGGGAACCTATTTACCACAAGACAGCTTGCAGGGGTGATGTAAACAGCAGAGATGACACAGCACTCCAGCAGACAAAACAATGAAGAGTGGAACAAACATGTATATAGACATAAACTTGATATAGAGAAATTTTTAACAAATACGAAAAGCATTGTTATAGAGGGTACAGAATTTGTCATCGCTAAAAATCTTCCAGCAGAGGGTCCCTGTTGGGGGTTTTATAAAAAAGATGCCTGCCCAGCTGGTGTGGCTCAGTGGTTGAGTGGCAACTTATGTACCAGGAGGTCATGGTTCGATTCCTGGTTAAGTGCTCCATCCCCAGTGGAGTGGCGTGCAGGAGGCAGCCGATCAATGATTCTCTCTCATCATTGATGTTTCCATATCTCTCTCCCTTTCCCTTTCTTTCTGAAATCAATAAAAAATATATATATTTTTAATGAATATATCCCAGCATAAAATGGGTCCAGATGACCTCTGAGGTGTCTTCCAAGCTGAGGTCCTACAAATGTGTGAAGTTATGACAGGCCAGGCCAGTCCGATCTCGCTGGAGATTGCTGAGTCAAACTGCGCCAGGAGCACAGCCTGGGGACCTGCGAATGCTGCTCAGTCAGGCCAATCCCTCACCTCTCCCTGACGTTGGGGGAGAGATTACTCCATCTCCGTCTCCGTATCTGGCCTGACAGCCAGAGCCTCCTTCCTCATAACAATGACACCCCTGACCTCCCCCGAGGGTTCTCGCTCTGCCTCTGCAAGCGAATTGCTAAGAGGATCACATTTGATGGGCTTTATATGCAGAGGGTCTTACGCTTAAAGCATGTGAGATGAGCATCCACTTGGGCTGAAAATTAATCCCTCTAACATTCACGCGTCAGTGTTACTAACGAATGGGACAAGTGGTCAGTCTTCTCTTAAGGTTACAGACAGGGGATCTGGTGACAGATAGATCTGTGTTCAAATCTTTACTTCACTGTTTGATAAATGTGTAGCCCAGGGGAGGGCAAACTTTTTGACTAGAGGGCCACAATGGGTTCTTAAACTGGACCAAAGGGCCGGAACAAAAGCATGGATGGAGTGTTTGTGTGAACTAATATAAATTCAAAGTAAACATCATTACATAAAAGAGTACGGTCTTTTTTTTTTAGTTTTATTCATTTCAAACGGGGCAGATCCGCCCCGCGGGCCGTAGTTTGCCCACAGCTGGTGTAGCCACAGACAAGTTACTTGGTTCCTATGAACCTCTATCTCCTCTTCTACAAAATAGGGATATTGTTACCCACTAGAGGCCCATGAAACCATGCACTGGTGGGGTCCCTAGGCCTGGCCAGCGATCGTCGCCAGGCCTGTCAGAGCTGGGCCGGAGAGGAGGCGATGGTCGCCAGGCCGGGCGCAGAAGGAACGGACACCAGATGTTGCCGCCACCGTTGTCAATGCCCTGCCACCATGCAGTTGCTCACCACCTCGCAGTTCCCCACCTCCTCTGCTTCTTTCCTCACTGCAGTGGGCGGGTGGCAGGCGGATCAGGGCCTGCTGGCCAGGGGGAGGGACTGGGCATGGGAGGTTGGCTGCTGGCCCAAGGAGGGAGCCAGCCCTCGGCCCCCCTGGGAAAGGGGCCGTGTCTGCCACCACCCACCCCCCGTTTGCCAGCCCAGCCCAGAGCCCGGTCCCGATCAGGTGATCGGGGCCTGCTGGCCAGGAGGAGGGACAGTGGGAGGTTGGCCAGCCAGGGGAAGTTGGCTGTGGGAGTGCACTGATCACCATGGGGCAGCTCCTGCATTGAGTGCCTGCACCCTGGTGGTCAGTGCGCATCATAGCGACCGGTCATTCTGGTTGTTCTGGTTGCTTAGGCTTTTATATATATAGATAGCTCAAAATCATTAAATGACAGAAGGTACCTAGGACCTACTAAATATACTCACTAAACAATAGCTACTATTATTAACATCGTCATCATCATCAGAAGAAGAAATAGAACAACCTGGGTCCAGGAGAAAAGATAAAATACCAGAGAGAAAAGTCATGAATGAGGAGGTGAGACTGTTTTCAAGTCCCACCTGATCTCTGTTCAAATAGCAATCTCTCTGACTCTCACTACTTCCTCTTTGTTGGAAAAGTATAGTAACCCTTGCCCTACTTAGTAATCTCATGAGAGAACAGAAGGATGCTAGGGAGATCACCTGTGCAAGGTGCACAAAAGCTGGCGCTGACCAGCTCAGGCAGCAAACCTAAAGCAGCCAGGAGGGTGGGTAGGAAGGAGCCCGTTGGGTGGGTGGAAACTAAGTCTATAGGGAACAGAGGGCTGGAAAATATGCATCTCACCTAAGGGTGGGAAGCTGCTACTCCTCTCCACCAATCTATTGCCAACTGCTCTGATTCTCACACACACACACACACACAACTAGATATCTAGAGTTTTCTATGAAGTTTTCAGTGTTGATATCTACTTAAAATTTTTAAACCTTCATGGATCAAATAGAAACCGTTTGTGGATATCAGTTTGGGATCTCTAATAAAATATGATATATTCTCTCTCCTCTCACTCTCTCCCCTCAAATAAGGAAGCAGGGGAGCAAAAAGGTCTAGCAATTTTCCCAAAGTCACACAACCAGCTAATATTGCTAGGGATAAAATGACAATAGGGATTTCTTTCTCAGAAGCCCTTTGCTACCCTCCATGTGGTAAGAAGGTGCTTGTTGTTGCTGCTCATAGTCATACGTGCATGTATTTTCTCTATGAGTAAAATCCTGCCCCGCCCCCCCCCCCACCTTTTTTCTGCCTAGCATTGCGCATGCATCTCTGCAGGCATCCATCTCTGCCCGGGTGAGAGCTGCAGGCTCCATTACAGCATGGCCCACGCATGTGAGCGCAGTGACAGTACAGCTGTGTCGGGAAGGTGGTGCTTTCACAGGCCCCGATGGGAGTGATAATCTTCTACCAATGCTCCTCTCGTAAACAGCAAAAAT
The DNA here is from genome assembly GCF_000327345.1 of Myotis davidii. Lineage (NCBI taxonomy): Eukaryota > Metazoa > Chordata > Mammalia > Chiroptera > Vespertilionidae > Myotis > Myotis davidii. Next base: position 2,821,875 of record NW_006292696.1, on the reverse strand, counting down.
AATAGGTGCCATTAAGTGGCTTACAATTTACAAGAAAGCCTTATTTAGGGAGGAAACACGTTTCAGTAGATAGAATAATAAATCTTGTTGAGCACTGCTAGATGACAGGCCTGGGCCAAAACTTTGCATGACTTACTTAATGCAACCCTATGAGGTAGAAAATCACTAGTCCCATTCTGCCAACTAGGAAACTGAGGCGCGGGGAGGCACTAGTTACTCAGGGTCACATCACTAGCGACAGAGCCAGGCCGTGAACAAGGCAGCCTTACCCCAGAACCTACCCAGTGTGTGGTCTCCTTTGGATGATGTAATTTAATCTTCATAGTGACCTTATGTGGCTTCATTGTGCAGGCGGGTGAACTGAGGCTAAGGAGGATAAGCGTTTTGCTCAGGGTGATGCAGCTGGCACGTGGCAGACTTGCTGCTGTTTTGCATAAAACATTTGTGGGAAGGAAGGGACCACATTTCTCTAAGTTGTTTTCTTAGTCTTCAGTATTTTCTCACCTGCCCCTTTTCAGAGACTGGCCCCAGAGTCATGCCCAGGCCCCCAGGTCAGGCACGAGCGCTGCGGCAGAAGAGGACCGCAGTGACCTTCTGCTCGCTGACGTCACTAGAACATAAGCTCCTCCTGTTGAGAATCAGGTCTATGTTCTCACTCTTGTATTCCTAACTCCTGGCCCAGAGCCTCAATACATATTTGCTGAATGAATGAATGAATGGAGTGAATGAATGAGATAAATGCACAGTGAAACTGTCTGAACTCTCCAGTTTGTCCCAAATACATTTCAAAGATTCAAAAGAAGAGTAACCTTTTGAGGCTTAAAAAAAAAATTATTAGCAGAAAGCCAGAGTGTGTTTAAATACATCTTTTTAATGCTAATGAAGAAATCATTTAAAAGGAAGAACAAGAGAGCAATCTGTTGGGAACTAGCAGCCTAGTCACTTGGGCACCCAGATAAAGAGACGTCAGAAGGAGAAAAGCTGGGAAATGTGGCAGGAGCTTCTCACAGGGCCCTGGAGCGGGAGGCCTCGCTCAGTCTCAGCATCGGTGCCTCTGCCGTCCCCTCTTCCCTCCAGGCCCTCCTCCAGGCCTACCCTGTCCCACAGCACTGGGTTAGAAGCACTCTGAAGCAGGAAGAATCCTTCCTCCGCTGCCTACAGACACCTGCCACAGCCAGGACCTGTCGCGTGGGTTATGGCATCTGAGGCTCCTCGCTTTGTGTTCACATGTTCTCACTGATGCTCACAGGGCACGTGTGACCCTCACAGGGCACGTGTGAGGAGCTGCTGAAAAGTGATCATCCCCTTGGACAGCCTCAGGCACAGAAGCAGCAGATCGAGCTAGTGAACAGCAGACCCCTGCGTCCATCCAAGAGGCCTAACTCTGGCCCCGGGCCCCTTATCTCCTTAGGCCTCCTGAGCCTGGCATTCCCTGGGGGAGGGGAGGCTGTGGACACAGATGGGGATGCCCCTCTATTGGGGAGTCAGATTCTCCCCTTCCTCCCTCCATTCTCCAAACCTGACCCATGCTTACACCAGAGCAATAGGACAAGAAGTATTATCTCCCCCAAGCTCGGCAACTAGAGCACCCCATCTTATTGACCACAGAGATGGGTCCAAGAGGTGGACATGTGACCCATGACAAACCAGCCCAAACCCTTCCCTGCTGGTTCCCAACAGATTGTTCTCTCTTGAGGAATTAGCACCTTCTAATACAGCGGTTCTCAACCTGTGGGGGTCGCAACCCCTTTGGGGGTCGAACGACCCTTTCACAGGGGTCGCCTAAGACCATCGGAGAACACATATATAATTACATATTGTTTTTGTGATTAATCACTATGCTTTAATTATGTTCAATTTGTAACAATGAAAAATACATCCTGCATATCAGGTATTTACATTATGATTCATAACAGTAGCAAAATTACAGTTATGAAGTAGCAACGAAAATAATTTTATGGTTGGGGGTCACCACGACATGAGGAACTGTATTAAAGGGTCGTGGCATTAGGAAGGTTGAGAACCACTGCTCTAATAGATAGAACGGTAGGTGTTCCAATATCTATTCGACCTCAGATGATTTCTCTGAGCCAGTGATGGTCACTCGTTCTTCTAATCAGTAATCGAGTCAATACTTGGTGTGTGACCCAATCCTGGCTCTTGAGGGGATGTGTGTTGGCTAGGAGAGACTCCGCTCTCCTGAGTTAGACACCGCACGGTTGTGGGGTCTGCGGGTGACACTGGGAACTCACTCAACCATCCTGCCAGCAGGTTAGAGATGAAGCCAACACTGGGAATAAAAACAGGAAATGGAGAGACCCAGGGTGCAAGGACTCATCGAGCCATGGGCTGTGTGTTGGCTGGAGCCTGCCCTACCTCTTGGACTTCCGGTTTCGTGACTTCACCAATTTCCTTTTTATGTAAATACATTGGTGCCTGGGCTTTCTGTTCATTGCAGCCAGGAGCCTCCCTAGGGATCCATGCCCCTTTCTCTCTGGCCGCGAGGATGCTACAGACACACAGGAAGCTGTTGGCAGTTACCGCGGACAGCCCCTCGCCAGGGAAGCAGCGGACTTAAAGCAGGAAGGAGAATGCTGACAGGGAGCAGAAATAAGAGGCAGAAAGGAAAAGAGATCTGAGGATGTTCAGGTTTGGGGTTTGTGCAGCCTGCTCTGCAGCTTGAGTCTTTCCAACTCCATGTCCCAAAACGAGTTTCAGGGCCTGCACTGCAGGGGAAGGAGCCCTGGACACGTGCTGGGAGCCTCATTCCTAGTCTTGCTCCAGCTACTGACTTGCTGGGGGGCTGTACACCCTTCCTTTCACTGGATCTCTCGAACTATCTGTAAAATAGAGAGAGGAGCCCCGGCTGGTTTGGCTCAGTGGATAGAGCATCAGCCTGCAGACCGAAAGGTTCTGGGTTCTATTCCGGTCAAAGGCACATGCCCAGGTTGTGGGCTCAATACCCAGTAGGAGGAGTGCAGGAGGCAGCCGATCAATAATTCTCTCTCATCATTGATGTTTCTGTCTCTCTCTCCTTCTCCCTTCCTCTCTGAAATCAATAAAAATATTTTTAAATGTTTTTAAATAAAATAAATAGGTAGAGGAGGCTGAGACGATATCTGTCCTGGGTTCAAAATACATCCCAGTGATTTCACTGCTATGAGTTTCCCCCAAGATGAACTCTAAAGCCACTGAGACATGTCCCACTGTGCAGAGATGGCTGCTGCAGTGTTGTTTACAGCAGCCCCTAGCAGTGCACCCTCAGCACTGGTGAGATGAGCGGCAGCCATGGACCAAATCAGGCCCACAGCCCGCTTTCCTATGGCTTGTGAGACAAGAATGGTCTTTATATATTTTTTAAGTATATCTGTATTGATTTCAGAAAGGAAGAGAGAGAGAGAGAGAGAAAGAGAGAGAGAGAGAGAGAGTAAATGTTTGACTAAGTCAGTCAAGTTAATTTAATTATGTTTAATATTTTTATTGATTTCAAAGAGGAAGGGAGAGGGAGGGAGAGATAGAAACATCAATGATGAGAGAATATCATGAATCGGCTGCCTCCCGCACACCCCACACTGGCGATGAAGCCTACAACCCAGGTGGGGAATTGAACCGTGACCTTCTGGTTCATAGTTTGACGCTCAACCACTGAGCCATGCTGGCTGGACTGGGCTTTATATTTTTTCAGCATTGTTAAAAGAGCAAGGAGGAGGAGAAGACGGTACAAAGACCCGATACCCACAAAGCTTGTAATACTGGATCTTTGTAGAACAAGGTGGTTGACCCATAAGCCATAGTATATTCTTCCTGTAAAAGAAGCAGCCGTTGAAAATGAAAAGAAGGCTCCATATGTGTTGACATGAAGAGATCTGCTACATATTGTTCACTAAAAATGCGAGTACCGAACAGCATGAGCAGTCGGGTTATGTTTGTGTCAAAGCGTAGGATGCGAGTTACTTGCAAATAACATTTCTGGAAGGACACACCAGAAACTTGACAGTGGTCGCCTCTGGGGAAACGAGACTGAAATGGAGATGGAGATGGTGATGGAGAGGAAAGCCTTTTAAATTTATTTTCTTCTCCACTCGTTGGCGTTTACACGAGCACGTTATGGCCCTGACCATGGAAATGAGCCAGTTCCACGATATGATCTCTTGGGGCACCTACGGCTCTGAGTCTCTCTAGAATAATAGCTTCCAACACTGAGCTACTGTTTGTCACCGGGTGACAGCTACTATGCTAAGCACAGTCTACACTTTCTTTCTCTTAATTTTCACAACAGCCCCCTGCGGTCATGGTCCCCCTTGGCCAGATGAGGAGACTCAGTCTGCGACCTTGCGAGCTGGAGCTGCAGCTGAGGATTCTGGGTCTCTGGCTCCACTGCCTGGTTCCCAGTGGTGACATCCTGATACTGTCCCCAGTCCTGACACTCTTCCCAATCGTGATGCCTCTGAGCCTGAGGGTCAGAGCGAGGTTGACTCTATGAGTAACTGGAAGCAGCAAAAAATATGTGATATGATTTGAAGGAGGTCAGAGTATATGGCCAACTACCGTATTTGCCGGCGTATAAGACGATTTTTTGGCCCTGAAAAATATGCCTCCAAGTGGGGGGTCGTCTTATACGCCAGGTACACTTCAGATAGACTGCCCATATTGCTTGCCCCGTGCCATAGTGGCCTCCCGATGCCCGCCCACTTCATTCCACATACCGTTCAGGCATCAGCAGCGCTGCTGGGTGTATGCTCGGCTGTTATGCGATTTTGCTGTTATGCGATTTTACCACACTCGCAAAATCGCACACAGCCGACCATACACCCAGTATGATAGCGCAAAATCACGAATCGCGATACCATACTGGGTGTATGGTTGGCTGTGTGCGATTTTGCGAGTGTGGTAAATTCGGGTTACCGTATATTTCTTTACATATGCATTGAAGATTCGCGATTTTGCGCTATCATGGTGCCTGTTAGAATGTTGAAGAGCTCGCACTTGCGCACTAGTGAGGTCCCAGGGAGATGCTGATGCAAGGGTGGACCAGACTGCTACTATTTGTTATCTTACTTCTATCATTGACAGTCCCTCTAGGTTGTGGGCTGCTTGCCTGTGTTCCTGAGAAGCATCTACGGTACCAGTCTATAGAGTGTGTTTTCTTTAGTGAATTACCGGTATGTTTACCGGTAATAAACTTGCACTGTTTTATGTATATGTTTGATTACATACAGCCTTGTGACAGTTTTCCTGCATGTCATAAGCATTTGAATATAAATTAAAATGTTAAAATCAAATCTGATATTGTTTTACCTTTTATTTGGTGTGTGGAAGGTGTGCGGAAGAGGGGGTAGTCTTATACGGCGAGTATATAACAAACTCTGTATTTTGAGTGGAAATGTTAGGGGGTCGTCTTAGACGCCCAGTCATCTTATACGCCGGCAAATACGGTATTTCTCTTTCTTGGACCCACTGCAGACTGTTAGGAAACGGATGGCAGGGGTGGAGGTCAGTTTTTCACTGGGGAGTGAGAAAAACCCTCAGATCACATCATGCAAATGGAACTTGCTTTGTTCATGGGGGAGGCTGTGTGGCCTTGGGTAAACCACAGGCCCTCTCTGAACCTCACTGCACTTACTTCTAAAATGGAGAGGACAGCCCCAATCGGGGCTCGCAAACCTAGGTTGACCAGGCCAGGCTGGTCAAGTTAATGGGCCCAAGGTCCAGGTGGGGACAGTGGAAAAACAGAGAATTCTTGCCTGTTTAAAAGAGGGCAAATTCTTACAGATTGCTGCCAAGGGTGACTGCAGACCAGTGCCATCCAATGGTCTAGTTTTTACGAGCAGCCAGAAGTGGCATTCTCACATGAAAATATCCAACATTTAAATCTTGCCATCTCATTCTAATATTGGAAAGAAAAAAAAAAAACACCACTCTGGTGCCAAACCAAATCCACCCATCAGTAGCCTGCAGGCCTGCCAGTTTGCCACCACCGACTGGTAAGGTCACCAGGGACACTTGCAGCTTCGTGTCACTGAGCCCCTCATGGGCCACAGGGCTGCAGCACCCAAAGGCCAAGTTTCCCTGAGCTTCCATTTGCAACAGCCGTCAGGACTCTGCCTGCTTCCTTTCCCTCGGCCACATGTCCTGCTCACCCCAGCAAATAAAACATGGCCAAAATCCGGGAAATACAAGTGCCAAGCAAGAGCAAGAGAAAGGCCGGGGCTTCAGTCATGTGGAAGCAGCATCAGGAGGTGACGTGCACCCTGAGGAGGCGGGGCAGCCTTTGCTGCAATGACCGACACCCTATTCCTGGGGACAATCCTCACAACTTTGGCAGGAAGAGGCCTCTCCCTCTGCAAGCCGCCAGCGTCCTCAGCATCTGTGCACGTCCACCTGAGATTTCCACCCAAGGGAACGGGCACTCAATCTAGGAGGCACGAGCCCCCACTGGCCCACCATGAAGGCCCAGCTCGCTCTTCATTCTGACGTGGCTGCAAGCAACACAGGGCTCAAGGCGACAAACTCAAGGTGACTGGAATCCTGAGCACCGCCCAGTGGTCGTGTTCGTGTGTGTATGTGCACGCGCACACGGGATGGGGCAGCAATCATTTGGGCTCTTGACAGCCCTCACATCACAGGAGCAGGAAGAACACGTCACACGAGAGAAATGGAAAACTGCCCCACTCAGGAATCAGCCGTGACTCCCACTGCACGCAGAATGAAGCCAAGCGCCTGGCATTCGAGGCCACCTGTCTTTTAGCACCAACCTCCCTTTCCAGTCTCACCCACAACCATACCACTCCTTCAAGGAATATCAGTCACACAAATATTTTCCCTAAATGCTCCCACCTCCCACTTTGCTCACTCTGTCTAGAATGCCCCTCCATTTGGAGGGAGTCAGGTCATCATGTTTAATGAAAAAATAGGAAAGAAAAGAAGAGAAGAGAAAAGACACAAAACAATTTAGGTGATGCCTTGTACCTGTCCTAGTAGTTCTATTACACAACCACCAATAATACCTTCTGACCAATTCGACCATGCAATCATAGAAGTAACAATAAATGTCATTTATTGAGCACCTGCTATGCGCCAAGCACTGTACTGCATGCAGTACTGCCTGCAATGTTTACCCCTCACATCCACCCTATTAAATGAGAACACTAAGACACAAAGAGTCCATAACTTGCCCAATGTCCCACAGCGAACACACGGTAAAGCAAGGATTCGAACCCAGGACCTGTCTCCAAGCCTGCGTCCCCACCACTAGGAGGTGCTGCCATCCTCTGAGGTCCTGTGTAAGCGCAAATCTCAGTCACCCATCACACCGTGGGGCCCAGCGTGGGAGACAGCACAGCAAGGAAAAGGGGATGAGATGGAGCCGGGCAATCTCGTCACTGATGCTGGTCACGTGACCTCGCCAAGCCTCTCTTTGTGTCTTCTCTAATGAATGTGTAAATTACATAAGTTAGCTGTATACAGTGAGTGACCCCATATATGTTATTTCATCCAGATTTATTACAAAAGGGCCAAAAAAAAAAAAAAAGAACTGCAGGTGGAGTTTAAAGTGATATGAATGTCTTAGTGAAAATAATGGGGAAAGGTGGCAAAGGAGAGAGACATGTGTAAACCAAGGCACAGTTGACCTGCAGGACAACCTGGTGGGCTCTGTAGTGACTGAAGAGACCCTGGGAATTCTCAGAAGGTTCCACTCCCCTGGTTGAGATAAGCATCGCTGTAGATTCTCCAGTGTCCAGCAGAGGGCGCCCGCGCCCACACCCCTGGCTGCTTGGAGGGCCTGCTAACTTGATGATTTGGCTTCAGTTCAGCCATCCCCTGCGAGGACCTTGTCTGTCCTGCTCCGTTTGCCAGTGGGGATTGGAATGAACCGAGACACGGGATGGGCGCTTTAGAACCTTTAGTTCGTCCTTAGATGCCTCTGGATTCCCAATAAGCCTTTTTAAAAGTGAAGAGTCG
>NW_006292696.1:2803472-2813878 GCF_000327345.1 Myotis davidii | reverse complement strand
CCTGCTCTCTGTTCCTGGGTCCCTCCAAGCAGGGTCCAGAAGGTAAGAGACCCTCCGGATCCACACTCTTGCAGCACCTTCTCTGGCTCCCCCGTGATTTTGTGGGAAAGGGTTTCCCTGTATCAAATCACAGGCCTCCTTAGAAATGGCCCGAGTGACCATCACCGCCTGCCAGGTGCTGAAATATGTTATCATTAGGCTCAACATGTGATTTAGTTAATTAAATGTCATGCTTTTGATGGCATTTAATTAGACGCACTGCCGAGTCCTTGGAAAACAAAAATGAAAACATCACTCCTAACCCAGGGAGATTGGATGAAGCCAGAGTGAGGTCCCCCTAAGCCCCTCTCCCCTCCCAGGACAAAATCTGTCCCCCTGAATCCTTGAGCAGCTCAGTGAGCTCCATGAGGTCATTTGCCCTTTGAGGGATGATGTTATTAATGGCCCTGGTATTATAGAGCGCTTAATGCTTTTATTAATAATGATATAATTGCTTCTTACATGAATATAATATTTTAGAGATTATAACCTGCTTTCTCATTCAACATCTCTATTGTGTTTCATAAGAAGCTGGAGGGGTTGGTGTGGGTGAGGAGAGAGACTTCACACAGAGGGCCAGGCAGGCAGCATGCTGGACTCCAACCCAGGCCTTTCCAGGGACTCATGCGCTTGTATTTGTAAAACACCTTCACATATGTCTCCTCACAGGTGAAACTTTCTAACAAAAACCCAGGGAGGCAGCTCCAGCAGAGGGGCTCAGCTGGGTAGAGCACTGTCCTGTACACTGGAAGGTTGTGGGTTCGATTCCTGGTCAGGGCACATACCCAGGTTGCAGGTTTGGTCCCTGGTCTGGGTGTGTGCAGGAGGCAACTGATCTATGTTTCTCTCACATCGATGTTTGTCTCCCCCTTGCTCTCTTTCTAAAATCAAGAAAAGCATATCCTTGGCTGAGGATTTTTTAAAATCCAGGGAGGTAGAAAGAGGATGGATTATCAGTACTTCTTAACGAGTGATGAAACAGAGGCCCCAGGATGGCAAGGGAGTTCCCTGAGGGCCTACTAGTTAGTGAGGTTTTAGTTAATAATAGTAATAAGTGAGCAAAAGTAAGGAGCAGAATCCCAAAGTCCTAGAGTTGTAGTCCAAATGCTCAGAGAAATGTCGAAGAGAGAACCATGGGAGACAGGACTCTCCCAACACAACTCGCGGGAACAGTTTGAATGGCCACCAACTGCGTGGCACCACCACACGCTGAGCACTGAACCTCCGTGTCCCAAAACTGCAGTCTAAGTGCTCACAATACCTTAAAGCTATCGTTATCCAGTCTATTCAACCAAGCCAACAAAACCGTAGAGGTCTCACCAGACAGCTAGCAGTGTGGGGAGTCTGGATCAGAAACCAGGGCTTCCTGTCCCAAGCCCCCAGGGCTTCCACTGGCCTCCAACGCCTTCAGTAAGGCCACTACCGTGTGAGTATGCATGGGCTGGCCACTGTGTGCTCAGCACTATGACACATGGATGGACGTAAAAGGGATACATGGACACAATGCCAGGCTCAAGGAGCTCACAGCGCACTGAGAAAGATGGCTAAACAGCCGGGAAGGAAAGAGAGCACAGAGTGGTCCAAGAGAGGAATCTTTGAAGGTGGTGGCTGTCTTCTTAGGCATTAACCTCAACCATCAAAAGACTGTGGGCTCTGCCCTGGCCAGTGTGGCTCAGTTGGTTGGGCATCGTCCATGCACCAAGGGTTTGCCAGTTCAATTCCTGGTCAGGGCACATGGCCAAGTGATGGGCTGGATCCCCAGTAGGGGGCATGCGGTAGGTAGCCAATGGGTGTGTTGCTCTCATATCAATGTCTCTCTCTCTCTCTCTCTCTCTCTCTCTCTCTCCTACTCTCTCTCTTTCTCTCTCAAAATCACTTTTTTAAATAGAAAAAATAATTTAAAAATTTTAAAAATCTTTAAAAAGACTGTGGGCCCCTAGGTGACTTAGATTTCTCTCATTACTTGTCGTGCACAGTAGATTTATGCAGTATACATATTTAATATCCATTAATGCAGCAGCCTGTATTCAGCAGAGAAAGGGAGAAAATTTTAATAGTTGAGAGGTGTCACTGCAAGAGCATGCCCCTGGCATGAGCACAGGGTGAGTGACACTGGCCTGCTGGTCCCTGAGGCTGCATCTGTCCCCGTGTCCCTCTCTGAGCACAGGCACCTTCGCAGAATGACTGTGATTGTTTTGCTGAAAGACACAATAATATGTTGGTATCAATTCATTGCTAAACAAGAGGTAATCGTTTCGTGTGGGACTTAACCAAAGGAAGAGCCATCTGTTCGAGCGCTCAAGGACAAACCGGTGTGTCAAACACAGGAAGAGATGGAACTACTGTGAGCTTTGCTGACAAGTTGAAGTATTTGGGGGGTCATTTGTATTACACAGAATCTTCTACTCATACAGGGGGGGAATAAGTAGGTTTATACTTGTTTGTGTGGAAAATAATACAATAATTAATAAACAATAGAACAAGAATAAATTGTGTTTCACATACACCTATAAGCCTACTTTTGCCCACCCCTGTATGTTGACCTTAGAACTCAACCGCACACCTGGGGTGGCTCCACTGTAAAATGTGTGCACAAACTTGCCACTACATCACCTTTTGGCATTGCTTCCAAAAGAGCAGCCATCTGTGAGCAGGTAGCCAGACATCCAGAGATCTGGGAATTAGGACCACCAAGAGCCACGGTGGACACGTAGTCAGACAGTCCTTTCCAGGCACTACCAGAAAAACAACAAAATGTGAGGCAGTCCCAGGATTAGACCGAAGTCATCAAGGCCCAAGGTACACAGGGAAGTAGCAAGACCCCGCAGTAAGATTCCTGAATGAGTGAGTGAAGGCCCATCCCTCATCACGGTTCCCTCGGTGTCCCGAGCCTTCGTTTGCTCAGTTCTAATGGAAAAGAATGGACAAGGCGATCCCTCAAAGATCAACCTCCAAGTCCGGGTGCCAGGAGTCAAAAAGAAGATCGAGGCAAACCTGGGCTACCAAGAGTTTCATAAAGCAAAGCCAGGGTCCAGATGCGCAGTCACAGCAGATTGCCCTGAAATGGGGTTCCCATTCAATGGGGGCACTTTTGAGAGTGTAGCGGGAGGAGTAAGACTTAAGCAAGCACACTATGCAGAAGCCAGAAGCATCTCGGCAAACTAGTCACACGGCCTCTCCAGCTTCCAGGAGCTGGAGGTCTCAGGACCTTGGAGAGCGCCTCGTGCCCAACTGCTCTCCCTCTGCCTGGGTCCGCCTACCCTCTCTGCCCTGTTTAGCTGACTCCTCATACCTTGCCTTGGCGTGTGTCCCAGGGGGGAGGCCCACTTGGGACCAGGCAAGAGGTTTTCACAGGAATCTGAACCCTCAGCAGATGCATTTAGGTTAAATGAGAGGGACAGCCAGGCTCGGCGGTGGGAGGCGAAGCTATGGGAAAGGTGGCACAGAGGAAACAAGTTATCTGCACTTGGGACCCAGGAAATATGAGTAATAGCACCAGATATACCTCTGAATTTTTTGGATGATTTGGGGAAATTCACTTAACTTCTCTGAGCTTCTATTTTCTCTCCTATAAAATCAAGGGGATAGCTTGGTTCCCTTTGTCACGTTCAGCCCTCACATCAGCGCACTTTACGGTTCTTCTAAACGTGGGATGGCACCCTGGCACTGATGTTTCTGTGAGGTTTCAGATTTTCAGTTTCCCCTTCACGGAGTAAAGCATGTAAAATCTCTAACCATGCCCACTTCACTGGCTCTTGACATAGTGACTAGCTCTCGCCACCCATTAGGAACGACAATGGCCACACGGTGGGTAATCACCAAAGAGTTGCCAGCACCCTAATATCTCACATGTCTACTGCAGCATTTTTTATTCTGCTTCACTGATCACGGGTAAGATTACATTTGCATTACTCATCAGTCCTGAGAATACCATTGAGCACCTGGATGAAGCCATGCCTGAAGCCAATAGTCCCCAGACTCTCCAGGTGCACGAATCAGTCACCTCCCCCTTTTAACTTACATGGACTGAAAACTTCCTGTCTCAGTTCATTCTATTGCATCCCATTTCTTATTACTTGTAACTAAAAGAGACTGGAGAATATACAATCTGTCTAGAACGTGAGAGTGTTACATATAGCACATAACAGAAAGGTAGATTTAGATGTCTCTGTACGTTTCCTTTTCTATAGGTCAAGAGTCAGGAGGGGGAAATTGTGGACTCAAGATCATGCCAATGTCAAGGATCTGCCAGACTGGGTTGCAGAACTATTTGTTGAAATGCCCTTTTGCCCAGTCGTGCTGAACATTTTTAACAGTCGACAGTCTGCCCCTGAGAAATTTAGCTGCCTAAACAGAAGTTTCTGTCTCTGTTAATATCACAGCATTTATGGCATAAACAAATACTCCAAAGACATAGGCTGATCAGTGCAACATGAAATATGCTTGAGGAGGGGTGACAGCCATTTACTGAAGACCTACTGTGTGCCAAGGATGTTCTGGTACACTGATATCCATTCTCACAATAATCCCGCATCTCCGTTTTACTAATCATCATCTCTGTTTTACTAATATTGATGTTAAAGGTTAGGGAGGTTAAATAACTTTTCTAAAATATCCAGGATAAAGGCTAGATCCCGCATTCAAAGTTTGGTCTCCCGGGTTCAAGTTCAGTATTTCTTCCACCATACCACCACAGCTTTTCCTCCATGGAGTGGAGGGGGCTCAACAAACACTACCAGCACAAAATGAGGTGGGGATCAAAAGAGCCTAGACCTGCAGGTGGGCTGGGCCAGTGTCACGGGAAACACCTATTTCGAAAGGGGCAGTCTTAGCCACAACAGACATGAAGCAGGCTGTGTTCGAGTCATGCCTTCCTAAACCGGAATTGTCCTCCATTCTCCTCCCTCCACGTAACCCTGAAGATCAGGCTCAAGGTCCTAACACCAATAAATAGTAAGAACAGAGTTTGAAGCCAGGCCTGTCTTACTCCAGGAATTCAGGCTATCTTTTTTTTTTTTAGTGTCTATTTATTTTATTTTATTTCATTACTGTTTGTTTTATTTTTTCCCATCACCATTTAAGGAACCCAGGCTTTTTATAAACACCTCAAGGTTTCCAGATTATCACCACTCCCATATCACATTGTGGATTTTTCTAGACCCTTATACCAACTGCATTGTTATTTACTTAGTATTTTAAAATGACATATTTCCGTTTAAAATCATTTGAAAAGAAAACTTCACATCACTACATAAGTGTTAAAATCATGTTGCTTGTCGTAAATAGAAGGAAATCTCATCAGAAATACAAGAACAAGACAAATTTTTAAAAAAATATATTTTATTGATTTTTTTACAGTGAGGAAGAGAGAGGGATAGAGAGTTAGAAACATTGATGAGAGAGAAACATCGATCAGCTGCTTCCTGCACACCTCCTACTAGGGATGTGCCTGCAACCAAGGTACATGCCCTTGACTGGAATTGAACCTGGGACCTTTCAGTCCACAGGTCGACCCTCTATCCACTGAGCCAAACTGGTTAGGGCAAGACAAAATTTTTAAATTTAAGTTACACTGTCACTGATGTTTCTGGGCCTAAGACTTGCTCTTCCTTGGATTAAAAAAAAAAAACTGCCAGAGAATTATTGAGGATCTTAAAAATACATTAGCACAAACATGAGTCTCCCTGACATAATTAGATGTATATATTTATTTCAACGTCCAAAGACCTGATCTTAAAGAAATTGTAACCACTGGAATGTAAGGTACAGCACAGGGAATATAGTCAATAACCTATGTATATAAAAGCCTAATATGCAAAGTGTCCCCTCAGGAGTTTGACAGCTCACTATGATGTGTGCTGACCACCAGAGGGCGGCGTGGAATGAAGGGAGGCCTCAGCCAGCAGCCAGCAGTCCTTAGGGACCCCACTCGTGCACAAATTTCATGCATTGGGCCTCTAGTATTGTAATAATTACGTATGGTACCACATGGGTCCTGGACTTATTAGGAAAATCACTTCATAAATTATAGAATTGTCTGACCACTATGCTGTATACTTGAAACTAATATAAAGTAATATTAAATGTCTGCTGTAATAAAAAAAAATGGGTGAATACTTTTTTTAAAAGAATTGAGAAGGCAATAACTTCCTCACAGTACATTTCTACTGTATTCAGTGCCACGTCCACGTGTTACCTAAAACCACAGTGGAAGGACCAGCAGGGAACACTGCCTGTGCTTTGGGACATCCTTCCTCGGCGTGCACCTGGCTCAGGCAATCCTGCCGCCTCCCTCTTCTGTGCCTTTGCTAATGCTGTCCAGCCCCACAACCCTTCTCCTTTCTCTAGCAGTTCCTATCTCCCCCCCATGGAGTCTCCAGAGATGTCTAACGCGGGATGCTATTTCACTTCTGGGCCACACATTTAGACAACGCACCCTTTCCTGTCCTGGGTGGCAATGCAACCACCTCACGTGGACCTCCCTGCTCACTGTGATGAGCTCGATACCCAAACAGGCAGAGTGACTGTTTCCATCTACCTGCTTCCCCGTCTGCAGAATAAACTGTGACACAGCAAACATCCACTCCAGCTGAGGCAGGGGCCTCATATATTGTAGGACTAGCAAATAACTCAGTGATCATCGGATCCTTATTTCGTAGACGTGAAAGCTAAGGCTCGAGGGTCTTCAGGGACTTTTCAAGGTTAAATGCCCAGAAGATGACGGCATAGCTGGGGTCTGGACCCAGGCCCTCTGGGTGAGCAGAGAACTTTCTCTTTTCCTCTTTGTCCCTCTATGATAAGAATATAAGAGCGCTTATAAATACAACTCGGATTTGAAATAGGAACAAACAGCCATGCCCCTGGGTCAGTTGATGGAAAATTCCTGTGGCTACAGAATCTTCCAGAAAACAAATTCTAGGGGAGAGTTTCCTCTTACAAACCAAGCCTTGCTGATGTTGTAGGGACCTGTGAGTGAGGACTTAGGGGCAGCCAGGGGGAGCAGAGAGAAGCGATTCTGCCAGTGGTGACATCGTAGGAATAATAATAAATGTCTCCTCGGGCAAGTTTGTTTTTAACTGCTATTATCAAACCTCTCAAACATAACTGTGAAGAGAGCTTGCCAGATCGCACACACCTCTGCCGCCCAGATGGCTTGGATAAGCTCTAGATAAATTCCGGGGCTGAGGCGCTGATCCAACGGGAGCTGGAACTCCCAACACTTTGTGGTTCGTCTGGCACTAAGTAATTATGCCTGAAAATATTTACTGTTTATCTTCCCCTAAATTTTAATGACAGAGATTCCACTGCACCCACTGTGATTCGAGGCACAGACAAAGCTCCCCCAGACTCTCCCTCACAGACCTAACCCTGCACAGAAGATGCTTACATTCTTAGACGTCTGCAGCGTCACTTCTTCATGTTCACCCTGTCACCCTTTCTTCATTTGGTCTTAAAAACAAACAAACACAAACCCTGTCTAATCTAAATGGCAGGTTCTATAAATTATCTCTTTTTTTTCTCTTTTAATTTAATTTTATTTTTTCAATTTCAGTTTACGTTCAATATTGTTCTGTATTTGTTTCAGGTGTACGCATAGTGGTTAGACCATCATAGACTTCACAAATTGTTCCCCCTGTATTTCCAGGACCTACCTGGCATTGTATATACTAGTAGTTATTACAATATTCCTGGCTATATTCCATATGCTGTAGGGTACATCCCTGTGACTGTTTGTAACTACCAATCTGTACTTCTCAGTCCCTCACCCTTTTCACCCAGCTCCCCAACATCCCTCTCCTCTGGCAACCCTCAGTCTAGTCTGTTCTCTGTATCTGTGCGTCTATTTCTTTGTCTTCACTCTTCTTAGCAAGGGGTATGCTTACCTCCAGCACACACTCCCTGGATTCCAGGCATATTTCTTTTCTTTTTTAACTCCTAACCTAAGGATATTTTTCCACTGATTTTTTAGGGAGAGTAGAAGGGAGGGAGGAGGAGGAGGGAGAGCAAGGCGAGAGTGAGAGGAAGAGAGAGAGAGAAAAAAATTCGTGTGAGAGAGACACATCAATTGGTTGCCTGTAGGCCAGGGATTGAGCCTACATGGAGGTACGTGACCTTGACCAGGAATCAAACCTGAGACCCTTCAGTCCTCGGGCTGATGCTCTAACCATTGAGCAACAGGCCAGGGCTCCAGGTGTATTTCTGCAGTGTCTCTCCTCGGTTGCCTGAAACAATGACCTTCTCTTTTGAAGGTCACCATAAAACTATGGCCTCAGGGTGGGAGAGGAGCAGGTGTGAGAGTCAAGACCCCTCTCTGGGCTTGTTTCCCGATCAGTAAAGGGTGGGTGTTGGGCAAAACTAGCCCAACTGTTCCTTGTGCCCAACAGACTATGGATCTCCTGGTGGTGAGCGTCCAGTGAGGATGTGTAACATCAGGATTGTTAATGCGGGGAGAACTGTCTGTTCACCTCTCTATGGGGACACCCCGCAGTGAAGGACCAGCTACAAGTCGGGCAGGCCTCCTTCTCCCAGGGAGTTCCAGCCCCAGGAAAGGCCATTCTTCTCTCTTCCTGGGAGTGACTCCTTGCCCTGCTCCTGCAGCAGCTCAGGCTGTCGGGTCCAGCATCTGGACTTGCCCGGGGCAGTGTTTCAGCCGCTTTAACTTTCCCCAGGGTCCGGCCACCAGCCATGGGCAGCCTCCCACAACACTCATCCCTACGTACTGGCACATCATGGTTTTCCTTTTGTTCATTTATATGTAGAATTAGAATAAATAATATTTAATAGCTTTGCTATAATTAGATTTTAGTGTCTCCTCTTTGTGACAAACTCCTTCCCCTCTGGCATATAACTGCCAACACCCTGAGGCATGGGATACCAACGTCAGGCAGAACTGAAACATTCCTAGCATAACGCCTAGGCTTACAATCATAAGACTGCAACTCGGGGCTGAGCTTCCCTCACAACCTTGCTGTGCAGCCTCGACCAAGCCCCTTGCCCTCTCTGCTGACTCCCAGTGGAGTCATTGATCAAACGGGTATAACTCAACCCGCATCTGTGGTGTGTCTATTGAAAAGACACCGATGAGCAGGATGAAGGCTGCAGAGAAGAGCACCTCCGCGGAAGGTGAGACGGATATTGGAGACTGTGGCCCAGACTGGAACGAGAAAAGTGCCATGAGACAGTGGCAGCACAGGTCAGGGTGGGAGAGGAGAGAGCATCGTGAGGAAGTGCGTGGTGAAGCGTGATGAAAAGTTGATAGAATTTCGAAACCGGACACGAAGAGGGAAATGAGTATTTCAGGGGAAAGAAGCAGGGACAAGGATCTGAAGCCAAGAATGGCAGTGTGGTGGCCGCGGGTGGTTGGGCTTGGCTGGAGGACGAAGTGCTAAGCAAGGAACGTTAGCATTGAGGACAGCAGACGGGCATCCACGCCCGAGGTTAGAAAGCATTCACTGTGTCTAAGGAGTGGATGATTCATTCTGGCAATGGGGAGCCATTAGATGCTGTGGAGTGAGGGAGGGAGGGACGGATCAAAGCTGTGCGTTCGGGACTGGAGTCTGGCAACTGTGGAGGATAAGCGTGGAGGGTGGAGAGAGGCTGGAGGCAAACGAGCAGCAGGAGGCTACCACATTGCCGCTCCCTGGGTGCCATAACAAGACTCTGATTTAAGGCCGTGCCGAGCTCCCAGGGTTGCAGAAAGAATGGAAATAGGAGAGCACTTTAAATTCTCTACTTGGATAACAAATAGGTCATCAAGAACTAGGAAGGGCAAGGGATCTTTAAGATAACCAGCCACAATTCCATAGAATTTGGCAGGAGACAGACCCTGGGGTGTGAGACAAGGAACTCTATTCCTCAAAGCACAGCAGGCAGCATGCGCTTCATGCTTGCCTCAGTTTCCCTTGCCCCTCAAGTCCTATAGGGACACCCAGCGATGTGCCCAGGGGCGTGCAGCCGACACAATATGTTTATGATACAGTGGAGGAACCCAAACTTAGAAAACCTCCAATTTTATCAGGGGAGTAACTGGCAAAGCTGCCTCACCCTTTTCTGGGTCAGGGAAGAAATCTCTGCTGCCCTAGCGGGATGCCATCTCTGTCTTCCAAAGCTGTTTGCTACACAAACATCCGTAAAAAGGTCATCCTGCCTGACTGGCACGGCTCAGGGGTGGAGCGTCGACCTATGAACCAGGAGGTTGCGGTTCGATTCCTGGCCAGGGCACATGCTTGGGTCTCAGGCTCGATCCCTAGTGGGAGGTATGGGGAAGGCAGCTAATCAATGATTCTCTCTCGTCATTGATGTTTCTATCTCTCTCTCCTTCTCCCTTCCTCTTTGAAATCAATAAAAATATATCAAAAAACAAAAGA
>NW_006292696.1:2799039-2801763 GCF_000327345.1 Myotis davidii | reverse complement strand
GAATAAGCAACTAGGCTCAAGAAGCCAGTAGGAAGGTTCAGGACACCCTCCCCGGAGACGGTGCTGGGCACAGCACCACATGGTCGGAAAGAGACCTCCCAGCTTCCAGCTTCACCCAGGAGAGGAAGGTGGGTGGTTCGTGTGTTCAGACCCTACTGTTCCAAGGGGTTTCCCCAGAGGACTGGCGGGTGTCCTGCCAGTCTAAGAGCCCTCTTGGTTGCGGAACAGTCCAGCTGCCCCACTCAAAGCACAGCAGGCAGCATGCGCTTCATGCTTGCCTCAGTTTCCCTTGCCCCTCAAGTCCTATAGGGACACCCAGCGATGTGCCCAGGGGCGTGCAGCCGACACAATATGTTTATGATACAGTGGAGGAACCCAAACTTAGAAAACCTCCAATTTTATCAGGGGAGTAACTGGCAAAGCTGCCTCACCCTTTTCTGGGTCAGGGAAGAAATCTCTGCTGCCCTAGCGGGATGCCATCTCTGTCTTCCAAAGCTGTTTGCTACACAAACATCCGTAAAAAGGTCATCCTGCCTGACTGGCACGGCTCAGGGGTGGAGCGTCGACCTATGAACCAGGAGGTTGCGGTTCGATTCCTGGCCAGGGCACATGCTTGGGTCTCAGGCTCGATCCCTAGTGGGAGGTATGGGGAAGGCAGCTAATCAATGATTCTCTCTCGTCATTGATGTTTCTATCTCTCTCTCCTTCTCCCTTCCTCTTTGAAATCAATAAAAATATATCAAAAAAGAAAAGACAATCCTGAACAAAGCTCAGTGTCTCTCACTCAAAAGACAGGAAGAAATGCAGGAGGCTCATGAAGAGTGATAGCCTGCCTGCCCTGGTGGAAAGGAGGGTTTCATATCTCTGTACAGGACTAGTGAGCTTCCATACGAACAGGGAAGGTAGACGGACTTTAGCAGGGCCACACAGTGCCTTTAAGTAAAGAGCTGTGTCTCCTTTGCTTTACTGTAAACCACCAGGAAACAAACACAATTCGGTCCACAGGCTGGTCCATGATGCTGTTCATCCCCAAGAGCAAACGCGTGGGGCTGCTCTTGTAGGGGATCGTTTCCCCTGTTGATGAAGATTAAAATAGGGTTTGCAAGCTGCCTGCCCCAGGGAACCATCCAGTGGGCAGGCCCTCTCGCTCATGCTTCGCACCCGCCTGGTGGTTATTACTGAGTGTATTTTTATCCTCCCCGAAGGTTAGAGTGCTGAAGGGGATGGTTTTGCATGGCTGTGTCAACATCATTTCTGCTTCCCGGGATGACAGAGAAAGGAGGAAACTCATAACAGCATTAGCATTTTACTTACTGAGCACCTTTTACCTGAAGAGCCCAATTAGTGCTCTGCCTCGCATGTACTCATTTATACTCCATGACACCCCGGAGAGGTAAGATAAGTGTTATTACGTTCACCCAAGCGGCTCCACAATGGGGCTATGAAACTGCAAGTCGGGTCAGATAAGGGGTTTGAATGACACCAGCAGAATTTGGAGACAAGTACTGGCGCAGCGCTCGGGTGTGACCCAGCCTCTCGCTCCCGATGAGGAGAAGTTCAACAGCCGAGAACTCCAGGACCACACCCTCTGCAGCATCTATTTCGCCCAAGTCTAAGCCTGAAACATCCAATTTACTGTCTCTACTTGCTTTCCGTTTGCCTCCTTGACCTGCTCCTGGAATCCCTCAAGTGGAGGTGGCGCCATGGGTGAGAATTCTTTCCCATTGCCCAGCCTGTGTTTCCACGAAATGCTCCTCTCTTACGGCCAATGTCCTCTTCTTCCTGGAGTCTTCCCAGGACCCTTCCTCCGGCCTTTGACCTACGCCTCTTTTATGTGGTGTCTGGGCATCAACACCAGCACAATTCATGTCCACTTCGCCCCCACATGGCCCCTGAGCCCAGCTCAGGCTTCTCCATGAAGACTGCTGGAATGAATGAGCTGCTTTACCCTGTAGAAACGGAAGCCACCTTTCCCTCTGTTTCTAATGAATAACGGCATAGCATCAGGTGCTACTTTCCAGCAGAGAATTAGCTTGATTATTTTTTTAACTCTAGAACACAAACGCCAGGGCTGTGGCTTCGAATGGCAGCGAAAACTTAAACAGAGAAGTGATATCCTTGTTCACAACTCTTTTCCCCTGGTTGGGAGATTTAGATAAACTTCAAACTGTCAAAATATGAAAAAAAATGACAATCCCTGCTATTTCCGTAGCCCCTTTTATATTCTTTATATCATGTGACCTTCCTCAGACAGTACTCAGCATTTTCCCTGCTTTAGAGACAGGAAAGGCCAAAGGAATGTGAGTGAGTTACTCAAAGGTAGGTGGTAGGCTGGGGTGAAATCCCAGGTATCTGATTCTGAACCTAAGATTTCCCTCTCTCCTAACAGGTACAACAATTAGCCTACCATCTGCCTTTGAAAATATACTTAAGACTTGCTGCACATTAAATATGCACTTATTGGGCAGCTTCTTTGCAGTTGAACAGCAGGTGTGGGAGAAGAAATCAAGTTAGCATTGTCTCTGCTCCTATTGCATTCACAGCCTGGCTGGGAGACCCATAGGTAAGTGGGAAACTACAGTCTGCTGGGTGCTCTGATCCGAGTGTGTGTCTGAGACAGGTCAACCTCAGAGGAGGAGGATCTCAACTAGTTATGGGAGCAGGAACAAGAAGACTGGACAGGTGGGAAGTGACATCAGCAAATGGTGAAGTCTGAAGCCCCCC
>NW_006292696.1:2789479-2798784 GCF_000327345.1 Myotis davidii | reverse complement strand
GGGGGGGGGGCGGTGAGAGGAGGCTACAGCCTGGCTGGGAGATGCCATTGCTCCCTCCCCCGCCTCCTGGGAAGGGAACAAGTGACCCATGCATTAGCACCCCAAGGCTGCCCAAAAAACTACGCGTTGCTCCTGTGTCCTGGAGCTCTGCCGAGGCCAGCACAGTCTAGCCTCCTCGGGGAGAGCACAGGGGGCAGCTTGGGCTGGTGGATGCCACAGTTTCCCTCCCCCACAACTCAACACAGAGTGAGCACAAAATACCCCAGCATCTTCTCCCGGGAGGGAGGGAGTTTCCAGAGGTGCCCGGAACACGTCCACACTCACTTTACAAGGCCAGCAGTTCCTTGATGCCAGTCAGACAAAGAAACCACAACAGAAGGAAACGCAGGCTGGTGAGAGCGTGGAGGAAAGGGAACCCTTGGGCACTGTTGGTGGGAATGTAAATTGGTGCAGCCACTGTGGAAAGTGGTAGGGCATTTCCTCACACAATTAAAGTAGAGCTACTGTATGATCCAGCAATCCCACTTCTGGGTGTTTATCCATAGAAAATAAAATCAGTGTCTCGAAGAGATAGCTGCGCTCCCATGTTCGCTACAGCATTATTCACAATAGCCAAGACATGGAAACAACTAAGTGTCCATCGACAGATACAAGTAAATGGATAAAGGAGGGGTGTGTGTAGTTGCCAAGGACTGGGGAGGGTGGGTGGGAAAGGGGTAAATAAGTGATGGCAGTCAGAGGGGACAAACTTTCAGTTACAAGATGAATTAAGTTCTGGGGCTATAATGTACACACAGCATGGTGACTATGGTTAACAATACTGTCTTGTGTGTGTGAAAGTTACCCAGAAAACATGGATTAAAAGGTCTCTTCACACACACACACACACACACACACACACACACACTGTAACTATGTGAGGGGATGGATGTGATAATTAACTTTAATGTTGTGATCATTTGCAATATACACATATATCAAATCATCACATTGTACACCATAAACTTACACAAATGTAAATGTCAATTACATCTCAATAAAACTGGCGAAATCGTACATGTAAGTATTACCCAGGAGAGAGGGAGGCGATCAGTAAGCATATGAAAGAGCTGGAATAAGCGCTGTGTGGAAAGACTATGAAGCAAGAGGCGGGACACAGCCCAGACCTGGATGACCTTACGTACCAAATGAGGGGCTCAGAATGCATCCTGAGAGATTACAGCGTTGGTGGGCGGGGGACGTTGGCAATATTTAAGCAGAAAGAAGCACAGTCATATTTGAATATCAGTTTAATCACTCTGTGGTTTGTGGGGGGAGAGAGTAGGAAGGAGGAAGGAGGTACTTTGAAATAAAGAGACCCTTGGGAAGCTTCTAACAGATTGGAATCTAGGGATTGAGGACCTCAACTAAATTTAGATAAAATATTAAATCACGAGATATCAAGAAAGCAAGTGATAAGAAATTTAGTGAGTGACTCCATTGGGGAAGGACATGTGGGACAGAGGAGTTTAAAAGGACTCCCGGATATGGCCTGGGTATCTGGGTGAATGATGCTACCACGGGGGAGAACAGGGGAGTCTGTGGGAGAGATGGTGAGTTTCCTTTGAGTGCTGCCTTTGGGTTAGTTGGGGGTATATGAGGAGAGCTGGCCGGCAGGCAAACAGATCCAAAGGGATACATTCAGCACAGAAGTGTGGTTTAGAGTTTTGTTTTCAGAGCCATCAGATTGTAAGATGGTTCCTGCCACAGGGTTAGCAAAGGTCACCCAGGGAGACTGCTTAGGGTTAGAAGAATAACAGCATCAGAGTGAGAGAGAACAAAAATGAGAGAAGCCCATGAAGAGAGCAGAGATAAGGCCACTCTTTCCCCAGGCATGGAGAAAATTAAACCTGCTCCTCCTAGGGCATCTGCCATATGTAATGATTTAACGTCTCTCCTATACATCTAGAATGATATGAATTTTGTAGTTTCCATGGGGGGATTGAGAAAACAGTCCCTAAACCATATTCTGTATCTCTGTCTTGGGTGAGGACCCCTGGTTAAGAAAGACTTCTGGACAGACAGGAGGAAACCCAGGAGATCAAGGGAGATGGTCAGCGGCAAATGCCACAAAGTGGTTGGAAAGGAAAGGGCAGGAAATACCCATGGGACTTGGAAACACAGAGGTCATTGCCAGTTAGCAGGAGCAAGTGCAATGTGCAGGGAGGAGAGGGCACTCCATTGACAGAGGAGTAAATGGGTTCTGTGATAAAAATGCTGGAGACCAGTGTCCGCTTCTGAAGAAAATTGACCCCATTATGGGGAGGAAAGAAACCAGACTGTAGCTCTGGGGGAATGTGGGACTGGTCATGTTTATATACTGAAAAGAAAGAATGAATGTGATGGAGTAGCGATCGAGGATAAGGTCATAAAGTGGATGACTGGCAGAACGAGGTTCACTGGGAACCGATGGAAGATAGGATCAAAAGGCAGGCAATACTTTCCAATTCAAAGGATTGACTAGAAGAAAGACTTTCTCCTTCCCTGAGAGAGCGAGGGAGGAGGCACTGTCTCTGGAAGGAGATAAGCTTGAAGGTATCACGAGAGGCAATGGATGGAGCGAGCATGATGGAGTCCACTTCCCAATGCAGTGCTGAAGCTGACCCACTGCTTGCAAAGAGAAGCATCAGAGGAACGAGCATCTTCAGAGAGGAGTAAGATTGTGTGAGGGCCGTGGAGGGAAACCGGAGAAGGGATGTGATGTGGAACCTGTGAAAGGATAGCCACACTGCAGGGAGGATCCAACTGAGGTTGAAAATCCCTAAAAACAGTGACTACATCATAGTCTAGATCAGCAGTCACCAACCCTTTGGGCCTCATGGGCCACCAGTGGTCCTCGGACCACCGGTTGGCAACCACTGGTCTAGATTGTCACCTGAATGGAGGACATGCAATCATTGCTACTCTCTCAGCTCATCCTTTTGGAATCAAAGACATGCATTTGCAAGAGAGCTGGCCAGGTTTAAGGCAATCGTGAAAGAAGCGGTCCGTAAGAGGTTGTAAATGAAGACAACCCTCTAACTTCGCCTCATCAACACAGTCCTCTGTCCTCAAGAGGGGTCACCAGTCCTCTGCAGGCAATATCCTCAAAGGCACATTATTTGGAAATATGGCCCTTTACCAGCCCAGCCACGCAAAACCAAATGCACTAATGTTTTGTTTATATTGCTACCAAATGCATTAAGACCCTTGAGGTCAGAAGATTTGGCATTTAAGCACGTGCCCACGTGTCTTTTTAACTTGGCCTTGAATCAGTCTTGAGATGAAGCTGATGTTCTAGGTCAAGGACTAAAATGCAGTGGTATTTACCCTATCTCTGACATTGATCTGAGGACCTGTGTCCTTGAACTCATAGTAGTCCGTGTTCTGTAACTTAAATGGAGAGGTTTGGTATTCAACCAGCCCATATGTTGATTCAATGAACTCATTGTCTATCCTCTACGTGCCAAGCTCTATGCTAGGAGCTCGGGGTGCACCATTACATCAAACAGACATGGTCACTGCTGTTACAGACCTTACACTCTAGTGTGAAGACAGTCTATCTTACTGATGATAAGGCCCATCAAGGAAGGGGTCATTAAGAGAGAAAGGGGAAAGTTGGCATGAAAAAGAAAAAAGTACACTTGACCTTGGGTTGTGAGCTGGAGTTGACAGTCTAAAATCCCTTAATCACATTTTTGACAGAATATGTGATGGTGTTAGATGGCTTTTTGACCATGAAGCTTTCCTTCACCCTTTCCATCTCTGTATTGCGTGTAAGGAGAAAGTCGAACCCTGGGTTAGACTCAAAATGATGTCTCCTCAAAACTTACAGTGAGAATAGTATATAAAAAACTAAGAAACATATACTTCTCCATTTAGAAGAGACTTTAGAGGTCAGTTCAATTCCCCTTTGGTGGCTGAAGCTCCCATATAACATTCTCACCTAGTAGCCATCCAGCCTCTGATTGAATACTTCTAGTGACGGCAAACTCACTACCCCAAGGACCACGTGCCTTATCTTAAAAATTACTTCCTTTGTGTTTGAGTGGAATTCTGTCTTCCTGTGGCTTCTGCCCACTTAATCCCTAAGCTTAAAAGGTATTGAAGTTTGATCTATGCAAGACAAGCTGACAGGATTTGCGTGTAGGTAATGCCTTGTACTAAACTCATCAGCACAGCTCTTAATCTTGGGCTTGCTGATTCACATGGCCAGAAGCCAAGAGTATGCATCCCCAGTGCTGCCACCAGGAGGAAGGAGCAGGCCACGTGTGTATGTGCTGAAAAATCAGCCGCTTAGTTCTAATGGAAAACCTCGAATTAAAGTCGAGAGAAAAGAACTAGAGGTTCTCAGTAGACCGACGAAGACTTGATCTGCCTCGAGCCCAGCTCTCTCCATCTCTGTCTCTCCCCCCTTTCCTACCCTCCGTCCCTCATTCAATCAACCAATATGGATAGATTATCTGTCTCCTACATGCCTAGTACTAGGTGCTCAGGGCAAGGTCTGCCCCTTACTCTCCTACACCAGGCCGGCCATCACATCTCAAGATTTGGGTTTGGAATGGGAGGAAGAGTGAGAGAGTTCCCTTTAGATTCCAGGCTCATGATGTGTAGCTCCATCTGCTAGTGTCCTGCATGGGAGCCAAATGATGCTCATGTTCCATTTACCACAGTCCCTGTAACCCTAGCTCCCGTGGGAGCCATGGGGAGTGAAGGATGTGGCTCAGAACACACTGTGGGCACTCCTGTGTGCCCTAAGCAAATTCTCTATGCGAACATTCCAAATTCTATGTTCCCCCTTAACCAAATCCTTTAGTAGTACAAGGTACAATAAATCTAAGTCCCAGACTCCGATTTTTCCTCAGCCCCGTTTCTCATAGGTTTATGTCTCGAGGGTAAACATAAAAAGGCACAGAAAGAACTCTCACGAAAAACTCCACAAGCCATTGGGATGCCAAGCTGTATGCACCCAGCAGAGAGCAAAACGAATGGAGTGTGTTCTTCCCTGCCCTGCCCAGGACCCCACACAGGAATGGCCCGTTGGCCCATTCACCGCCCTGGCAGCAGAATCGGTAACTAACAGAGTGAGAACTGATTCCTGCAGTGGCCCTGGGGCCTGGCGGGGCCTAGTGGGGACAGTGACAGCACAGGGCTTGGAGGCCATGGGGATCTGAGGAAATTCCAGGGCCTGGAGGGGGATGGCTTGCCTCTGAACCCTGGGGCAATTAACAAAATAATGTCCCCCAGCCCATGATTACAGCAGAGTATCGGCTATGAGCAGCACAGAGGGCGTC
The DNA here is from genome assembly GCF_000327345.1 of Myotis davidii. NCBI lineage: Eukaryota > Metazoa > Chordata > Mammalia > Chiroptera > Vespertilionidae > Myotis > Myotis davidii. The sequence goes on along the minus strand of NW_006292696.1, from coordinate 2,793,472 downwards.
CAGTCGGGGAAACGGCAGATGCCGGGTAATAGCTGAGCAGATTTATTTGTTAGCACATATGGGGCTCTCCCTGGGGACCCCTGAAATAGCTTGAAGGGCCTGGACAGGGGCTGCAGGCGCTGCAGGAGCAGGTGCCGATGAAAGGCACTGCAATGTGGGCCTTTACCGGCCATGCTTCATCCTAAAAAGAGTGGTGGGGCTGGGGGCAAACCAAGACAACAAATGCAACTGAATCGCAGAATGCTGAGGCTGGACGGGAGCACAGAGCTCGAATCTGAACCTTTACTGTTTAGATGGGCGGGCAAACACCAGAAAGGGGCAGGCATGGATGCAAAGTCACGCGGCCCAGAAGGCGCAGGGAGGACTGAGGTTCTTGCCCAGCACGTCCCCGCCCCATCCGTGTGTGGGTCCCGCATCTCCAATGGGACTGTAACCAGGATTGCTCTTGGTGATAAGCTGGACCTCCTTGTATATGTAAACGCAGACGGAATATGTATGGACTGAGGCTTAGATAGCAAAGCTGACAATTCATTTCTGTGTCTCCATTTTTAGCAAATCTTTGGAGGAAAGGTAGTGGGAGGAGACGGGAGGTCAGGAAGGGGTTGAGCTGTGAGGGGCGTGCCGAAATGCAAGCCTTCTTTACAACCCCAGGGCCCGCTCCCCCGTCCATTATGCGCAGGGCCCTAGGGGTTCAGGAGGGGGTGGGTCACACAGGATCTACATGTGCGCATGTATGTAGTATGTGCCATGGGCTTTTGTTGGTTTCTGTGCTTCTACTGATATCTGAATGTTTCCGAAAAACCAGGGAAGAAGGGAGGGAGAACTTGGGCAAAGGGACAAGCTCTGGAGAGAGAGCATCTATGATGCTGGTAGTAAAAAGGCAAGCGAGACTGCTTTCCACAAACAGCCACTAGCAGACCTGCGCCGCCACAGCCATAAAACCCAGGCGCCTGCACCACCCGCCACCAGCTCCTTCTGCATCGCTCTGTGTCAGGCTGCCGCAGGCGTCACGGGCTCCCCGGAGGCTGTTGCCTGGTCCCGAGCCAGAGCCTGATTCCTGTCCTCCTCCTCCTCCTCACCAGCCAGGGCGGAAAGCACCTGCTGAGCTAGGAGGAGGGTTCAACTGCAACGATCGTCACCTTTACAAGGTTTCCAGGACAACACCATGGAGATGGTGACATTTGGATTCCCCACCCGCCGACTCCCAGGGCCGGGTCCTATCTCACACTGCCAGGGCCTCGTCCATCCGTGCCCTTGCCCAGGCCCAGCCGCTGCCTCTCGGGCTGCTCCCAGCAGGCCTGCACCCCCTCCTCCTGCACCCCCTCCTCCTTCCCTCTCCAACCACAGTGACCACAGATGCTGAGAGCCACGCACACTGCCAGGTTTTATTTAGCACCTACACAGGCCGCGCTTTGCTAAGGGCTTTGCCTGTGGTGCCTACTTAATTCTCACAACAAATTTATGATGCAGATACAGTGGTCAAGATATTCGCTTTGCAAATCAGAAAAATGAGGCAAAATGGTGCACAGCCAGAAAGAATGTGACCCAACATGACCACACTGGCCAGGACCCACACTCTCAGCATTTTGCCATAGGTTTGGGCTGTAACCAGGGCCATCTTCTCGGAGCTAGTGAGGGCATAATGCCTTAAAGGGCGTTTCTTCCCCCTTTGAAATCAACTGCTTGAATGACATCAGCGCCTTGAACTTCCTAGTCTACTTGGAGTCAAGGCCTTTCCCTCCACCCCCACTCCCCATCCCCCTGCAACGATGCCTGTCCAGGACCCGTTTTCTTCCACAGAAACTTTCTCACTTTCATGGTAATCATGCTAGTGTTTATGTAACTGTCCCTGCAGTGTGGACGGCTAAGGATTAGTCCAACCCTGTAGATTAGGGGTGGGGAACCTTTTTTCTGCCAAGGGCCATTTGGATATTTATAATATCATTCACTTAATAGAATTCACTTAATATAAATGTATGCTGTTATGAAAAAAGCTCCTCGATTTATTGAATTTCAAGTCCTCCCTGAGGTTGCCTTGACAGGACCTGACCAAATGATTTCAGGGACCTCATACAGCCCTCGGCCGGATGTTCCCGCCCCTGCTCTGGACAAAGAGAGGAGGGGCCAGCAAGGTGACAGCAAACGGGGTCGGAGAGCTCAGGATACACGGCAGGGCTAGCAGTCGGTGTGGAAATTCCGTACCTGATCTTCCTTCATCACATCCGGGTTACATCCAGGGACCTCACTGAGGAGCAAGCAGAGATTTCCCACAAGCCAATCATCCACAGAGGGATTGCAACCAGGAGCCTCCTGGCAACAGCGGATGAGGTCTTCCTCCACCACTCCTCCCAGTCCTGGCGAATCCAGGGGACACCAGAGCAGCGAAGTCTTCAGGGCCTGTGTGCCCAGCGTCAGCCCAGGAGGACGGCAGGGAAACAAGCAGGCGAGGGCTGCTCTCCTCACAGAGAGCAATTTACAAGATGTCCTATAGGGAGGGAGGAACCGCGCACGCCTTCATTAGGAAGGAGATGTAAACAGCTGTCTAGTCTTTTGAAAACACTCCCCAGTGGGAGCAGAGATGGCAAAGAGTAAACAAACGCAAAAGGAAAGAACATTTAAATGAACAGGAGGCAGCTGCCCCAGGACAGGGCGCCAGCGCGTCAGTTAAGTCAGTTAAGAGTTCCGTATCCCCAGTGGCTTCCTTATGCCAGAAAAAGAAACTCCAGGTGCCTCTCTCTGTTTCAAGACTCGCCCTGTCTGGGTCCTAAGCTGTCATCCCAGCGTCCTTTCCCATTGCTCTCCTGCATGTCCTCTGGGCGCCAACCAAAGTGTACGATGGCTTCCTGCACATCCTCTGCCAATGGTTCTCAACCTTCTTAATGCCGTGACCCTTTAATACAGTTCCTCATGTTGTGGTGACCCCCAACCATAAAATTATTTTCGTTGCTACTTCATAACTGTAATTTTGCTACTGTTATGAATCGTAATGTAAATATCTGATATGCAGGATGTATTTTCATTGTTACAAATTGAACATAATTAAAGCATAGTGATTAATCACAAAAACAATATGTAATTATATATGTGTTTTCTGATGGTCTTATGCGGGTAACCCCTGTGAAAGGGTCATTTGACCCCCAAAGGGGTCGCGACCCACAGGTTGAGAACCGCTGCTCTAAGCCAAGGTGGGGATACTCAGATGCCTGTAAGGTCCTGCCAGCAAAGGGATGGAGTAAAGCCAGCTCAGTGTTAAGTTAAAAAAAATGCCAGGCATGTGTTTAACAACTACAGACCCGCAGAAAAACAACGGAGAGAGCTGAGGCCTGAGGCAAGGGGAACCTTGCTGCCCTGTCTCAGGAGGGGAGAAGTCGCCCAGCTCCTGTCAGTCATGGCCCAGCCTAAACTACGTAACTGGACACATCAAGGAACTTTGAAAAGGAGAACAAACTCAACCCCAGGTTAGAGAAGGAACAACACCACAAAGATCAGAGGAAAAATCAATGAAAGAGAGACGGCATCCTGCTCCGACTGTCTCTCTGCTGTGCCAGTTTTCACTGAGATGGGCCCCACCAAACAACAGGCCCTTGTTCTCGCTGTCACTCAAGGCCGCCTCGCCGTAGCCATGCTATTTCAGTAGAGTGCCTGGTGCCTGGGACACACTGGTCCATCCTCTGACGGCCTACCCCACCCCTCCAGGGGAGGGCAGCTGCCAGGTGGAGACCATGGCCTCAGACTGACAACAGGAGACCAGGACCCAAGGTGATGGCAAAGGGGATGTTCACTCCAAGCATGATTTTTACTTGGAAACTATTTCACTTATTTTTCACCCACTGTTTATCATGGCTTATCACAGTTCCCCACGAACGTGCAATATATGAATGGATATATACATATTTCTAATTATTTGTTCATAATATTATTTATAATATTTATACTATTATATGTATATTATTTATAATATAAATATTTATATAAACATTATTATATATTATA
>NW_006292696.1:2763791-2788968 GCF_000327345.1 Myotis davidii | reverse complement strand
ATAACACATATAACTATGTACAATAATATCAATAAAATAATTATATCTTATATAATGATTACATTATTATATTTATATTGTTTAAATTATTTATACATCCTGTCTATAAAGCACTGTTGCATTCTTTCTCCTCCGAGCTTCACAGCAACCCTGTGAGGCCAGTGGGACATTGTTTCAGTTTCCTGGGGCAGCTGTAACAAATCACTACAAACATGGTGCCTTAAACAAAAGAAAGTTAATTTCTCACAGTTCTGGAGGCCCGCAGTCTGGCATCAGCAGGGTCATGCTGTGGGAATGCACCCACCACCCATGTGTCTCCTGCCCCCCAGCTCCCAGCTCCCGCTGGCTGCAGCACTCCTGGGCTATGGCTGCAGCATCCCATCTTGGCCTCCATCTTCACATGGCCTTCTTCTCCGTGTGCAAATCTCCCTCTGCCTTTCTCTATAAAGACGTCTGTGACTGCATGCGGGGCCCACTTGGATCATCCACAATAATCTCCTCCTCCAGAGATCCCAAACTTAATTACATCTGCAAAGACCCTTTTTCCAAATACAGTGACACTGACAGCTGCCAGGAATTTGATGTGGACATCATCTGGGGCTGCTTTTCAGTCCACCACAGATGAATGATTGTTCCCATTTTACAGGTAGGCAAACCAAGGTTAGAGGACTTGCCTACAGTCACACAGCTGGTAACAGAGACAACATTGGAAATCAAATCTTAACACTAAACACAGGATATTTCAACTCTATCATGGGGCCTTCCAAATGTCCGAGAGAGAGAGAGGGGGGGGGGAGGGAGAACTCTCTCCAACTCTCAGAGAGCTCAGTCCATGTGGGGAGTTCTGGAATGTTCCAGATGGACTCAAAGTCAAGTTGTTGCAAATTGAAACAACACTAGTCCCTTCCTGCCCCCCCTGCCCCCCATTGCAGGGTGAAGGAGGGGTGGGAGGCTTGTGACTTGCCCAAGGCTACTGTACAACCATGGAGCCAAGCCCTGGAAGCAGACTGGATGGAGAAGCTTCCTGTTGCGAGGCCTCCTGATTCAGACACTCCACACCCTGCAGCTGGTTCTCCTGCATCCACTCAGCGTGTGGCATCCATCAATGGAAACTCTGGAGGCAGCAAAACTGTAAGTCAAACCCAACAGGAGCTCACGACTGTGAAGCAGCAGGGAGGAGAGGACAGCATTTGCCTGAGGGAGGCAGCAGCCCAGACCTGGTCAGGAAACTGGACCAGGCTGAATGCACAAGAGACAGCTGCAGAAGGCTCGTGGGGAAACGCTTGCTTCAGGGGAAAACGGAATTGTCTGCAGCTCCCTTCTATGTATCGGATCTGCTTTGGGGAACTATTTTACCCTGTAAGTTGTAGATAACTGACAGCCATGCAAAATAATTCTTGTCTGTAGACCTGCAATTGAATTCTGTCCAGTGGGGACCAAGCCTCCCACCCCTCCTTCACCCTGCAATGGGGGGCAGGGGGGGCAGGAAGGGACTAGTGTTGTTTCAATTTGCAATTTCATTTCAATATTCCTGATTTCTAATGTTTCAGTTCTTTGGATTCTCCTTTGAACTGGTAGCAATATAGCAGCTGTTTCTTCAATAAATGAGTTAAATGAAATCTTTAACATGTGTTCATTTTTACATCTGCATGAGAATCACAATTTTATCTTTATTTTTAGTTTTACTTTCACAGTTCATAGGAGAGAGAGTCCTGCGTTGTCAGAGCCAAAAACTACCTTCCAGCTCATCTAGTCCAATGTGTTTCATTGATGAGGAGACTGGGGCCCCGAGAAGGGACAGGACTTGTCTGAGGACCTGGGGCTGGGCAGAGCCTGAGCTAGTGCGTGACACAGGTTAATACTCCCAAAGACCTGGATTCCTATCCCAACCAGGTCCTGATAAGTGTGGCTCCAGGCAAGTGGCTTACCTCAGGGCCTCAGTTTCCCCATCAAGGAACCAACTTTATATCATCTATCTACAGTGGGTTGTATTAAGGGCCAAATGAGAGCATGCATGTAGAACAATACGAAAGAATCTCCATGAGACATGCTCAACAAGGGTCAGATAATGTGACTTTTTGTTGCACAGTCCTGAGGTGGCAGGAGGGGAGAAGGACTGGCAGAGATGACCCTGCAAAGTGACCAAATTCTACATTTGTCTTCTAGTATATTATCATGTTACTAGAGGCCCAGTGCATGAAATTGTGCACGGGTAGGGTCCCTAGGCCTGGCTGGCGATCAGGGCTGGCCGGGGCCTCCCTCCCTAGCTGCCGGCTGCCAGCTGGGGCCTTCCTTCATGCTGTGCTGTCCCCTGGTGGTCAGCACATGTCATAGCGAGTGATCAGTCTCCTGGTCAAACAATTTGCATATTAGGCTTATATAGATAGATTATTCTATTAGACATCTATCTCCCCAGTAGAAGGACACATTGACTGAGGGCAGGGATTATCACATTCTCTTGGAATAAACTATCCATATGCTCGGGCACTGAGCTAAGTGCTTTACACTCATCATCTCATTTAATCCTTACAAACCCTCAGGGGGTGGGCACTATTACTTGACTCCTATGGCAACGACTGCTAGTTACCTATTCAATACCCACTGTGCTCTCTTTCTGACTAAGCAAACTCCAGTTACATTCGGAGCAGCAAAGCATCCAGACAAACATTCTACCTCCCAACCTCTCTTGCGGGTAGAGATGGTCACATGGCCAAGTCCTGGCCACGAGAGGTAAGAAGTCTGTGAGCGGGGTTTCTGGAAGCATCCTTTAAGAGAGGACTGCCTCAGTTAACAGGTAGCCTTTGTTCCTCCCATGTTTTCTCTATATTCCTGCAAGAAACATGGATGTGATGGTCGGAGCTGGAGCAGCCACCTTGTAAGGATGCATTAGAAAGAAGCAAGTAGCCACGCATTAAGGGTGGCAGAAAAAAATAAAAAGAGGCAGAAGGAGCCTGTGAGATTGTATAAGTGTCATGCAAGCCTTGTTCTGACTATTCACTGACTTAAATAAGAGAAAAATAAAACCCTAATTTGTTCAAGTCACTATTAGGATAATGTTTTCCTTCCTAGTAACTGAATATAATTTCCAGCAACAACCCATTTCCCAGTTGAGAAAACCGAACCTCAGGGAACTAAAAAGACTGGCCCAGGTCACACCTCAGCGATGTAAGACCTGAGAGCGTAACCATTGTTCTTAACCATATGGCTGCGCTGCCTCCCTCCCAGCACACACACAGGGCTATGCTGAATACAACATATTTCTTCTCCTTGAGTAATGGATTTGGCTGTCGCAAAAATGACCAAAATTCATCATCCTTCCCTTTTCTTGCACCCTTCCACCTAAACCAGAGTTCTTTAGGGATCTTAAGCATTAAAGGGAACATTATCAGGTTCTTGGCTTGGAAACAGGACCTCAGTTTCTCCATATGCACAAGGAGCTGCTCAGGCTAGAGCCTGAATGCCACTGTAGAACATCAGTTCTTACGTTCTACAGTGTCAGTGTCCTCCCAGAACACAGTGCTGTAAGCCCCCAGATAGGGGAGTGGCTCAGACATCCCTGAGTCCCACTCTGGTTGACCCCATGCCTGGATCCCTTCTACAGCATCCCATGGCTGACTGCCCACTCTTTACCTACATGCTCCCACTGTTTAAAATCAATATTGAAATTGATTTCAAAATTGCATCAAGAGAGGTATCTTGTGCCCTGGCCAGTGTTTCTCAGTGGTTAGAGTGTCGGCCTTCACATCAAAGAATCATGGGCTCAATTCCCAGTCAAGAGTACATACCTGGGTTGCAAGTTTGATCCTGGATCTGGTCAGGTGTGTGTGGGAAACAACCAATTGATGTGTGTCTCTCAAATTGATCTCTCTCTCTCTCTCTCTCTCTCTCCCTCTCTCCCTCCCTGCCTCCCTTCCACTTTCTCTAAAAAAATCAATGAAGGGGGCAGAAAATTGGAGACATCTGGAATACTATCAACAATAAAAAATATATATTAAAAAATAAAAATCAATGGAAAAAAATATCCTAGGGTGATGATTAACCAAAAAGAATGGTACATTGTGAGGCATTCTATATGTTTGTTGAATAAATAAATGAATGAACTAACTAACAAATGTATTTAGAGGACAGCTCTAAGCATAAGCAGGCTCTACATGATACAACTGCTACATTCATACTTAAAATGATCACATCAGTAACAGCAATTACCACTCATCAAGTGATTATTAGATGCCCAGCACTATGCTAATGCCTTAATGTCACTCTCTCAGTGAGCGGAAACTTGCCTGCTATGGTTTCATCCCACAGGGCCTAATGCCATGCTAATTACTGTCACCTGAGGCCTTGCCATGCGCCTGGCCCTGTACCATATACCTTATATAGCTTCCCTCATTTAACATCTTCAACAAACCTAGGAGGTTGATGTCATCATCTCTACCTACCGATAAAGACAGATCAGGGAAGATAAGTGCCTAGCACACAAAGACAGGAGGTAGGAGTGCCTGGATTAAAGACCAGGACGGCGCCCTAGCTCTGTGGATAGAGCATTGGCCTGCGGACTGGGGGGTCCCGGGTCAAGGGCACATGCCCGGGTTGTGGGCTTGATCCCCAGTAGAGGGCGTGCAGGAGGCAGCCAATCAATGATTCTCTCTCATCATTGATGTTTCTACCTCTCTCTCCCTCTCCCTGCCTCTCTGAAATCAATAAAAATATATTTTTAAAACAAACAAAAGCAAACAGGACGGCTAACGCAAGAACCCACATGCTTCACCACAGGGCAGAACCTCATCCCCAGGACTGAGGGGCCTTAGTGCCCTGCTCTATGGAGGAATCCAACACAGGATTTCAGCAAAGAGATGCAAGAAGCTCAAGCTATAAGACAGCCCAGGTAGCAAAGTTAGATGAGGAGAGGCAGGCAGGTGCCCGCTGAGGGCTCCACTGCCTCCTCCCAGGGCAGCCCCACCCTCCCGGCCTGGGGCCATGGAGGTGGTGGTGGCTCAGGTGCCTTCCTGGAGCTGGACAGGAGAATACGCCACACACTGACGCAGTGCAAACCAACCCTGTCTTACTGCCCACAAGGCCCAAGACCTGAGCCTGGAAGCAAGGGAGCCAGCACATGCTGCTGCCTAAAAGGTCCTTTCCCTTCTCCCAGACCCTGTGACACTTTACAGCCGCACCGGACCAGCACACTGCAAATGTCCAGGTCTCAGGACTCCTTGACCCTCTTTACAACCATTGAAGATCCCAATGACCATTGATTTATATAGGTGATATCTATCCACCTTTACTGTATAAAAATATATTTATTTGAACACAACCCAATAATACACCCAGTAGCCAAAATCATATTTTTCTAAAAAGTAACTATGTTTTCGAAAAGGGGGGAAAAACTGGGCAACAATGGTATTGTTTTAGCTCTTTGGTATCTGGCTTAATGGAAGACAGCTGGATGCTCATATCTGCTTATGCAGTGGGTCTGTTGCAATATTGTAAGTCATATCGCCTCTGGAAAACTCAGCTGTTACACTCGTGAGGGAATGAGAGTGAAAAAAAGCAAATAATGAGAACAGTTTTGACTTCACGCGTCAGTGTTCGGGACCATGCTTTGAGAACTTGTGCCCTAAGCCTGCTGTGTAACACACACGCCCTGTGTGCTGCACCCCCCACCCCGGCTTCTCTCAGGGTGCTGCAGCTGGGTCCATCTTGACCAAAACCTTCTGCATGAAGTGGTGTCTGATTCTGCAGCCCCTCCCACAGCTGGACAAACGCTCTGCCTTCTTTAGATCCTAAAAGTCCTTTGTTGTTACTTCTTGTGTGTCACACATCACTTTCTAGTTTGTATGAGAGTCGTCTGTGGCCATGTTCTACCCTCTATTCAGAGTCAACTCTTTTTTAAAAAATATTTTTTAATATATTTTATTGATTTTTTACAGAGAGGAAGGGAGAGAGATAGAGAGTTAGAAACAGTGATGAGAGAGAAACATCAATCAGCTGCCTCCTGCACACCCTCTACTAGGGATCAAGCCCGTAACCCGTGTGCCTTGACCGGGAATCAAACCGTGGACTCGTGGTTCAGTTCTACACTAAACCACTGAGCCACACCAGCCAGGCTCCAGGAGCCACATCTCATCACCATCACAGCTCTCACTTAGACACTACACATTGCAGGTCTCCACAAGAAACACTTGTACAATTAATTTTATACTAAGTGCAGCCTGTGAAACAGTATAGTCATAAAAGCATTCACTGACGTCAGAGACTCCTGGGTTCTGGCCCTGCCACTTCCTACCTGTGTGACTTAGCACAGGTTTCTTAGCCTTCCTGAGCGTAGCTTCTGCAACTGGAAAATGGGGTCAATAATAGATCTAGTCTATAGTTTTGATGTGAGAACTGAGGAGTTTAGCACAATGTCAGACACAGTCAATGCCCAATGACTTGCTGTTATTGCTTCTGTGTAACCAATCCCCTGCTGACTCACAGTGACACCGGACGCAGTTGACGCGGGAAGGTGGGAGACTGTAAAAGCTCACTGTCAGGGGATTCCACCTGGACTTTTTATGGCTCAGACTCAAGAGTCCTTCTCAAGTATAGGCACCTCCCCATAGCTCTTCTGGTTCTTCCCCAATGGCCCCCTCAGTAGTTGTCACCACCTGCTCACTTCCTTATGGGCCACATACAATTCTACCTGCAGAGCCAATCTCCTATCTACCCTCACCTCTCCATCTTCGCTGGCCCAACATCATTCTAACTGTGCTCCTACAACAGCTCTTACTTGTCTCTCTCCTTTTCTTTTGGAACCTTTCAATCCATTTTTCACTGGGCAGCCAGAATGGCCTTTACCAATGGCCTTTGTCAATCTACTGTTCAAAACCTTTTACTGATTTCCCATTGCTCATAGAATAATGTCTAACTCTGTGCTGTAGCCTGCAAAGTCCTTCATGATCTGCACCCTCCCCAACTCTCCACTCCATTTCATAGCATTCTCCCCACCCTGCCTATGCTCACCAAGCTTCAGACATACTAGTCTTCCTCCTGTTCCTGGAAGCTGCTTCGCTCTCTCCCACCTCTAGGCCTTTGTGGTGGTTACTTCCCCCATCAGGAAAGCTTTCCTGATAAATCCTTGTGTGGCTGGCTCGTTCTCATTTTTCAAATCTCAGCTCAAACGTATGTCTTCAAAAGGACCTCATTAACCATGCTGTTCAACGTGGTAACCCTCTCACTTATCACTGTTTCTTCCATGTTTCTCTGGTGAGTTATAATTATTTCTTTGTTGAGTCTTGTTACCTTTTAAAAGATATCCCCCATGAGACAGAAATCTTGCATATTTTCACCATTGTGTACCCAACACAACATATGGCACTCAGCAATTGTAGGTACTCGATAAATAGGAAATGTGTTCTGAATAAATGAACGATTAGCCCAACATTTGGAAAGTGATATGAGACAATTTCCAACCCCTCACCTGCTGTGGCATCAGGGAAGAGACACTGACCCGTGAGTGACACCTGACTCCATTGAAGCCTGCGGGTATAGTGGTATGTGCACATCTCATTTTCCCTGGAATTTCTAAGGCTCGAACTCAAGGATCCTTCTCAAGTGCAAACCAACTCCCCATCCCCTCCTCTAGTCTGTCCCAGATGATTCTCTAGCAGAGTGTATCTTCATCTCCTCAATTCACCCTCTAATTCCTTGCTGCTTCTCTAACTTTCTCTATTGGAGAAAAAAAAAAAGTCTCCCCAAGGATGACTGCTAGTTCTATGTGGACACATTCAGGAGTTAACAAAACTTCTAAGAATTCCAGAATTTACAAAGATTCTTCATCGTCATCCTTGGTCCACAGTATCTGATATCTTCTTGCGATGGGAACTTGATGCTTTATGGGGCTTCTGTCTGCTAGGAGAAGTGAACTCACCAGCTTCCCTTCCTACAATCTAACACGACCCCATATTTCAGTCTGACAAGGCCACCCTTGTCTCCAATAGACACCTTATAGTGTGGTGTCCCCAGCTCTCCAGGGCTCTGTCATCCTCTTCCACTGCCTGTCATTACTCATGGCCGGTAGGCAAGGATGGCTCTTACAACTAGTGGGAAGGCGACCACTGATAGATCAGCAACCAGCCAGCAAAAAAAAGGATCGTCCTCTATGCCCTTTTGGCCTAGATGCCCGTGCGCGTGCCCTCTCCCAGGAACTACATAAATTCTTGTCGGTGAATTGGTTGAACCGTGGAGAGCTATGCTCAGTTGGTCTTTGTGGTTATACTACTTTCAAAGCTTGCAAACACACTTGAGATTACAGTACAGTGGGTGGTGTGACGTGCATGCAGACTGGGAGAAACAGCTTCTAGCCATTTAAATGCTTAGCACATCCGAAAGAATCCCATTCTGTCTCCCCTTACTCCACAAGTGCCAGGGAGCTGGAAGACGGGAGAATTACTTGCCCATGTCCATTTTCAACATCCCAGTGAACTTCTTTATTGCCGCTGTTAGGCAGTGAGGTATTTGGCAAACTGTTCTGCAAGCCTCCAGGATGTTAAATTCAAGGAACTCGTGTAAGAAGTCAAGAGAAAAACCACAGTGACAACAAAACACAGGCTCACTCTGGCACGCTACAGAAAACGTCCATCTCCTTCTCCATCCCTCTCCCCAAGACATCATCCCTGGCCTCCAGCAAGCGGCAGACCTGGACTTCGTTGCTGGTCCCTGGCGCGCTGTGTCTGCGGGACCCCTGTCAGGATGGCTCAGGGATCCTGGAGAGCCCGAGGCTTACAGAGCAGAGAGACAGTGGTCCACCCACCCATGGGACCAGACACCACACAGAGCCCTTCCCTGCACACTGTATTGGGTGATTCTTATAGGAGCCCTGCAAGGGCATCTCTTGTTAAAGGAGCAGAAAGCAGACTCAGAGAGGGTCAGTGATTCACCCAAGATCACACAGCAGACAGATATAAAATGCCAGTTCTCAAGCCTAAGGGTGCTGACTTCTCATCCAGGTCTTTTACATTAATAATAATAACCCCTGTTTGCAGCATACATTACAACCAAAGGTTAATGTCCCTGTGTTAGACGTTCAGATGCCTGTCCAATATCCATCCCTGGCCTTTGTGTTACCAATGGAATCTCAGCTCCGTTCAGGGCAGCCAGGAACCACCCCAGGTAACAAGCCATTGGTCTGAGCCAGTGGTTCTCAACATGAGCATATCAGAATCACCCAGAAAGCTTGTTAAAACGCAAACCAACTCCTCACTCCAAGGGGCTGATGCAGGAGGCCGGTGGGGAGCCCAAGAGTTTGGATGTGTAGCAAGCTGCCAGCTGCTGGTCTGGAGACCTGTCTTAGAGAACCTGTGGCTGAAACTAATCATGACAGCCCGGGTCTCCAGCTCCCTGCAGCCGGGAATGGCTGGGGATGTCAGCAGTTTTGCCAGTAAGATGTTAGGAGAAGGCTGTGGGGGACTTCCAGGAACGTTTTGCTTTCTTAATAAAAGGACAGGATGCTTCGCACCACCCCATCCTTTGTTCTGCTTTGAGCAGAGAGGTGATGCCTGGGGCTGCAGCCCACGTCCTATGTCCCTGGGTATCAGACAACACTAGGGAGGGGTCGAGGAGGGCCAGAAAGAAAAGTCAGGGTCATTCATGATCTATTTGAGCCCCTGCATTAGCGCTGGACAAACTACCTCTGAATTTCTTATTTTAGGAAGTTAAAGAAATATTTTTATGGCTTAAGCATCATTAATCAGGTAGATTGCTATTCATAGCTAAAAGCAAGTGTAGCCTATGCAAAAGGGTGCTGTGGGACAATTTTATTAAAAGCAAATAATGAAAACGGATGCCTCAGCATGCAAAGTGTCCTTCCCATTCATTAGTGCACTCAGTCCTGGGGGAACCACGATATTGGCTTAAAAGGGTTTTTTCCTAATAAAGATGCCTTATTGAAGAAGTTTGGAGTTCATTGACTTAAAATAAGCTTTGATAAACACAATTCACGGTATGAAATGCAACTGTTTTTCAATTATTATTGATACTGAATGAAAGACATGGACCAAAAGAAAAACTGCTTAAAGATGTAGGCTTTCCTTCAAACTTGTCTATAGTGGACCCATCCTGCCTGATCACTAGGATCGTGCCCAAAGATGAGATTCTTTAGGCAAAATGAATCGTGGCCTCCTGTGCACCCTTGCAGCCAGATGAAAGAGATGGCCTACGTACTTACTGCTGAGAATCCCAACAGGTGTTCCAAAGAGCAGAAGGTCCCTAAAATGCTCCACCACCATGAACGGGGACAAGATGCCTACTCTGCCCTCCTCCCTGCAGGTACAAGCTGCAGGTGGGTATGAAAGGCTTGAACAGGTTCTGCCGCAGGGAAATCTAGTCTATGCCGGCGAATGAAGACGTTTCTGAACTTACTTGGTTCACAGAACACGTTCCTCCATGATGCCCACTACCCTTTTATTCTTTTTAACTGAATGTGTTGGGGTAACAAAACCAGTTTCAAGTCTGCAACTCAACAAAACATCATCTGCATCATGTGCCCATCATCCACAGCAAAGGCTCTTTCTGTTCCCTCCCCCACCTTTGCCCACCCCCACCTACCCCTACCCCCTTTCCCTCTGGCTATCACCACATTGTTGTCTCACTATGAGTTTTATGTGTATGTATGTATGTATACATGTATGTATGTGTGTATGTATGTTTGCGGGGGTTGGGTTATTTTGCTTAATCCCTTCACCCTTTTAAAACATTCTGAGGAAAGCCGAGGTAATAAAACAGTAGCCCAGGCTGACTCTACCTTGTGGTGTGAGCTCGGCTCGGGGGAAGAGCTGTAAGTACTGCAGTTGGTCCACGTGTTCAAGCCTCAACTCTGCCATGGACAGTCATTGGCTCTAAGCTGTACTGTTTCACATTTATCACTTCTTAAAGTCAGTTCCGTGTCTTAGTTCATTGGCAGCAACTTTTTTAGTGTAAATAAAATAATGGTGCACTGACAATTGAGGCACCAAGACTGGTGAGATGCTGTACATGACTCTGAGTGAGTTGCTTGACCCGCTTGCGCTGCTCAGTGGTAAAGCAGGGATGGTAACTGCCTCATGGAGGGGAGGGGAGGACTCAGTAGTGTCAGGCACAGAGTAGCCCTCAGTGAACGTCGGCCACCTGATCAACTATCTCGGGGAACAGTGAACAGATCTCCTGCTCCCACATGCCCTCCTCACCTCTCTATTGATTCTGTTTTAAACAATGACTATTTTCCCCAAAGAGAAGTAAGCCTTGAAGTGCAAATCCTTCAGGGAGAGAACCACAGACAGGCAGACATCTGAGGTAAGAAGATTAATAAAAGGCTCTCTTCCGAGGTCAGATTTTGACAGAGGGAGAGGGGAGGGTCCCAAAGCACAGGAGGTGTGTGAAGGTAGGGAGAGAAACTGGGCCGCCTCCGGTGAGGAAAGGACAGGCGCGAGGGTGGAGGTGTTTTCGTTCTGCACAGTTTTTCTCGGTACTGATTCCGGGCTTGTGTCCCTGGGGGCCTCGTATTACTCTTCGCTTAGAAACTCAGTGTCCCCAGGAGGCTGCAGCCCTTCCGATGGGAGATGGGATCGTGCCTGGGATGTGAGGAACTAGACGCTGGGGAGGCGCGGGAGGAAGGGGGGCTAGAATAGACCTGCTTTCCTCTCCTTGGCTGCTGAGCAGAGGAGCTAAGAGGACCCGAGGCAGGAACCACCCAATGGTGACAGGGCCCCTGAGGATTCTTGAAACTTAACAATTACCCTCAAAACCCACTCCAAACTGCATGGAAACTTCTCTTTTCTGTGACAAATGTTTAATTATGCACCAGGATGCCCTTCCTCATCATCATTACCCTCTTTAAATGAATGTGGCCATTTTTCTAAGGGAGCCTTGTTTTCTTTTCCTAGGAACCTTTAAAAATAAAACCAGGAGGAGCAGAGGAGAAAGAGTTGATGGATGCAGCACAGGTCTCAGAGGGACGCGGGCTGGAAAACAGGCTTGGCCCTTTGCTGCCCTGTGGCCTTGGCCAAGTCCCTTAATCTCACGGAGGCTCACCTGAGAAACGGAGGTCGTGCCCACTGCACGAAGGGGCCATGAGGACCAAGTGAAATGACCCAGGTAGAAGTGCTCACCAAAAAGTAATTAAAAGAGGCAAGACAAGCTACTGAAAATTAAAATGCATGTTTCCTTTGTCCCAATAATCCCACTTGGGGAACTCTGTCCTATAAAAATATATGCATCCGTATGAAAGGAATTACGTATGAGAATATTTATTATAGTTCAATTGGTACAGGGAGGGAGGGAATCAGGAAAGGAGAGAGAGGGGGAGGGAGGGAGGAAAAAGGAGAACAAATTTTAAAATTATTTGAATGTGCTTCAATAGGGAACTGGTCAAAAAAATTTATGGTGTATTTACACAATAGAATATTATGAAATTATTTTACTGAGATTTATATATCCTAACCTAGAGTAGTTACCCTGTTATATCTTAAGTTAGAAAAACAAAAAATATTTAAAGGTGTGGTTTATTGTTTTATTTAAAAAGAAACGAAAAAGTGGGAAAATTGTTTTGTACTAGTATTTGCAAGAGCGTTAAAAAGAAAAGTATGTAAAAATACAGACCAAACTGTGAACACTGATTATCTGGGGAGGGTGGGATTAAAGATAGAGGAAGGTTACTAATGTTTCCTTCATTCACCTCTGAATGTTTGACATGGTAAAATAAATATGCACTACTTTTATGTGAAAACTCAAAAAAGTGGGGGAGGAAGGGAGGAGAGAGAAAAAAGAAGGAGGAAGAAGAAGAAAGGGAAAAAAGATAGAGATCTGTGATCTTTGACCAAGCTAAAGGTCAAGGTCTACGGTTTCAGGATCACGCTTGGTTTTGTGGATAGTAGGAATTTTAGATGCGGCTGACCTAACGGATCATGACTCTTATCACCTATTCCTCCTTCCTCAGTCCTCCAGGCACCAGGAGTCCAGAGAGAAGAATTTCTTTGTTGCTGACAACCCCCTATGAGTGTTATTTTCTGAGTTGAATGTCTATGGCATCTCCTGAACCACAGATGTGGGATTCCTTCACCTTTTCTCTTTACCTTTCTCCACCTGACAGGTGAGTTCCTCATCCCCAGAACTTGTTGGCCAGCAGGGCTCCAGACATGCTCACTGCTTCCTGGCCCCCACTCCTTTCCTGGACTCCACTCCCTGATTCCTCACCAGCAAGAGCAAACGTTTTTAGCTGCCACAAAAGTAACTGTTGCACTCTCACCACTTAGAAATGATGCCTGGTCAGCATGAAGGTCCAAGGGTCCCTGAGGGAGAAAGCACTCAGGACTCAAAAACTTTTTCAAGTAATAACACAGTGAGCTGGGAGAGTGCAGAGAGAACACTCACACACCGTAGGTTTGCGGATAAAGAGCTACCACACCTCTGAGGAGCAGCCGGGTCACATGTCTGAAGAGTCTTTAAAAAAGTTCATATCTTTTAAACAAATATTATTTTTTCCTAAGGAAATAATAAGAAATACCAAAAATATGTATGCATGTATTTCACATTGTTGTTGTGGGAATTAATAATTTAGATAAAGTGTTTAGAACAGTTCCGGGTACCTAGAAAGCCCTATATAAGTATTAATAATAGTAATAACGGTTATTATTTCCTTCTTTAGATTTTGCTTGCTTTGTAAAACTTCTAAAAAATCCTTCTATTAATAACCAAAACCAAAAGTAAACCAAAATCTTAAAGAAATCAACTAAAACTTTTAAAATGCTTTATGCCCAAAGACGTTTGTACTATTGTTTATAATAATGAAAAATTGTAAATTTTCTCAATGCAAACAGTAGGGATCGATTAGGTAAATGCTGTTGCCTCCATGTGACTGAGTACTTCCCAGAAATGGGAAGTGATGATCCTGAGAGATTTTAATAACTTTTGGAGGTGCTAATGTTCCTAAGTTAAGAAGTGTGTGTGTGGGGGGGGACAAGACTATATACACATACTTTCAAATGTGGCCAAAAAAGAAAAGAAGAGGGGGCTGGGAAGGAGCCTGGAAGGGAAGGTAATAAAATGCGAGCTAATGCCTTCCTCCTACACCTAAAATGACGCTTCGCCTTTGCAATCACCGCTAGCATGCTACAGCAAAAGGGTCTGTGAACGTGACAGAACAGAGGCAACATCAGGTATCTCTGCCATCCCAAGCGGGGAGAGCCGCACTTACACTGACACCCCTTATTCGACACCTGCAGGCTCCCCGGCCAGGCGGCGAGGCTTGGGTTGGTGCTGTGTCTCTTTCTTCCTCGGTAGTTTCGTCTCATTTCCCCTTCTGGCATCTTATTACGGTAATAGGTTGGTTATTATAGCTCTGGAGTCGGAGCTACGACATGGGAATGAGAGGGAGAGAAAAGGAGCTGCCCTGACTGTGGCAGACGGCCTCTTGCCTGGGAGCTCGCGCTGCATTGAGATGCGGAAGGAGGCGCCTTCCCTCTGCCTGCCCGCACTGCTTTCTCCTCTGTCCCTCCCTTAAATGAGCTGCAGGGCACGAAGAGGCTTTCTCCGGGAATGGGTCTTTTCAAGGCCCTGAAAGAATTAAATTACATTCAAGAGGCACATACTTAGTTCCCTATTAGGTGAGGGAAGAAGGAGGGAGATTAGAGATAGTAAATGTTCCTTCTCTGCCAGGCTCGGCTATGGGTGCTGAGTGAACCCTGGTAAAGGAGGGAGCCATCGCGCCCACTCCCACGGTCTCATATACAAGGTGGGGAGAGAGCCAGGTAAACAGTGAATAGATCAGGGGAAAGCTAATAAAAATATAAGACCAGTCCTAGCTGGTTCGGCTCAGTGGATAGAGCGTCAACCTGGGGACTGAAGGGTCCCGGGGGTTTGATTCCAGTCAAGGACACATGCAGGGGTTGTGAGCTTGATCCCCAGTGGGGGGCGTGCAGGAGTATCCATTCAATGATTCCCTCTCATCATTGATGTTTCTATCTCTCCCTCTCCCTTCCTCTCTGAAATCAATAAAAAATATATATTTTGGTCATACATACTCTGTGTGTGTGTGTGTACATATATATATAACCAAAGGAATAGCACACACAAGTGGATGTTCCACCCTCCTGGGAGATGCTA
Organism: Myotis davidii; assembly: GCF_000327345.1. Lineage (NCBI taxonomy): Eukaryota > Metazoa > Chordata > Mammalia > Chiroptera > Vespertilionidae > Myotis > Myotis davidii. The sequence continues at coordinate 2,773,854 of NW_006292696.1, read as the reverse complement.
CTCCTGTCTACAGACCAGCAGGCAGGAGTCTGGAGAGTAGGAAGATCCTGAGAACGAATGGGTCCCACCTGAGTCAGCTGACACACCAGCCATCGGGGCTTGGAGGTCTGGGACCTCCCAGGAAAAATGCTGCTCTGGCCCCTGCTTCGTGGAGCTGTCTCCCTGCACTGAGACTCGTTTCCTTTCATTGCCCTAAAGAAACGCCTGTCCCTGGCTGGGTCTGTGGGGATCTCTTCCTCAATCACAGTCACCCTCGAGACTACCATGCAGAGATCATTACAGAGAGTGACAGACGTCTGAGAAGAACACACCACCAAGGATGTGACATCGGAGTGCCTGGCAGGGGACCGCCACATTCGCTGTGAGGCTCAGGGAAGGCCTCTCTGAGGAGGTGAGGAAATGAGGCAAACAGACCAAGGTCAAACAGAGGGAGAACTAAGGTGAATGCCTGGGGTAGAATGAGCGTGGCATTGGAGGAGCAGTGTGAAAGTTACGTGGCTGAAGCGGTGCTCCAGGTGTGATGCCCAGACCAGCACCATCAGCTTCCCAAGGGAACGTGTGAGAAATGAACATCCTTGGGTCTACACCCAAGAATCGGAAACTCCTGAGTAGAGCCCAGCAGTGTGTGTTTAGCCAGCCTTCTAGGAGATTCTGAGGCACGCTCAGGTGTGAGGACCACTGGGCTGGGAGATAGTGAGAGGGGGAGCACTTGTAGGAAGGGCTGAGCCAGTGCATCCCTTAGACGTGGCCTGCTGGATCGTCAAAACAAGCAAGGGAGTTCATCTGAGGTTTTCATCGTTGGATCCCCGGCACTTACCATGCTGCCTGCCACAGAGTTCAGGCTTAATACTTATTTATTGAACAAATAATTAATATAAATATATATAGTGAGCCTCTACTTTGAATGGTCTGATACCAGTTACCAGACAAAGATATACAAGATCAATAGTAGCTTAGAATCTACAAATGGAGATAAGAGAGAGAAATGCAAAGAAAAAATGAGACCCCCAGAGTCAGATGCACTGATATTGGCAAGAGATGAGAGACGAAGGTGTCTTGAAGCAAGGAGGGTCAGAAAAACTCAGAGCAGACCAAATTTCTCGATAAACACAAAGGTTTCAGCATTGAGTTTGGGGGCAAACAGTACCGTTCCTCAACCTCCTAGGGAATTAGTCCATTAATGGTACAGAACAACTATTGTTCGCTTGTTGTCTCCAAGTAAATTAAAAAAATGTTATATTATATTGATTCAATCCATCTTTTAAGAAACAAAAATCAGAGTCTCTACTTCAGTGGAAAAATCCCCAGCTTTATGGAAAATTCCACTATCCTAAATGCTTCATTTCCAGAGGCATTTTAGATAGCCAAGATGTTTACTGTATTGCTATTGTCTTATTACCAAAGATTTCTCAGAACCCATCGCAGGTGATATTGATGCTAAACAGGTCAATCTGGAGGCCAGTCAGAGGCCTCTGAGCACCTCTGAGCAAAGGTGGGGGACAGTGGGCTCTAGCCAGCCAAGCCCCTCCAGCTGTCAGTAGGCAGAAGGGCATGAGTCATCCCAAGATGTCAACCTCTCCACTGAACCTCTCCTTAACAGAGTGGATTTTCATAGACTCTTCCTCTCCCTCCTTCCTTCCTTTCTATCCTGTAGGTAGTAAATTCCTGGGATAAAAGCACTTTCCAGAGTTCTTTAATCCATCTATCTCCAGACCAGAGAGAAACTGACACATGCAGGGAAGACATGTGGCTGATCAAGAGAAGCCTCCATGCCGGGTAGGACGTAGCTCAGTGGCTAAGCATCAACCTATGAACCAGGAGATCGTGGTTTGATTCCTGGTCAGGGAAAATGCCTGGGTTGAAGGCTCAGTCCCCAATTTGGGGTGTGCAGGAAGCAGCTGATCAATGGTTCTCTCTCATCATTGGTGCTTTTATCTCTCCTTCCCTCTCCTTTCCTCTCTGAAATCAATAAAAATATTTTTTTTAAAGAGAGAAGCCTCCACTTCCTTGTATCACTTCCCACACCACATGAAGCCCATTTTCCTCTCATTGAATTGGGAAGTTCCCTCTTAGCAAGGGGGAGATGGAGGGTGCGGGGAGGAGATGAGTTCATATGGATGTAGCTGCTCTCAATGGACTGTTCTTCATCTGCACTGCCAAATCTTGAATATCGATCTTACTATTTTTTCTATCACTTTCTCCCCTCAGCAGTCAATGTTCTATTAAGAACTCACTTCCTGTACCACTGAGACTACCAGAGAAATAGTCCTGGAAGTAATTCTTTTGGGTGTGTTTCTCTCTACAAATATATACAAAAGAAGATATTACTACACAGGCTTGGACTGCAACCATCAAAGGTGTCTACACATGGATTGGGCTGCCCAAAGGAGTTACTTACCCAAAAGAGTGTAGAGCATTCCCTGTAATTGTGAGGTAAGGTTACTTCTGGTCAGTACTTCAAGAAAGAGAAGTGGGCCCTCCTTGCTGAACTGTGAGTCAGTGAGACTCCACACTTGACATAAACTTGGGCTGAAGCTAAAAGGAGAGAGGGGAGCAGCACAGTTTTGCTAGGAGCACTCAGAGAGCCCGCCATTGGCAGTGCGACAGCATCAGTGATGGTGTCATTATCGTCACTGTGAGCATTCCCCGGCACCTACCAGGTGCCATGCGCTGTGTGCATTGCTTCAGTCCACCTTGCAACACACCTATCAGGTAATTACTATTATTATGCTCGTATTACTGTGAAGAAAACTGAGGAATGGAGACATTAGGTTATCTATCATCACGAAGCTGGTAAGGAACTAGCTTCAAGACTCTCACCCAGGCTGTTGGACATTATATCTGCTAAAAAAGGAACATGATCTCCTTCCATCCTTACAGATGCCTCCTGAGGCCAGGGCATTAACCCTAAGTGACAACTGGGGTACAGAGGGTCAGGGAGAAGGAGCCTCGTGCATGGTCACCTAGCAGTCAAAGGCAGAGTCTCCTGGTACCCTGCCCACATGTCTCTTCCTGTCCCCACACTGCCTGGCTCCCTGGCACCTCAATTCTAACCCAGTTACCTCAGCAGAAAAGTAGCATCTGGTTAGTCCTGTCTGCAAACTGGCCACTCAGCCATGTATCCTGAGGTCCCAGGTACCCTCTACCAAGTCCCTGGGGAGTGAAAGGGCCAGAGGGAGAAGGTGACTAAGAAAGAAAGACGATGCTCAGGCTGCAAATCTAGCAGGCATCTCTGATACATCCTTTCCTTCCACCCCTGAGCCCACCAATCTTCAATACCTGGAGACAATAACAATAGATTCCCATTTTACTGATGTGAAAATTGAGGTGTGAGTGGTCTCTTCACTGTCCTGCCTCCCCTATCACATCTGTCTTTTTCTCTCCTGACTGTTGTGATGACCTCTTCACTGGCATCTTTTCTCGCCTCTCTTGTTGCTCCAATTCTGTCTACACACAGTGCAGGGCTCTGCCTCCTGGATCGCTCTTCTGATCACGGCTCTCTTCTCCTCAAGGATTTTCAAGAGCTCCCTCACTGGTTACAGAACCAAATCTCAACTCCCTAGCCTGTTCTTCAGTCCCTCATGATTCAGCTACAACCTACATGTTGAGCCTTATCTTTTGTACACATACCTGCGCTCCAGCCACAGTAATACCCAAGAAAGGAATCCAACAAGGTCCTACGCACATGCTTCTCATGGGACGGCTCTGCAGGAGCTGCTTGCCTATCTAAGGCTACACTTAATGCACCATCATGAAAACTCTCATTCACTCTCAGTCTCAATCTCTATACTCCACCCTCCCTGCCGAGTATTAGACTCGATATTCTAATTATGTGAGCAACTGTCTGGACTAACTGTACTCTCATGGTACAACCAACACTCACACTCCTTGTTACTTACCCAAAGGAGTTGAAAAGTTGTGTCTGCAAAAATATCTGCACACCCATGTGTATAGCAGCTTTATTAGTAATGTCCTAAACCTGGAAGCAACCAAGATGTCCTTCAGTAGGTGAATGGATAAATAAACTGTGGTGACATCCAGACAATGGAGTATTTCTTATTCAATGATAAAAAGAAATGAGCTAGGAAGCCATGAAAACATATGGAGGAACCTCACGTGCACATTGCTAAGTGAAAAAAGTCAATCTGAAACCACCGTCTACTGCGTGATTCCAACTCTGTGACCCTCTGGAAAAAGTGAACGAACGGGGACAGTAAAAGATCAGTGGTTTCCAGGGACTGTGGGGGAGGGAGGAACGGGAGGAGCCCAGAGGATTCTTAAGGCAGTGACACTGTTTTCTGTCACCATAATGACGGATACAGACATTACATATCGGTTGAAACCCACAGAATGTACAACAATGAGGGTGAAGCCTGACATGAACTATGGACTTTGGGTGATGATGTGTCATATAGATTCATCCCTTGTCATCAATGTGCCACTCTGGCGGGGGTGTTGATAAAGGGGGTGGCTCTGCATGGGGGAGCAGTGGGTATCCAGAAATCTCTCTGCCTCCCCTCGATTTTGCCATGAACCTAAAACGACTCTAAAAAATTAAGTCTGTATTTTTACAATGTCTGCCCCGTGCACGATAAACTCCTTAAGAGGATGGAGTGTGCCCTTTACCCCCTGCCCCTCCCACCACCGCAGCAGGCGCTAATAAATGTTTGCTGAATTGAATTAAATTGAGAGGTCATCTGGGGACGAACAGCCAGGACTTTATCATAATTTGGACTCTGAGACAACGGGGAAGCTGGAGGACTAGTGACCTCTCTCTTCAGAACTCAATTATCTGCATAAGAACAAACGTCTCAGATATCTAGCTATTAATTTGCGCGCAATGATATCGGCCGCCACAGTTCACAAATGTCCATTTCAATTTCTCAGCCAGATTGTTCGTAGGAAATGAGATGCTCTTCTCAGTCAGCAAATCACGGTGGCCCTTGCCCCATCTCCCCTCCCCGCCCTAACCCTGAAATCTCCTCACAGGTTCCTGTTCTTTCCTATCGGCCACAGTTCAGCACCTGGGCACCCGAATGCCTGTCACCACAACTTTCTCGGGGCCGGTTAGGGGACCCATGCTTTCCTGCTCAGCATCCTTAATCGATGGCTGAGGACCGCAGGGTGCATTGGCAGCCTGAGGCGAGGACTCTATTCCAATTAATCCTCCACACAAAACTGGTGCACAGGCAGGAGCCAACAAACGCGGAGTGAGAGGAAAATGCAGGCCTGGCTTCCTCTGAAATCAATGCAGCCTCACTCTGCGCTCTGTCCTGGGTCGCACACAGGGCCAGCAAGTGCAGCCCAGATCCCTGGAGAGGTCCCTGCCATGAACCTGATAGCGGGGGGCGGGGGTGGGGGCGCTAAGGGGCCCCTTGCCCCTTGCTGAAAGACTCCAGAGGACTAAGGCCCAGCCACCTTCCAGGATGTTAACCCTGTGATACCCATTTGTCTATTATTGGCAGAGATTTACATAATCCGTATGTGTGGCATGATAGACCCTCCACATCTTGAACAAGCAGGAGCGGGAGAAATTTGGGGCTGATTGGGACAACAGAGGAGAAAATTCATATCGTGGCTGAGCTACTTTGCAACAGGGTAGCTGGACAGGCCAACGCTCAGTGACCAGTACGTCGCGCAATTTCAGGGTTGGCTCAGCCCGATGGGAGTGACCTGGGCCACCCCGCTAGCAGGTCATGGCTGAGGAAGGCTCAGGGGCGCGGCAGCCCCAGGCAGGGAGAAGAGATGAGGTTCTTCCTGAAGACCCCTGCATGGAAGAGAGGTTGCGAAGTGTGGGCGGCCGACACCTGGGCTTTAAGTCCACTTCCTTCTACCTGGATGCCCTTCAGCAAGTTCCTCGGCTTCTCTGAGCTTCCCTCCTCATCTGGAAACTGGGTGAAACAGTAATAGCACTGAGTCACCAAGCTTGCTGTGAAACTGCATGCATGCTGGGATGCTGTGTGACCCACTAAGTGATGGGCTTTCCCCTTTATTCCTCCAAGTCCAAGATCCTCCTTCACTGAGTGAGTGGGTCAGAGCATTCAGGTCAAGACTGTCTCAAGAACAAGAAGTTCATGAAACAAGTTGGGGGAAAAGACAGCAAAATCCTTCACTTTTGAGCCTGTTTCAAGTATAATACAGGAAAGACTAGGACAAATGTAGATTTGTCACACACACACACACACACACACACACACACACACACCCCTCCACCCTGACACTAGGTTAGAGAATTCTCCAAGCTCAAGGAGAAGAGAATAATTGGAGAAAAAGAAGAAAGAAACCTCAGACACCAATCACAGGCCCTGCGCCCCACTCCTGACCACCCTGTTTCTAATTTCTGGAGTTCTGGGAGGATGGCACATCCCTCCCATCAACCCTTATGCCATTCTGAAGGCAGGAGAAATGAGAGAGCCACATGGGGTAGAGGCCCACGAGAGAGCCTAGTGGGTGCCACCAGCCAGCAAGACAGTGCTGATGACAAAGCCCAGGTCCGGCAAGCCTGCCTCTCTGCGCCACCCTGCATCATCAATTCCCAGGGAAAGAAAGGAGAGGGGAAAATCCTGACGTTTTCTGAGTTTAACCAATAAATCCCAAATGAACGAGTTCTCCTAGAAGCAACTAGAAAATATGTCCTGCCTTCTGGTAGAATGGAGCTCAGGAAGGAAAGTAGGTTCTGTTTTAGGAGAATAAAGCCATGTTATGATAAACATACCTATATAACTTATATATACACACACATTTATATATGTAAAGCAATAATAATAAAACAATGTAGCAACTACATGCATTGAGTGGTTCCCATCTGCCAGGCACTGCTCTTACCGCTTTATGTAGATTGCATCATTTACTTCTCACAATAGTATGCCTGTGGGTTAAATATTATTACCCTCTTGGAAGGATGGGTAAACTGAGGTTAGATAACTTGCTAACTTCCCCAAGGCGACATCATGGAAGCGGAGGGTCCAGAATTTAAACCCGGGCCATCTTTTTGCAGAGCCCCTGCTCCCATCACTTTTGCTGTCTTGCTTCGACATTGAGCCTTTAACATAGTGCAGCACGTTTCACTATCATTTACTGAGTGCTGACTATGACTCGGGCACTGTGCTAAAAGCTTTCCTCTTGTTCTATTTAAACTTTATAACAATCCCAGGAGAAACATTTATTATTATCACCTTTTTAAAGATGAGGAAGCCAGGACTCAGATCCTGAACCGATGTGGCTCCAAAAACTGTGCTCTCAACTGCTCTCTACAAACTCCAGGTGAACACAAAGTGAGGGCTTGATTCCACCCACCCCGACCCCACTAGTGGTGAGGATGAGATATGGATGTCTGGCAGCCCCAAGTCCAAAGATGGGAGCCAAGGGAAAAGGCTATATAAGAATCAGAGGTCCAATTCACCAAGGAGAGGCCTGGCAAATACTAGATGGGTAGCCACCCGGTCATGCAGAGAGAAAGGCAAGACTCGGTTCTGGCAGACAGCTAGAGTGCTCAGCAGATGGAGGGAGTCCTGGGTAAAGAGGGACTATTGAATCTGGAGGCCACCAGTGGCAACGAGACCTGACGCAGGAGCCGTGGCGTGAGAGGCCTAAGGATCTGGCTACCGCCCAATCAGACAATTCAGGTGATGGTTACACTGAGTCTGAAAGCAGAGGACCTCCGTGAGCCGCGCTTTACAGATCAGGAAATCGAGGTTCAGAGAATGGAAGTAATGAACGTGATCACACAGCTGGTAAGTGGCCAAACCAGGGACACAGACTGGGTTCCCTCTGATTCTAAGCTCGGTGCTTCCCCTCACCACTGCATTTATCCCAAGCAGAGCCGATGCCACTCGAGGCGTGACTCAAAGGGAAGAGGAGCAAAGATGCACTTTGCCAACCGCCTGTTGTTCAAAAGGCCCAGCCCTGTGATCAGCAAATATTTCCAATTGTCCGGCTTGCCTACCCCTTCCAGCCCAGAGCAAGCTGATATCAGACCTCAGACGTCTCCCCAGCAAGGCATTGGTTAAAGAAATCAAGTCCCATTTCACAAGCTGCTAAATCCCACTTGACCAGCCCTGGCAAGGATGTTCTGGGCTTAGCAGCCTGCTAGCTGTGGACAGTGGCAAAGTGGCTGGGCCTTGACTTTGTTTTGGCCTGTCCTTCTCCCTTGATGTGATTCTGCCCCTAAGTGCACCCCCAACCCCTGGCTTTACACAAGAATGCTCACTGCAGCAGGGCTCATGGTAGCAAAAAGAAAAAGTCTGTCAATAGAACATAGATAAGCAAAACACGATATAACAGTTGAAATGCACGTACTAGAACTACATATACCAATGTAAATAAATCTAAAAAATAATGTTCAGGGAAAAAAGAAAACTGCAAAAGAATATGTATAGTATGGCAGCATTTCCATAAAGCTTAAAATATGCAAGGCAATACTGCACACTGCATAGGGCCGCGAACATGTGGACAATTCATAAAGTCATACGTGAAAATGATAGCCACAATATTTAGGATGCTGGTAAACTCCAGGGAAAGAAAGGGGGAAATAAGATAGAGAAGAGGTCCCTGGAGTGGTTAAATCTTTTTATAATCCTGGACTTCTTTTATTAAAAAAATCTGAAGCAAAGAAGGCAAATGTTAAGATCTGTTGCAGTTGTAGTGTGAGTACCTGTATGTTCATAATACATTATTATTCTTTATGTTGGAAATCCATCTTTACAAAAATATTTTTAAAAGAAAAAAAATGTTTGACCCTTAAGTATTAGTAAGAAGTCTGGACTCTAGTTTGGAAGTAACTAAGGTTTTTACTCAGGAAGAGACGTGAGCAGACAGCTGGTGGAGTCATGGAGATAATCCTAGCAGGGAGTTATGAAGGCCTGGGCTAGTGCAATAGCACAGTGTGAACAGAACGAGGCGAGAGGCCAGAAGCCAAATCTCCCAGCCGTGCTGGATGGTGACAGCACCACTGACACCAATCCTCCCCACCCCCATCCCTGGTCTGAGGAGTCCGCCCTTTTCTTCCCATCATTCCAACTACATACTTCCATTGAGGGCTGCCAATCATGGTTTCCTTCCCAAAGGTGTGCGTAGGAGTCACGCTGGGCCAATAAGGCCTGATGGTCCAAGAATGGGCAATGACTCAAAACTCAGCCAATCAGAGCTTGAGTGAGAATCCAAGTATGTGGTCCTTTCCTCTCTGGTGGTGGAGCTTAGAAGAGATGGGTACAGGGCTCTCTGTGGCATGTTCCCTGAACAAGAGAAAAGCTAATCAAGGGTTGGAAAGAAGGAAGCCACTGTGCAAAGAGCAGCAGCGATAAGAGATTTCTAGGCCATGGTGAGTTGCCCCCAGCTCCAGGTATACCCACACCCTGTTACACCCTTACCCTGGGCGAGTGTGAGCAGCAGTGGCTACCACAGCATCCCTTCTGGACCACTTCTGCCGTGTGACCTTGGTCATTGACCCAGGCTGCCCAGCTCCTGGTTTTCGGTGCTCCCGGACCTCTGTGAGCTACCCAATGCCATTTAGCACATCCCTGTACTGCTCATATGAGCAAGCATTGGTTTCTTTGTTTGCAACTAAGAACCCTGATGCCAACAGGTAGTACAACCTCCACTCTCCCAGGAGACTCCGGGAAGAGGACTAAGCCAGTCGGGGCTCAGAGTAATCAGGAATTCACTGTTTTCATGTTGGACTCTGGTTCCCTGAGAGCAAGTCATCTCTTCTAAGAAATGATCTTAACGAAGTCAACCCTCCACAGAATATCTAGCATCTTGTCGCCATTCCTGTGGGCAGCCCTTTAACATTGGCAAAGCCCAGTCATGCACATTCTGTCATTTCATGCTCAGAGTAACCCCGGGCAGTGAAAAGGGTAGGCCTGAGACTATTAGTCTCATTCAATTGAGGAGGAAGCTGAATTCTGGAGAAATGACAAACCCAAGTCACACCACAACTTCATAACTATGTCTGGAACAAAGCCCAATTCTCCAGATGCCAGCCCAACGCACCCAAAACAAGATAAGGCTAAAAAGAAACACATTAACACTTCCATGGTGCTAGTTATAAGCCAGACTGTTCTAA
>NW_006292696.1:2758546-2763775 GCF_000327345.1 Myotis davidii | reverse complement strand
ACATTAACTCACTTAATCCTTGTTACAATCCTATGAGGTTGGTATTAGTGTGGCCTCCATTTTTCGGATGAGGGAACTGAGGCACAGAGAAGTGAAGGTACTTGCCTAAGATCACACAGCAAGTAAGTAGCAATACTAGGACTCAAACCAAGATCTGGTTCCAAGTCCATGCTCTTAGTTATTACATTAAATAGGGTGATCAAAGCGGTCTTTCTGGGGTTCAGGTTCCTTGGCCTCCATCCTCCTTGGAGTAAGAGAAAGTTCTAGAAGACATGGCTGTGAAGGCACCCTGAGCCCCTATAGGTTAGGATGATCTAAATGCAGGTGCCTCACACTAAAAGCCTGGAAGGGAAGTGTGCTAACAGAGCAGGTGCTGAATTGCAGAAAAGTTAAATATGGAATGGCAGCATGGAAGGCTGCAAAAAGAGCTAGGAGGGTAAAAACCAATTTCAAAACAGAGCCCCAGGCAATGATTTGGAGAGAAAACCCAATATATGTGGTTACACATAATAACTATAGCAACGCCTTCTATTTACCTCACCCTTTCCTTTGGAGGAGGCCAAAGAAGTTCACAACTGTTATTACAATTCCTTCTTCTCCAGGCCTGGACTTTGTCAGTATACGCAGGGGAAAAGGAGCTCTGAGAGAGGTCAATGCAGAAATCACAGAGCAGCAAACTGGCCGTCGAAGCCAACCATCTGGGCACAAAAGCTGGTGGGCAAAAGCCAACGGACTGGGCATCAATTCTGCAAAGGATTGATTCACATGCAGCTGTCAGACCTATACTGAATCTCACTCCAGGAGAAATGGCCACTGCCACTGTACCTGCAGGGCATGGGCAGAAGGAGCAGATGGAGGGGGACACGCAGGGGTGGGATGTGGGGCAGAGGACAGGGAGCAGGAATAAAGAATTAAGAAAATTGAGGCAGCAAAGTTCTCATCAGAGAAAGCCTGCCCATACACAGATAAAGCCACAAGCAAGTCAAGACAAAATATCTTCGGATGAGGGAACTGAGGCCGGGCCAGAGTGGCTTAGTTGGTTGAGCATCATCCGGTGCACTGAAAGGTTGCAGGCTTGATCCCCAGTCAGGGCATGTACAGTAGGCAACCAATCTATGTTTCTCTCCCACAGTGATGTCTAGATAGATAGATGATAGATAGATAGATAGATAGATAGATAGATAGATAGATAGATAGATAGATAGATAGATAGATAGACAGATATCTTCAGTGAACTGATGACTTGGTCATCTGGCAAAATGATCATTCAGCAAACCAGCTCTCATCTTGTGGGGGTCCTGTGGGGGTCCCCTCTGAAATATAATGAGCAGCAGAGAGTGTGTCTCTAACCATCCTTCCCCTTTCTCCACCAGCTTCACCTTAGACAACAGGCATCAGTCCCTTCTCCCCACAAAACTAGCTCTTTAGATATGATCTAATTGTTGTCATCACCTCTTTCTAGTATTTCTTTTTTACTCATTCTATACCCAGATAGTTGGGACTATCCACTTCTCCCCGTACAGTATCTACATCCTCACCCCCACACATTTACTTATTCCTTGTACCTCGAATGACCTCTCCCATCCTCTTGGAAGATTAATCCACTTCAGTGTGCAAACTATTTGTCACCTAATAAATTAGGCTGGTCATGGCTGCACAGCTCTGTAAATATACTACTAATCATTGAACTGTACACTAATAATCAGTGAATTTTACAATATATAAATTATACCCCAATGAAGCTTTTTAAAGCCACATAAAGGGCATGTATTAGAAATGTTTATTTCCATCGCCTACCCCTAGAAATTCTGACTCAGTGAAGGTGAAAGAAGCAATCTGCATTGTTAGTAGCCAGACCACGTGATTCTGATGCCTGCAGAACTCACCCTAGGAAACATCAGTCTACAGATCAAATGGTCCCTCCTCCCTGAAGCCCTGCCAGCCAGAAGTGCCTCATGGTACCTCTCTAAATGAATGAACTCAGTCTGCTTTGTAGTACAGATTTCTGTGAACAGATCCTCTTTCCTATTCACACCTTGAAAATCAGGAACATGTCTTCCTTATCTTTTGAGCCCTCGCAATTCCTTATGTATGTATACCTTGGTGCATTCCACACATCAGAGTCAGGTGTAGGGGTGGGGATGTAGAGATCGAACAGGGAGAAGTGGAGGGTCCAAACTGTCTGGGACCAGCTGGCGTGTGGGACTATGAGGAGACAGTGGATAAGGATGCTTAGAGAGATCAACAGCTGGTTAGATGGAGGATGAGGGAATGAAAGGCAGATAGATGAACAGACAGATTGAATGGATGACTGGGTCATGGGAGATGAATCCCGGAATAATGGTTGGATAAATAAATGGGTGGCTGGACAAATATGTAAAAGAAATAACAAAGGAATAAAGAGATAGATGGAGTCATTTACTCCCACATATGAAGGTCAGCCCCACTGCACACAGCTTAGTATTGGTCACATGAGAGGGCCCTGGATTGGGATCAGATGACCTGGTCAAGGGCCCACTGTGCCACTATCTCCAAGTGTAACCTCATCCAAGTCCTTTTCATTCTCTGAGTCCCACACGTTTATGGCCTGTAAGTGGGCACTAACACCCCTGTTACACTGCTCCACCAGGTATTTGTGACGATCACACTATCTAATCGAGGCAGAAGGCTATATGATAAAACTGTCTTTTGAGACTCTTTAAGAAATATAGGGAAATAATTTTTTTTTAAATTCAGGTGACATTTAATATTTCTACAGGAAGCCCAATGAAACAATGTTCTTGTCAAGTTTGAGCTCCTCATGCCTTGCTCCTCAAATGGAAATACAATCCATGTGCCACTAGAATATATATTTTAAAAATAAAATGAGTTTAGGTAAAAAAAGAATGGGTTTCAATCCAGGCCCCAACATTTACTGGACAAATTACTTATTTTTTCCTAGCCTATACAGTGGGCATAATAACAGCTACCTCACTGAGCTGACAGAATTAGATTCGTGCTATTTACAAAGCACCCAGCACAAGGCCTTGTGCAAAGCAAGCCCAGAAACAACATGGAAATGGTTCTGTGTTTGCTCTCTCCTCTCCCTCCCTGGAAACTGGAGTCACCATGAGCAGAAAGTGAATGGACTCGGTGGAGGCAGCACCCCACTCCCCCCGCCCCCCGCCGTTTCAATACCTCATGCTCCTCCCTGATCTGCCTCCCTAACACTGTCTGGTTAGAGAGACTGGAGCTCTTTCCACCTCTCCTGAGCAGGCTGCCTTACTCTAAAGTTCTGCTTGTGCCTAAAACAGATGAGACAGATGCATGGATTTCAATTCATCCAGCATTTATTACACACCAAATTCACCAAGTATCTGCTGAGCATCTACATTCCTATGAGTCCACAGTGGTGCTGGAACCAGAGTAGGGACACTTGGCATGTGGGACTTCACTGTACAATAATCCCTTTAAGACTCAGTCTCATGGAATGCATCATAACTTGAAGGCAAGAATGATTATCTCCACGTGCTTGGCTGGGTTGCCCTTGAGGATACGGATTCACAGAACCAAGCCATGAAATTAGATCATGTGAGTATTTCCTGGGGAAGAAGAGAGATACTGACTGTAATGCTTCACTCACCCAGACAGCCCTGGACTGGAAGTCCAGAATCCTGGGTTCTCATCATGGACCGACTATTAACAGCCGTGTGATTTTCCACACTCCATTCCCTCTCTGGGCTTCAGATTTCTCATCTACAGCATGGGACCTAGGTCGCATTCGGTCACAGATCTATAATTAATGCTTTGGGTACAGTCCCAGTGCACAGACCACTCACTGAATAGCACTGGGCATCTGGGATCAGCCAGATCTACGCCACCTTCTCCAAACTCATTTCACAGGAATCACACCCTCACTTCCTCTACAACCACTGTACTCACCTTCCCTGGTTCTTGCTATCTGCTTTCTTATGCCTCATGACTTTTCTCAAAAAAAAAAAAAAAAAAACCCGACCACTTTTTTTAATATAGTTGGCATACAATATTATATTAGTTTCAGGTGTACAACATAGTGCTTCCACACTTAATGTACTTTATGATATGATGACATATCATACATAATTATTCTTGCCTTCAAGCTATGATGCATTCCATGAGACTGAGTCTTAAAGGGATTATTGTACAGTGAAGTCCCACATGTTAAGTCTAGTACCCATCAGTCACGGTGCAAGGTCATTACAATGTCATTGATGATACGCTGTCCCCTCCATCTGGAACGCTCTCTGCTGCTCTCCTGATCCTCCCAGCAGTTAGCACGGGCTCAGGTGCCTCATCACATTCAAAAACAATTTGGAGAATGTAAAAAGGAGAAGGCTGAGTGGCCTCGGATTCATCAATGCCCTCCTTTGCCTCCAGACAGCACAGTTCCTTCAACTCGCAGCAACCGTGGTTTGCCAGGGCTTTGTTTCTATAAACATTTCCTTTTGGTTCTTTGTGTCTGTTCAGTACCCCCATCCCACTGAGTGCAGGTACCCTGGCTGGGCCTCCTCCCTGCCCATCACCCATCACTTGTGTAGGCTGCTGTCTTTACAGTGCTAGCGTTCACATTACTAGGAGTTCTGCATTCCAAGCAGCAGATCACTAGATGCGTTGCCAAATGAGGATTGGCGATCATGCCTGCCTTCTCAACAGGCAGTTGTACAGGGCAAAACCGAATGCAAAGTGAGGAACCCGGAATGGCAGCATTGCAGGCATGAATGATAGGCAGTGGGCAGGGCAGGGATGGCCCAGGGTAGCCCTCTGCTTGCCTTGAGTCCTAATACAGAGGCAAAGACCTGGGCCTTAGGAGACACTGCTTCCAAGATGAAGCTATAAGAAAAAGAGCCCAAACTAAGAGAGCAACGACCTGGAATCTGCTAGTGGCTCGCAGTGCCGCTTGGCTAAGTCACCTCCCCTCTCTGGGCCTTGTTTTCCATCCAGAAGATGAGGTTAATGGTCTCTAAATTGCCAACTGAGACATGACACAAATCTGCAGAACCACATGATTTTCACATGCTCAATCTCAGTGTCATCTCTAACCATTTCATTGATTCATTCAATAGTAATTATTGAGTATCCCCCCAGATATATTCAGGGCTGGGGTTTGACAAATGAAGAAGACAGACACAATCCCTGTCCTTCTGGTCTAGGAGAGAAAGCAGATGCTAAATGAATAATTAAATACCTAGTTAATTAATAATCATAACTAAA
>NW_006292696.1:2756449-2758495 GCF_000327345.1 Myotis davidii | reverse complement strand
AGTGCAGGATTTCATGAAAGCCTAAAGCCTGAGGTCCCGTTAGATGGCATAGGATGAGGGACAGCTGTTGTGAGGAAGTGGCACTGAAGCAGCTTTTACATGTGTCCAAAGCCAGGGTTCCCAAAGCATGTCATTTAGCTTCGGATACCTGTAGGATGGGAAGGGGAAGTATCATTGCCTTGTTTAAATTGTGAAGACAAAGACTCTCCTTGTTCTACAGAGTCTGCTCTGCCTCACGCCCCAGCCCCTGCCACACCACACCTCTCCCAGGATGGCAAACTCCCCTTCCCTGCATTTCTCATGGGTTTTATTTTCACATCTGCGTCTCCCTCACTGGAGTAAGCCCTGTGAAGGGAGGGACCATGTCTGTTTTGTACAGCACAGTGTTCCCAGCACAAGGATGGTACCTGGTGTATATCTGGTACTGAGTGTGGCTGAGTGAGTGAGTGAATGAATGAATGAATGAATGCCCACATCACAGATGGGGAATCTGAGGGAGGGGTGCTTGCCCCAAGTCCTAAGTTAGCATATATCAAAGGTGGGTCTCAAATCCAGACCTTAGACTAGGAAGGGGAGGTAGAATCCAAGAATCTCAGCCCACCCTCCTTCCCTCAGAACCCATTCCCTTTGTCTGTTGATTACTTTGACTCTCCAATCAGGAGTTCATTTAAAATAAAGGGACCCAAAGAACATACGCATAACCCATGGACACGGACAATAGGGTGGTGAAGACCTGGGGCGGGGCAGGCTAGAAGAGGTCAATGGGGGGAAGGGGGAACATATGTAATACTTTCAACCATAAAGATTTTAAAATAAATACATAAATTTTAAAAATTAAAATAAATTAAAAACAATCAAAATAAAGGGACCTACTGTCACATAAGATTTAAACACTCTGCCTTACTCCGAGCTGGTTCCGTCACTCCAAGTCAGTCTATTCAGGAGATGTGCCCACCGAGGAGGATTCCGCACAGAGCCCACTCTCACCACGGGACCATCGGGAGGCCTGAGTGGCGGGCCTGAGCTGGGGAGAGCAGAGAGCTTTGTGCGTCTTGCCTAAGCAAGAAGCCAGCACTCCTGGTATGCACCTGCTGCCCACTCTGGAGAGTCAGAGCTACACAGTCAACATGAGCTGCTGGTAAGAATCCCATGCACCAGAGGGATCCTTCAGCTGGGAGCACTGGTGGAGAGCCAACCTCAGTCTTGAGCTCGCAGCGGTCCAGCCGTCCCTGAGCACCGTCCAGGAGCCCAGCAGTGTGCTGGGGGTGACAGGGGAAGCGCCAGGAAGTAAAAGCTGTTTCCAGGCCTGGGAGAAACCCAGGCAGAGGCTGCTACCGTGGAAGGGACCTAGGCACAGGGCGTCAGGGAGAGTGTCCGCTTTCCGAACCAGGTCTCTAGAGCAGGTGAGGGAATGAGTGCCAAGTCACAGCACTTTGGGGACTGGGCTGCTCTCAAACCCAACCCTGAGAGTGGGTGTGGCCGCCAGGATGGGGGTGGAGCTGAGGTAGACAGGATCTTTCAGGGTTGAGGGCAGGACCATCTTGTTTATTGATGTATCCCTAATATCTGGCACTATACCTGGCTAGTGTTTACTGAATGATTAAAAAAAAGAAAGAAAGAAAGAAGCAGGTACTGGCAGCCAACCTAGGAACCAATCATTATAATAACCTTGCTGCTATTAACAGTGTTTACTGAGTAGCAGCACTGTGCTAACTACTCACACCCAGAAGAACCCTAAGAGGAATGTCATTTTAACCCTCACCTGACAGCTGGGCATATATTATGCATAACAAAGTAAATAATTTGCATAAACACATCAAGGCAGGAGCTGGGATTTGACTGTAACTCTGAATTGAGTACCTGAGCTCTGAACTCTTTCAGCTAACTCCCCTCACAAGTTGCAACAAAAGAAATGGAGAAGGCGCCAGCGCAGCAGCGGAGACCGCGCCATTTTGGGCGAGTGTTGCCGGCATCCAGAGACCAGCTACTAACCTGGAAACAAGGGATCTCGGAATGATCTCAGACGAAAACTCACACAAGCACTGC
>NW_006292696.1:2742850-2755757 GCF_000327345.1 Myotis davidii | reverse complement strand
GGCAGCCAGGATGGGGGTGGAGCTGAGGTAGACAGGATCTTTCAGGGTTGAGGGCAGGACCATCTTGTTTATTGATGTATCCCTAATATCTGGCACTATACCTGGCTAGTGTTTACTGAATGATTAAAAAAAAGAAAGAAAGAAAGAAGCAGGTACTGGCAGCCAACCTAGGAACCAATCATTATAATAACCTTGCTGCTATTAACAGTGTTTACTGAGTAGCAGCACTGTGCTAACTACTCACACCCAGAAGAACCCTAAGAGGAATGTCATTTTAACCCTCACCTGACAGCTGGGCATATATTATGCATAACAAAGTAAATAATTTGCATAAACACATCAAGGCAGGAGCTGGGATTTGACTGTAACTCTGAATTGAGTACCTGAGCTCTGAACTCTTTCAGCTAACTCCCCTCACAAGTTGCAACAAAAGAAATGGAGAACTTGTAGGTAGAAAGAGGGGAGAAAGGATGACTTTGGGGGGGGGCGGGTAGGAAAGTGCAGGACTCGCTATAAAATGGGCATACATACAGGGAATGATCTCAGATTAAAAAGCACCATTCTCCCCAAAGAAGGGATCCTAATTCTCTTTAAATTAGGGTCCCTTCTGAGACATTTTCAGCACCTCTCCCTTCTGCATGGCACTTATTACCACTGTAGTTAAACTAGTGATTGTGAATGGGATTACGTGTCTGTGCCTCCTCATGGAACATAGGCCTGTGAGGGAAGGTGCTGTGACTGACTATCTTGCTATTGAAACAGTGCCTAGTCCATAGTAGGGGCTCAGTGAGTCTATTCTGAATATGTGAGTTATGTAATTGATTAAAACTGCTAGGCAATGGAGAAAAAAAAACCAGCCTGGTGGCATCTGATAAGGAATAATAAGAAAGAAGACAAATGAAACAATATTAAGAAGTTCCTTGAAGACCAAGAAGACTTTCGCTGGATGGTGCAGATCACAAGGAGCCACTGTAGGTTCTCGAGCTTATCTGCATGAGGAAGATTGTCAGATTAAGGCGAGAAATTAATCAGCTAAGGAAGACCCTGAAGCTCTAACCCAAATATTATCACCATTCATATCAGCACCAATGCTTAAGGTGGCAAAGATTTCTGACCGTGAGAATGCAATAGAAAAGATAATATCAAAGGAACATACAGATGCAGGTTCTACCCAGGACACTGCTCATCGACATTAATGAGCAGATAGGACATAAATCTGGGTCAGTGGAAGGAACAGGAGATAAGACTCTGTCTCACTCTATAAGCTCTACTTCCTTCCATATTGAGAAGGAAGATTTCATTGAAACTCAGGTGCTGTCAAACAAGGGTAGAAAATGTATTCCTTTATCATCCATTTGCTTCTCAGTCCTATGCATGACCAGCCAGGAGTAAAAAGAATGTTTCCTGAGGCTTTCAGAAAGCTCTGAGTCATTTCCCAATGAATCACTCATCCACATCTCTAAACCTACATTTATAGATCATTGACTTTGGAGCAGAACTGATCCCAGGGGAAGGTCTCTGCCCCACTACCCCTTCCTCTCTTGAACAGAATTCAAGAGGGAGCCCTTTGAGCCATAAGACCTCAAGTTAGACTTTAAGGTGCTTGTTTTTCATCTAGAACTAGTGACCCGGTGCACGGATTCATGCACATTGAAAGGAAATTAATTAGAAGGTGGCCGGTGGGGCAGGACTGGGTGAGACAGGCCAGACATGCCCTGGAACCAACCTCCTACAGTCCCTCCCCGGCGTCTGCGGAGTGAGCAGTGAGGTCCCTCTGGCAGGTGGGGCCCCTCAGCCTGGCCTGTAGGGATTGGGGATCAGGCCAAAACCAGCCCTCCAACATCCCCTGAGAGGTCCCAGAGTTCAAGAGGGCACTCTACAAAGTTGCTATCATACAGGGTGTGGAATGCAAATGCAAGTGTTCAGTCAACCAGATTCAGGGTCGACAATGCTCCAGCAACAACATAACCCATGGCCGAAGGTGGAATTGTGTGGCCCCGTGAGGAATTGGGCTCCCTCCTCTCTGGTTTTGGGGTACATCACCCAAGAACTGCCACTGCCAAGTCACTGCAGCTCAGCAGCTCCTGCATTGAGTGTCTGGCCCCTGGTGGTCAGTGCGTAGCATAGCAACCGGTCGGATGGGCAGAGGGACACTTAGCATATTAGCCTTTTATATATATAGATACCTGGGTTCTAATCTTAGCTTTGACACTTACTAGCCAGCAAATTAGCTAATGATATATAAACTGCTGCTTAGAGATCAGATTCTGGCTCCATGGTTCAGTCTTCCTGGAGGATTCTCATTCATGGGAAAAATGGTCCCTGACCACCTTCTATATGCCAGGCACTGTGCTGGGTGCTGGAAAATGGTCATGAGCAAAACAGATGAAGACCCTAGCCTAGTCAGGGGAGTGGGGAGAAGGGGGCAGACTTAAAATAAAAATTATGCCAGCAAATGTAAAATTGCAACTATGCTAAGTGCTATGAAAGAGAGATCTGGGGCCTCAGGGGAGCCTATAAAAGGGGGGTTTGAACTAGTTAAAGAGGTCAGGGAAGGCTTAATCTGAGAACTGAAGGAGGAATAAGTTCAGTTTAGGAGAAAATGGGAGGAAAGTGTACTCCAGGCAGAAGGATGACCAGGGGCAAAACATCTGTGGTAGAAACACGGTGGGTGTGAAGTATGGCCAAGTGGTAAGTCTAAGCAGTGAAAACTCAAAGGTAATGCAATAGAAAATAAGCTTTAAAGACAGCCAGGAACCAGATCATGATGGACCTTATAAGCCATGTTTTTCAGCATGTTTTCCCCTAAAATCAATAGGAAACCACAAAAGAAGTGTTCAGGGATGGGGGAAGGCACAGGGTCATTGCCCGTCCAAAACAATCACTCTGGCTGGCCTGGAAGAGGCTCCAGGAGATGCAGGGTAGCAGCTAGGGCAAGAGATGATGGTATATTTGACCAGGGTGACACTGGGTATAGTAAGAAATAAACAGATTTAGTGTTTATAGAAGCAGAATAGACAGGACTTTCTGATGGACTAAATTGGGGAGGATGTTTCAAGAACATCCCACCTGCAAACCTAGCTATAAGGTCCATTCATTCACTGCGAAAGGAAAACCTGAGGAAGATCAGATGTGGATGTAGATTACAAGTTCTTCTTGAGACATATTGACATCAGACATAGTTTCCGTGCCTTTGAAGCATCTAATGTTAATTAAGCAGTTGTATATGCGTATCTGGGATTCCAAATATACATTTGGAAATTATTAGTGTCTAAAAAGTATTGAATAGGAGGGCACCAACAAGATCACATAAGAAGTGAGAAGGAGGATCTAGGATTGGGTCGGCAGACTTCACATCTCCCTGTTCAACTCTCATGCTGCAAGGGCTCTCTCTCTTTTAAAATAATAGAGGCAGGGAAGGTGGTCAGCTGCACTCATTCAGCTTCCCTATTTCCTAAGCACTTTTCATAAGTCAGCTCATTTAACCTCTCTTCCCCATAACATAGATGATATGCCCAAGAAGTCTTGTCTCTACACACGTGGAAATTCAGGATCAGAAAATACTTTATTTGCCCACGGTCACATAGCTGGGAAATGGCCTAGATATATCTGATTTCAAAAGTACTCATTTTTTGCCCCCCCCCCCGCCCCCCGTACCCAGCACAGTTGTGACACAGAAGTACAATCAGTACTAAACCCGGCAGACACGAGGCAGTGAGTGGAGCCTGTGGAAAGACTCTTGAGGGCAACAGTAAAAAATGCCAACTAAACTCCCACAGCTAATGGTCCAGCCCACATGCTCAGCCTCTGCTGAATGTCAGTGTCTCTGTGATGCCCTGTTTCCTCCCCACATTAATACCCAGGCCAACATGAATGGATGTAATGACTCCACCTCTGTGCTGACCCAGATTGAGAGACAACTCACATCAAAGCCCATGAGGGCCCCTCTGTTGCAGAACAAAATCCAATCCAAAAAGCTAACACTTCCTTCTCTTTGGCACTGGACACATTACTCAACTCCTTCCTGATACCATCCTTGAAAACTGGACAGAAATATGCTTACACCCTAGGTTATTTTGAGGATGAAAATGCTTGAGAAAATGCCCTGCAAACTGACAATGATGATGAAATCGAACTTATATGTGGGAAATCTTGTCTCTCTAATGGAAGACTTTTGGCCTCTGAGATCTATTTCAAGCACCAAATCAGATTAGTGAAGAGTCAAGGATAGGGAACAGCAGGTAACAAATGGGATCTATGAGAAGAACTTTTTTTAATTGACATTAATTGACCTTAAAAAGAGGGATGAGAAGTTGACCCAATAAATTATTTCTTCTGCCAGAAAAAAAAACAGGATGATGAATGTGAATAAGGCTTGGCCTTTTTAAAAGACAAGAAGTGTGTCTTGGTGACCCCAGACATCCCTTATCATTATTCTCACTCTCTTTACAATTCCTGTGCCAGGTGCTTGACAATAATTCCAGGAGTAGTCATAAGAGTAATACTGGGAGCTAACATTTTATTGATTAGTTACCATGTGCCAGCCACTGTGGGCTAAGTGCTTTATGTGCATTATTTCATTGAGTCCTTGTTGAGTGAGAGTTATTGATCAGAGGAGGAACCTATTGCATTGAAGGATAATTAGCGTTAATCAATGAATTCAAGAGATCACATACAAGCCACCAAAATTACATGATAAAATGAAGAGGTGTTTTGGGTGAAACTGCAGAATGTCTACATTTGGGGGACTCCAAAGAGGGGTGGAGTGGGTACTGGACCAAGTAGAGTCAATCTTTCAATAAATCCACACTGCACACACTTCAGTCTGAATTTCCACCTGCCTTGACAGAGTTACATAATATTTCAAGCTCTCCTCCAACGTTCCGTGAAATAAAAACAAAAACAAAAACATGTATACACCGAGTGCTTAGTAGACTCTCCCAGGTAGTGTGCTGAGTACTTTCATGCATTCGGTTTACTTCATCCTCTCTATAACCCAGTGAGTTAGGCCTGCGTGAATTTATTCATTTTAAACATTAAAAAATGGAGGTGCAGTGAAGCTTAGTAATTTGATCAAACTCACAGAACTTGTAAAGGCGAGAGCCTGGATTCACATGCAAGACTGAGTCCTGCATTCGAGATTTTAACCAGGACACTTATTCAGGTTCCTTGCCCAGCCCAGCAAGTCCTCATCAGGAGTCAATGGGCCATCGTGGGCCATATGCACAGGGTGCTTCAGACCAAGACATTTTCAGAGGTTCAAATGCCAATGATTTCTGGGGCCCATGGACTCAAGAAGCAACTGAGTGTGTCACTGACCCAAGAGGAATATCCATGATCTTACGTTCTTTGGACTGAAAGTATCTCTCGGGTGACTTACATCACTCACCCATCATCTTCCAAATAACCCTCGGTTCTCAGAGGGTTTTTTAAACTCAAGAATTAGAAAACCAACCGAAATCCTGGCCAACACTCTCTCCCATAAAAAATGAAACAGACACTATAGGAAAAAAGAAAAAAGACAGTTCACGTGTGAAGCAAATTCACCACGGGAAGCAATAAGAAACTCAGCACATGACTCACAAGAATGAAGCCACAAAGCCTGGACTTGGGGTCTTTCTCTAGACCGAGTGCTCCAGGCTGCAGTTTGCTTATCTGAATAGAAATCAGCTTAGATTGAAAGGTTTCTAGGTTGCCTTCCAGCTCTGACAGCCTATGATACTGTGATAAAATGCTTTCTAAGGAGCCTGACAAGCATTTGGAAGATTTAAGAGATGCCTGGTTTGAAGAAGAGCTGAGTAAAATGGTCTCAGTGCCACTCACCACTACTTTCTCCCACACAGAAAAGCTGAGCCTCCCAATTCTTGATTCCAAAGGTTCCTATACCTGGCTTGATTTCCACAGTATGCCCGTACCTTTCCTGCAAGTGTGAAGCCACAGACAGCATGGAAAGCACTACTTCTGCCTTCTGAGAGTTAGTCAGGCTGTATGCTGCCCCATCCCAACCACCTACAAGGAAATCAATGTGTGAATGGAGATACAAAGGTTTAGCAGGTGAGGTTCTGAAATGGATTTCATGGGGACTCTTTGGAGTCTGTTGCTTTGGCTTCCCAGCATTCACTGTATCTTACAGCAATAGCAGCCCAGTTTTCCTTGGGAACGATCCCCTTTCTATCTACACAACTCCAACTGGGTGGCCCCACCCATCAGCCAGACCTGGCTCATCTACAGACTCCACCCTATGACCCTGAGATTGTTTCCGGAAAGAACATGCAATCCAAGCAGGTCAGAGGGAACCTATGCTCAGACTTTGTTGTAATTGCCGGGAAAAGGTGCCTATTTTCTGTTGGAGCTGCTAAGATATAAGTCCAGAAGGAGAGGCTGACATCTTCTCCACTCCTTCAGGAAGCCAGTCAAAGGAAGCAGATCCTGAACGCAGAGAAAATTAAGTAACTGATAACAATATGGGTGCACCTAGATCTCACCAAGCCTGAAGTCCAACTCCACTTTATTGTCTTTTTATGTCGGCCAATAATTTTAATTTTTGCTTTGACCAATTCAACCTGCATTTCTTTCCTTGGTAACCTAAAAGGTCTTGACTTTTTTTTAGTCAGAAAACAAGTCTTTATTAATTTATATTAAGTAGGTATTGTTGGTATAAGCAAAAGCAATATATGTCATAGTCCTATATATTTCTTGAGTAATTTATGCTACTGGTATTTTAAGATTTCTTCAGGGGGTGACATTTTATGATTCTTGGTGGAGGGAACAATCCAGTCCACTCCCCAGATTGCCACGTGGCTCCCCATCTTTTCTTTGTGGTTCCTTGGGCTTACCTCAGCAGGCCTCCAGTATCTGCTCGGGTCTCATGCCATGCCTCAGCCAGTCCTCCAGCTCAGAAAGGATAAGAATTCTCCCAAGACTACAAAGCTAATAAATTGCTCATGCCCCATCATGAACACAGCTCAACTCTCTTTCCTTTGCCCCTACCCCCCAATTTATCTTGAAACTTTCTGTTCCATTTCCATTTGGTCATCTTAGGCCAGGCCACTCTCACCTTGTGATCATCTCTTGCCTGGACCATTATGACACCCTCCCTCCTTTCAACTCTGCTTCCCCCAGAGTAAATCCCTCCCTGGAATGAGCTTCTCAAAATGTAAATCCCTGCTCCCCTATAAGACTTCCTTGGCTTCTCAATTAACTTAGAATAAAGTCCAAACTCCCTAGCTTGCCGTAAAGACGCAGATGATCTGACCCGCTTCCCCTCCACTCTTACATCTCTCACTCTCCTAACCACCACCTCTGCTCTGCAGACTCCAACTCCCTGAATTTCCTCTGTCTCCAAACATACCAACCCCCGTCCTGCCTCAGAGCCTGGCATGTGCTAGGATGTTCCCATTCCAGTCCGCACATGACTGGTTTCTTCTTTCCCTCTGGGATGCAACTTAAATGTCATTTCTTCAAAAAACTGTGGCCCTTGCCACCACCATGACGAAATCAGTCTCAGTCCCCTAACCCTGGTACTTTCACAGTTTGAAGTGATCCTGCTTATATATTTACTTGTTTATAGTAGTCAGCTATAAACTGGAATATAAGCTCCGTGGAATCTGAGACTTGCTCTGTGTTGTATACTCTCAGCATGTAGTAGGGTGCCAGGCTCGTGGGAGATATCCAGCAAATATTTGTTGGATGGATGGGTAGATGAAAGTGGAAAGAGTAGGATTCCAACTGAGGTCTGTCTCAGTTTCAGAAAAGTAAACATCACCTGTGAGAAGCTTCCCAAATGTACAGTCAGCAATTCTATCCTATTATTCATGGTTGAGAAACATCACCTCGACTGTTGTGCTCTGTGAAATGGGATCACCATGGTGCACCATGAAGCTGAAGTGGAGAGTTGGCATGCCACCACTGGAACATCCAGAGAGGAAATAAAACGTACACCAGGTATCACAACTCATCACAAGCAGGCTCGGGGAGCGCGGCCTGCTGTGATCTTCAACAAACTTTGACTGAAATGCAAACAGAATGGACTTTCTCACCTTTAGTGTTTAATAAAAAAAATAAAAAAACATAGTGAGGAAAGATGATGAATGTTAAGGCAGTCACAGTAGAAGATCTATTACCTGGCCTTGTTCTCTGCTCAGATCGGTAGCTATTTCGGAGAGAGAGACTCGGTTGCAAGGTAAATTTCATTTGTTTCAGATAGAGAACAATGTGACACTTTTGACAACGCACTGTAAAATATGCCACATTTTTTAAGCAAAGTGAGATATAATAAAAGTGAAATATAAGATTTCAGGGAAAGGCTATGATTAGAAAAGAGCTCACAGTTCTTTCGGGGCTGCTCATAACACTTAGGAACTAGCCTCCACACCCTGGGGTGCAAATGCAGATTAAATAATGACAAGTGCATGAAACGATCATTCTGCGACTTGTTTAACGTCTGCCCCCCCCACCCCCACCAGACTATAAGCTCAATGAAGGCAGGGACTGTGTCCATCCAGGACACCAGTGCCGAGGCACTACACGCTCTCAAGTATTTGCTGAGTGAATGGAATAATCATGGATAAGGTAAGCCTTGCAGGTTCTTCACAGAGAGAAAGAAGGTGTTGTAAAATAGATGCATTTCAGAATTATTATAAAATTCATTTTTACTGGAACAAAGACACCGCTACCCGTGGATAAAACGTTCCTGGGGTTGGGTGGAAGGGCTGAATGCCACCCCTCTGGTTAAGCGAGCCGTTCATAGTGAGAATAGCCAAGTGCCACACCAGGGCACGGGCCTGGATGACTCCCAGAAGGACGTGGCCTGGGAACCCCAAAGTCAAGGGTGTAGGTGGGGAGAAGAAACAACCAGCCGGACCCTCATTGTGCCTGTCAAGGTAGGACAAGTGGGTGAGATGCCGGTGCCATCCCTGTCCTTAAATCTGGGTGATCTTAAACAAGTCACCCATCCTGCATGGAGCTTCAGATCAGAGACTCAAAGACCCTCCGAACATTGTCAATCAAGTGCCAGGAACAGAAAGGACCTGCATAGAACCCAACGCTGCCTTCAGCAGAGCCCCATATGCCCTCCCTGCAAGACAGGCCCAGGACAGACTGCCCGAGATACAGCCTCCTGAGCAGAGACCCCTAACCTCCACCACGGCAGTTAAGAGATGGAGTCTGGAGCCAGACAACCTGGGTTCAAATCCCACAACTGCTGTTTACCAACTGTCTGACCTTCAATTTCCTCATCTGTGATGTAAGAATAAACAGGAAAGTTTTCATTATGTTATAAAGATCCCACACCTAAATGGCGATAAGTACTCAATAAATGTTAGCTGGCCCCTCATCACCACCCCAACCCCACCAGGTCACAGCCTCTTCCTCTCCCTCCCTCCCGCAGCCAAACCTGAAACTTCCTCCACTTCCCTCCGCTCCGGGAACTGCAGGAGCCTGAGCACAGTCAGGCCTCTGACATAAATCAAAGGCAGATGATCTCCTCGCGTGGACTCATTCCCATAAATCAGCACAGCTCCCCGAACAGAGACAAATTCAGATTCCAAATGTGTTCCCCGGTCTCCTCTCCCTGGTGAAAGATGACTTCTCAAGCCAGAGTTTGGAGCAGATCAGAAATTTCAGAGATGAGTCCAGTCCGGCCCCCTTAATTTACAGGTAGGAAAACAGGCCCACGGAGGAAATGAGAATTGCCAGGGTAAGAACTGAAAATTGCCAGTTACAGGCAGAGACCAGACCAGCACCCAGAAATCCCAACCCCCATCCCGTGTCGTTTTTACTTAGTGGATGACCAGAGAGTGGCAGCAATCAGACGTGCATTGTCTGCTTAGAATTTAAAACAATAATTTTTAAAGTGACCAGAGTCCGTCTATTTTTTTTATTTTTTTATTAAATTGATTGGGGTGACATTGGTCAATATGAACATATAGGTTTCAGGAGTGGGTTTCTATGTTACAAGATCTGTATATTTACCATGTGCCCACCACCCAAAGTCAAATCTCCTGTCACCTCATATTAGGACCCCCTTCTTTTCCCTTCCCTCTGGCAACCACATCACCACTGTTTGTGTTCATAAGTTGCAGTTTTATATCTCATATATGAGTAAAGTCATATGGTTCTTAGCTTTTTCTGTCTGACTTATTTCACTTAGCATAATGTTCTCAAGGTCCATCCATGTTGTTGCAAATGGCGCCATTTCATCCTTTCTGATGGCTGAGTATTGCGCCGTTGTATATGCATAACACATCTTCTTTATCCAGCCCTCTACCGCAGGGCACTCGGGTTGTTTCCATGTTTTGGCCACCATGAATAATGCTGCAGTGAACATAGGGGTGCATAGATCTTTGCAAATACATGATTTCCAGTTTTTCGAGTATATACCCAGGAGTGGGATTGTTGGGGCATATAGTAGCTCTAGTCTTAATTTTTTGAGGAATCATCAGGTTAGTCTGCTTTTTATTATGATCATGTGCCTGAAATCCTAAACAATGCCAGCGATAAAATACACATCTTTCCCCTCACCCCCGCCCCCCACCCCCCATTGCAAAAGAAAAACCTTTGTTCAGTCCAGGTTCTAAACAATTGCTGTGGTTCCTGTTTAATTCTGATAATACAGAATTAAGTGAAAATTGGGGGCTCGGCTCCACACAGTAATTTCAAGAGTAAGTTTGAAGTCATCTGCACTCACTTAGGGAACGGTCCCCGTCTCCAAGCCGCTGGACTGCAGAGCCCTGCCCATGAGCAGTAGGTCTGAAGTGGACAAGGAGAGCACGGTGTAACGAAGGAAAAACAGAACTTGAGACCATTCACTTCTGTGCTGCAGTGAGACCACCTGAAGTTTTTATTTTGGGTTTTTATTTTATTCTAAAATTTAAAACAATAAAGTAGGATGCAAAGTCTCATATTTCTGTTTGGTAAGTGACATGTTTAGTTCAGGAGTGATCGATATTTACTGCACCAGAAAACTATCATTAACAAGAAAATTCTCTTTTGTCCATTGTTTTCAAACTAAAGATTGAATTAAAAGTAGTGATTATTTATGATCATTGCATAATCACTACTGAAAATACACCTTTCTTCGCTGCCTGGCGAAGGTTGGGGGGCCCTTCTTGTCCACTCCGGATATTCCTTCCATTGGGGCAGCCTCATTATGTAAGATCCAGGCCGCTCTTCGCCTTTTTTCCCTCCCCACTCCCCACCTCCGGCAGGAGTGGCGTATCTGAGTAACAATCTGAGGGTGAGGTATACAAAGCTTTAAGCTTTTCTGTCTTCCTTGTTGAGAGCCAGGTGACCTCAGAGAGCTTACCCCATCCTCTTGCAGACGTAGGGCCCGCGATGTGGGCTCGTGCTGACCAGGCTGGGGTAGGCTTTGTGATTCTGCGCGCGCGCCACCTCCTCCAGGGCCAGCTTTCCAGGGATGAAGGTGACATCCCTTCTGATTTACTCCTTTGTCTCATTCCTTAGCTGATACAGAACTGAGCAAGGAGAAGGGTTGCTACTTATGGGACCCCTCAGGCCCCAACAATCATGATGATGATAATGGTTCTAACAATAACAATGTTTAAAGGTATCATGTTTTGCATATTTGCCCTGTGGGGCACCATGATGAATTTAAATGCATTATCGTACTGAATCTTCCTGACACATCGATGAGGAAGGTTCTGTTGTCACCTCTACATTACAGATGGAAAAGCAGGTTTGTTGACGAATAAACACACCCACCATCACATAACTAGCAAATGATGGCAGAGGACTTGAACCTGGGTCGATGCTTCAGGGGCCAGACACTTAATACTGGGCTACTTGGCTTAATGGTGGGGGAAATCCACTTATGGGGCCTGTTTATTAGATTTAACATCAGGACTAATGCACCTTTCCCGGGATTACTTGGGCCGCTGGCTATCAAGGATGGGAAACGGTTCATGTTCTCGCACCTTTGCTCTGCTGCTTGGCTCTCGCTCACCCCTCCCCGGTAAGAAGTCCGGGAGATCTAATTTGGAGATGGGCTCCGAGCTGTGAACATGGAGCACAGCGGCCTGGTCATGCCCAGCTCGTGGCCCCACCCTTGCCAGTCACCTCTTCTTGTCATTCTGCCATCCAACTTGGCAGAGCACGTCCCTGTGCCAGGACTGCCGGCTTCAGTACCTTCAGGCTGGCCCGGCCGGGAGAGCACGCATTGCTGCCAGGTGACCACCTCGGCTCAGGCCGGCCTTCTCAGCAGGGCGAGCCACCATATGGGTGGTGCCATTTCGGGAGCACTGGGATATCCCATTCTGCTCTCTGCCCAAAACCTACCTCTCCTCCTCCCCAACTGACCTATCACGGAGACAGAACTAACACCATTATAAATGCATCTCTTTGACTCAAAGCATCGTCCTCAATTCAAAGGCAAAATGTTCAATGAGAAGTAACACACTCAGCCTTCATTTCCTCATGTGGAGGTATGCAAAATGCCTACCTCAAAGCATTGATATGAGAACTAAAAGAGATAATGCATGGAGTAGGCTTACCAGAGGGCTGGTACAAAATACATGCTCAATAACTATTTGCAGTTACCACATCACCACCATCATCACCAAGATTGGATGTGATTACATATATTTCTTTGTTCAGATGCTTAGGAATGGAACACAGGACTCATCTCAAGAGGCAGCCAATATGCCTGGGAATCAGGAAACTTGAATTCTGGCCCCGATTTGACTATTAACTCACTGTTCTGAAAATGTCACTGATATTCTATGGGTCTTTTTAATGGTCTTCACTATCATTGTAAAAAATATCTTTTATAGGCATCCAAATTGGAAACGAGGAAGTAAAACTGTCCTTATTTGCTGACGACATGATATTATACATACAAAACCCTAGAGACTCCATCAAAAAGCTACTAGACTTAATACGTGTACTTGAC
>NW_006292696.1:2733305-2741166 GCF_000327345.1 Myotis davidii | reverse complement strand
GGAGGCTAGGGGACTGTCTTGGGCGGGGGGAAAAAATGGACACATATGTAATATCCTTTGTAATAAATAAAATTTAAAAAAAATAAAATAAAATGAGGATGGAAGGAAAAAAAAATAAATAAAAATATTGCATTTTTTCATAATAAAAAAAAAATATCTTTTATTTCTACAGCATATTTTGGTTTAGAGCTCTCTGGGACCTTCTTTCTCATTTAAGTTTCCTAAATAAACCCAGAGTTTGACAGGGGCAAACATGGAACTTAAGGCTTCAAGTGTGTACATGACTGCCCTAGGGTCACAGAACTAGCTAATGGCACAGCCAATGTGACTTCTAGAAGGTCTCGCCCAGTCTCTGGTCCACGAGTCATTTGCCAGTGTTAAAAAAAATGTCAGAGCCCACAAAACCCCTTCCCATCCCACACCTGTGGCAGGCATCGCTACGTGTTCATGACAAGTCGGTAAATACTTATCAATATAAATACTTCCAAGAAGTCCCTAACTCTCAATCAAGGATGCACACTGTTCTCTCCCACCTAGACCAGAAATGGGCAAACTGCAGCCCATACGTACATTGCCAGCTTATGCGTTCTTACCACCGCCTCATCTGTGCCTACGAATCACACCGGCCTCTTACTCACATGCAAGTTCTCATCCAGTGGGTTTAGGTTCCAGGTGTTGCACCTGCTGTTGGTCCAGGGCCCACACTTGGAGAACAAACTCCCAGGTGACTTAATGGAGATGTGCCCCTCTCTGTGTGTGAGCCTCAGACTGCGGCTCACCTTTTGGGAACACCAACCTGTTCCAAGGCTGCGATCAATGCCTACTGTGTGCTGTGTCCCCTGAACACACATGTGTAGAGAGGAGAGCAGGACAGAGCACACAATGTGACATTCATCTCCAATTCTACATCAGTAACCCCTCACCTCCTACACACACACACACACACACACACACACACACACACACACACACCCCTCTTCTGAGGGTTCTGGGGCATCTGTGGTGCAGCGGATCACACACTAACCTGAAAATCCTGAGTTCTAACCTAGCCTGAAACTTTCTCTGCGTGATTCTGGACACAACACTCCAGGCTGTCTGCCTCCTTCTTAACAGACCCTCCTGAGAAGCAAGCACAGTCCAATAGCCTCTCACAAAAGCCAGCTCACCACCTGGCCCGAGACTGGCTCTCTCCCTGGGAGGTTTGGGGACGCGAAGTCAGAAGGCGTGGCTGAGCACCAGGTGTGTGGTAGGAAGGGACAAATGAGCAGTGAGACTCACAGAAGGTCAGCGCTCGAAGGTCCTCAGCACCCAGCCAGCCCACCCTCTTCGTGAACACCATGTTCCTCCTTGTTTATTTATTCATCCTGTTTCAAACAAGGAAACCCAAATACCTTTGCCCTGGAGCCTCAAGCAACGCTTGACAACTAAAAGATACTTAGGAAAAAAATTAAAAAATAAAAATAAAAGATACTTAGAAACTGCAACAAATCTTACAGGTCATAGCAGCATGTTAATGGCACTGAAGTAAATCCCTGTTTAGGAGAGAAACAAAAAGGCCCATGACACCGTCCTTACTGGGAAGGGAGACAGGTCGCTGTCGTTGAGTGGGCTGGAGCCACAGAGCCGGCTGGAAGTCAGGAGACCCCGCTCCCCTTCAGCTCAGACAGCCTCAGGTTAGGTCACTTTCCGAAGCTGATCCTCAGTTTTCTCACCCATCAAATGGGGATAATAATAATACCAAACATGAGTACTTAACATATGCCAGGCACTGTGATTTGTATTATGTTATTTAAATGCTCCAAGCTATATGTACTGTATATCTAATTTACACATGAGAGAACCAAAACTTGAAGTGGTTTAATACCATGGCGAGGCCCTAGAACAAGCAGGTCCCCTGGACTCCAAACTTGTGCTCATGTTCCCAGCACTAGACCACCCCTGAGTGTCCTGTATCCCTCACAGAACTGTAAGATTTGAAGAACCTATGCAGATTCCTGAGGTGCATACACATTGCTGTGCTTGTTAAACTAAATCAGTGAATGGCAAGGGGGTACATTTCAGGCGCCGGAGCCAGTGGGTCTATGCAGGGAGGACTTGGGGTCCTTAGAAAGTCCTGGACCTAACCAGCTCTTCACCCCACTCTGCTTGGCCTGACTGTGATACCCATTTCCTTCCTTTCAGAGACGCCAGCACTCAAACAAGACAGCCTCCATGTGTCTACTGAACCCCCCCCCTCTTTAGGAATACCCTTGGGGCTCATCCCACTTGGGGCTCATCCCACTCCACATTTTAACCTTTGGTCCTGGTTCTTCTCACAGGTGGATACTAAGAGGTGGAAGGGAGGGGAAATTGGAGTTTCCCCTTTGTAGAGTGAGTTGCCTTTTATTTATTTATTTATTTATTTATTTGTGAGTTGCCTTTTAATCCAATTCTCCTGTCACCCATTCTTTCATTATAGTTATGGATTTGGGCAGCCTCTTGCCATGGTTACACAATCTTCTGATTAAATTCTGCCAGCCAGCCAGCTCCAGTTTCAGAAAGTGAATGAATAAATAAACTGCTGTGCTGAACTTGTGAGGAGACACAAGCCTTGGGTACAGGGAGGGTTCTCTGAAAGCTAAGACACTCAGGGCCATATTAAGAGAATTATAGTGGCCTGAATCAAGGAGGAAGGAGGAACAGCTTTATTCTAATTGGACTGCATTTAAAACATAAGCACTGATAAAAGGAGAATGTGCCTAAAAGTTGGGAGCAGAGCAGACGAGTAAGTATGGGACCCTGGGTGAGCCCTTCTCTTCTCTGAGACTCAGTCGTCTTAGCTGTCAAACAGCATAATCATATTAACTTTCCATTGTTAGCACCTACTGTGCCAGGCTCTGTGCCAAGCACCTCAATAGTTAATATGTCACACGCAGATTAGGTAACTAAACTAACATATTAACTAAAGAACGGAAAATGTCTAGCTCAAGGAAAGGCAGCTGGGGAAGGAAAAGTCAACTGAACTTTAAATATACGCTATAATGTAAAAGTAATACTAAGTATCTTGTTTTCCTTTGGGCTTTTGAATAAAAAGAGTGTTTTATGTCAGACCACAGGGTGGGTACTGGATCTGCCACTGCCTCGCTCTTTGGCATTGGAAGATTTACTGAACCTCTCAGCCTCAGTTTTCTGGGCCTGCAAAATGGGTACAATGCCACCTATCTCATACATTCCAGGGAGGGTTTAAGTAATATAGGTAAAAGGTATAAAATATATAACACACACTAAGAGCTCAATAAGTGTTTGTTCCTTCTTTATCCCTCAAACCTCAGAGGAAAGGTAGGGGAAAGTGGGGGTAAGGAGGAGAGATCAACCAAAGGACTTGTATGCATGCATATAAGCCTAACCAATGGACACAGACACCAGGGGGGTGAGGGCATAAGTGGGGGATGGGGGGCAATGGGGGATAAGGACACAAATGTAATACCTTAATCAAAAAAAATAAATAAATAAAGGACAATCACTCTGTGCCTTCACCGTGACCCAAGAGACACCTGGACAACTCAAGGGGTTCATCCCATTCCTTGAGTATATAACCTCCATCCTGGCTCCAGTCGCTGCATATCCACATGCACTATACAGAGGTACAGTTTGGACACACTCAAACATAGTTAGCATGCCCTAGCCAGTTTGGCTCAGTGGATAGAGCATTTGCCCTCAGGCTGAAGGGTCCCAGGTTCGATGCCGGTCAAGAGCACATACCTCAGTTGCAGGCTCGATCCCCAGCCCTGGTCGGGGCACATGCAGGAGGCAATCAATTGATGTGTCTCTCTCACATAGATATTTCTCTCTCTGTCTCTCGCCCTCCCATCCACCCTCTCTAAAAGTCAGCAGGGAAATATCCTCAGGTGGTGATTAACAAAAAATAAATAAAATAAAATAAACAACCTTAATTATCAGTATTCTTCTACATAGGAGGGTGGGAAGAAAAACCATTAATTCTATCAAAATAAACAATAGAGCCTTCTTACTCCTCTACCCTGACAGCTCTTGGACTAGAAGCAAGCACGCTAATTTACAGCCCACAAGTTTCCTGAGGGCCTTCCCGCACTATTGTCTGTGTCCACGGGTTATGCACATAGGCTTATACATTCTTTGGTTAATTTCTTCCCGCCCCCACCCCACCCTGCCTTCCCTCTGAGATTTGTCAATCTATTCCCTACTTCTATGTCTCTGGGCCTATTTTGTTCATCAGTTTATTTTGTTCATTAGATTCCACATATAAGTGAGATCTGACTGGCTTATTCTGAGACAATGACTACCAGCTTCCTTGGGCTCCTGTGTGCGCAACGGCCTTTATATTGGTTCTCTGACCTAATTTCTACCTCCTAATAGCTTTGTACAGACGTCTTCTATCCTTATGTCCCAGTGAGAACATTTTCCAGAGAATCAGCCCTAGAGAAAGATGCCTAAAAGACAGTGACTCACATGGGTAGATGAGGAGGAGGGTGGGGTGGTGGTGACAGTATCTAACGCTAGTGACACATTTTCTGTGCCAGGCACAGCACTCAGCACTAAGCATTGCCTCATTTAGTCCTCACAACAAGCCTACTGATCTAGGCATTGCTAAAACTCTCACTTCACAAATGAAGAACTCAAGACCTAGACAAGTTAAAGTAACTTACCTAAGGTCATGAAGTTGTATGGCTGGGATCCAAACCCATGTCTAAACCCAGACACCAGTCTTTTTCTTGCCACTCTACATTTTTGGAAGAGCCTCAGAGAATTTAGTTAGACCAACTCCCTCATTTTATAGAAATGACAACTGAGCCCCAGAAAAGGGCCTAGCATTCATTCATTTGCCCATCAAATACTTCCTGAGCACCCTCTATGCCAGGCACTACATAGGTTCCAGGGAAACAGCAAATAGGAAAACGCAGTCCCTGTCCTAAGTGAACTAGTTAACGGCAAAACCCAGCACAACTGTAATTTCCCAGCACTGTTTTAGAAACTTTGCTTGGCAAGTATCAATCAGGGCTGAGAGAGAGAGAGAGAGAGAGAGATTCACTTTAAGGAACTGGCTCTTGCAATTGTTAAGGCTAGCGGGCCCTAAATCTGAAACGCAGATCAGCAAGCTGGAAAGCTGGAAACTGGCAGGAGTTGAGTTGCAGTCTTGAGGCAGAGTTTGTTCCTCTCCTGGAAACCTCAGTGTTTGCTCTTCAAGCCTTCAAGTGCTTAGATGAGGCCCATCCACATTGTTGAAGGTAATCACCTTTACTTACAGTCAACTGGTTGTCAATGTTAGCTGCATCCACAAAATACCTTCATAGCAACACCTAAATTCATATTGGACTAAATAACTGAGTGTTTAGCCTAGCCAAGTAGACACAAAGGCTGTCACAGCATGTCAAGCCACCCTCCTTCCCATAATTAATTAGAACTATACCACACTACCCCCAAGATATCTCCTCTTCTATGGCCTGCTTCAGTTGCAAAATGAGAAAAATTATTTATCAGGTCTTTTCTATTAAATGTAAGCCTGATTTCTCTCCTTCTAATCTGATGAAACCTAAAAATAGATAAACTAGAAACATTGCAAAATAAGTCTGCACACTTTCGGTTTCGCTCTTTTAGGAGAGAATTATCATGTTCTAATGAATATCATGAAGAAAGGCAACATCTAAATCTCCACAGAACTCTGTGCTCCTAAATCTTATCACCTGCTTTACAACATGAAGGGGGGAGGGGAGAATAAATATGGATCCTATCAAATGATAGTGTTAGTATTGAAACTTTCAAATAATTAATCAACCTTTATATGTGTGTAGGCATGTATGCATGTGTGTATGTGTATGTATGTGTCTGCAAAAAGAAAGAGTAAGAAAGAATTAAGTGACTCCAATTATAACTTTAAAGATAAACTGGAATTAGACCCCAAGAAAATCTACTAGTAAATAAAGTCTCTGTCTATTACAGATAAGCACAGAGAATCAACAAGGTTAATTGTAGGATGGTGAGATGATAATTTAGTGCTTGATTAATGAAAATAAAAACAATGAAGTCAGACAAGGAGAAATATACTGCATGTTCTTGTCCTGGCTTGACTGCTACATAACCTTTCCTATCCCTGGTTTCCTTCCCGAAGCACAAGGAGTGTAACTGGAAGATTAGGACCTTTCCAACTTCAGGTGTCACTCCTTCTACATCCTGTGAGATAGGTAAAAGAGGCACAAACTCGCCAGTGCGCAGGCGACAGAGAGAAACCTACCCAAGCTCATTACTTTGCCAAAAGGCCAACTAACCTTCTTCAAGCAGGCAGCTGAGTACCTACACTGAACAATGCCTATCAATCAAGGCTGTGTTGGTTGGTTGGTTGGTTGGTTGGTTGGTTGGATGAACCATAGTGTACAGAATTAGATTAATCATAATTCCTGGTCTCACGATTGGCCCTAGCATGACCTACTTCTGTGCATTTGGTAATTTCTATGAAACAGACTTTTTAAGATTCCACATATAGACAATACCATATAGTATTTGTCTTTCTCTGGTTTATGACACTTAACATAATACCCTCCAGGTTCATTCACCCAATCACAAATGGCAGGATTTACACGTTTATGCCTGAATAATATTCCATGTGTGTATAGTGTTTTCTTCATCCACCAAATAAGCACTTACGTTGTTTCCATATTGTAGCTATTGTGAATAATGCAATGGGCATGCGACACCTCTGTGAGATACTGGTTTTATTTCCTCTGACTATAAACAGGAGTGGAACTGCTAGATCATACAGCAGTTTTAATTTTTTGTTTTTTGAGGAGTCTCCATACTGTTTCCACAGTGGCTGCACCAAGTTACACTCCCACCAACAATGCAGAAGGGTTTCCTTTTCCCATGTCCTCACCAAGACATGGAAACACGGAGTGACTCTTGTCATTTGGATAATAGCCATTCTAACAGGTGCAAGGGGCTATCTCATTCTTGTTTTGATTTGCATTTTCCTGATGATTACTGATGCTGAATAGTATCCGTTTGTACACCTATTGGTCATTTGTACACCTTCTTTGGGAAAATGTCTATTCAGGAGTGGTGAGAAAATATTTGCAAACCGTATGCCTGGTAAAGGGTTAATATTCAAAATATATATGGAACTCATACAACTTGATAGCAAAAAGACAATTTTTTTAAATGAACTGTATTTGGTTATTTTTAATAATGTATTTAGTATCTCCAAATCAAAATATACAGCCTTAGCAATAACTTATATCTAATCATACAAGCACCCTTCTTATCCTGCCTGCTGTCTTCTGTCTGAGATAAGCACTAACCTAAATCTTGTGTTCATAAGTCCCTTGATATATCATATAGATACATCTATGGCTTCATTTAAAGTAGTTTTATTCTAGTTATTTTTATGTTATAAAGTGGTTGCCTAGTTGGATGAAAATGTGAGCACTTGGTTTTCAAACCCTTTCTATTAAGTTACTATAATTTGCCTACCCTGTTGCACGACTCTATATTTCATTGCTTTGCCCACTGTAGAAGATTAAACTGGGTGACTATTTATGCATACACATTACTTCAAATGGGCATTTGGGCCACTTCCAGGTTTTTGCCAACCTGAACAATATGGCTGTGAACATTGTTGAACAAATCTTTTTGCTCTTCTTCTACAGAAATGTCCTGGCCATTGTCATCCCTTCACTGTTCATATAAACTTTAGAATTATCTTAATCAACTTCTGTGGGGAAGAAAAAAAAAAACACATTGTAATTTTCACTAAAAATCCATTTAATCTCCAGAACAAATTTAGGAGAATTGACTCTATGATACAATAGCAGCCCCCCCCCACACACACACACACACACCCCGCTCCCCGCCC
>NW_006292696.1:2728633-2733177 GCF_000327345.1 Myotis davidii | reverse complement strand
TGTTTCTCTCGCTCTCCCTCTCCCTTCCTCTCTCACATCCATAAAAATATATTTTAAAAAAATAATAAAATAAAATTTTTTAACCCCCCCCCATACAGGCTTTTGCTTTCCACGGTTTCAGTAATTTGCATCAATTACAGTCCAAAAATATTAAATAGAAAATTCCAGAAACAAATAAATCATAAGTTTTCAATAGGTGCACCATTCTTAGTAGTATGATGAAATCTTGAGACATACACTCCATCCCGCCTAGGAAATTAATCACCCCTTTGTCCAGCATGTCCACATGTGTATGCTCCCCACCCATTGGCCACTTAATAGGCCTCCTGCTTATCAGATTGGCTATAGTGGTATCACAGTGCTGGTCTTCAAGTAACCCTCATTTAACTGAATAATGGCCCCAAAGCACAAGAGTGATGATGCTGGCAATTAGGATATGCCAGAGAGAAGCTATAAGCAGTGGTTTTCAACCTTCTGGCCCTTTAAATACAGTTCCTCATGTTGTGACCCAACCATAAAATTATTTTCATTGCTATATCATAACTGTAATGTTGCTACTGTTAATGCATCGTAATGTAAATATCTGAAATGCAGGATGGTCTTAGGCGACCCCTGTGAAAGGGTCATTCAACTGCCAAAGGGGTCATGACCCACAGGTTGAGAACCACTGCTATAAAGTGCTTCCTATATGTGAAAAGGTGAAAGTTCTCAACAATAACGAAAGGAAAGATCAAATGCTGAGGTTGCTAAGACCTGCAGTAAAAACGAGTCTTCTATCCACAAAGTTGCAAAGAAGGAAAAAGAAATGTAGCTAGTTTGCTAAGCAAGAGACCACATTCACATAACTTTTATTACAGTACTAGAGGCCCGATGCATGAAATTCGTGCAACAGTAGGCCTTCCTTCCCCCGGCTGCCGGCACCGGCTTCCCTCTGGCACCCGGGACTTGGGATTCCCTCGCAGCCCTGGCTTTGTCCAGAAGAACATCTGGTCTAATTAGCATATTATGCTTATATTATTATAAATATTTTTATAATTGTTACATTTTATTATTAGTTGTAATCTCTTACTGTGCCTAATTTATAAATTATACTTTATCATAGGTATGTATAGACAAAATAATAATACATATACTAGTAGAACTTGGTATTATATGAGGTTTCAGGTACCCACTAGGGGTCTTGGAATTTATCCCCTGCAGATAAGGGAGGACTAGTGTATTAAGAATCTATATCCATGAATGTGGCATATCTCTCCTAAATAAATATCCCATTTATGTAGGTGTTCTTTAATTAATTTTATATCTTCTTTTTATAAGCCTTACACATACAGAGTGGGGCAAAAGTCGGTTTACAGTTGTGAGTATGTGAAACAGAGTTTATTCTTGTACTATTATTTATTCATTATTGTATTATTTTCCCTGTGAACAACTATAAACCTACTTTTGCCCCACCCTATATTTTGTTAGATTTCTAATCCCTTGATATTATCTAATACAATAAGTTTCTTCTCTTTATCTATCAATTTTTATATCTTATAACTTTAAAAAATCTAAATTCATGCCAATTATAATGACTTTTTAAATACAAAGCCTTCCTTATCTACAATAAGTAGGGAATGTTTTTAATTTTCAAGATTGGTGGGAGGATTTGAAACTGAAACTGTCTCAGAATGTAGATTGCATCTTTTATGATTTTGGCTCCAATCCTCACTCTGCCATTGTGGGTTCTGTGGTTTTGTGTTAAGTCTTTGCCTTCTCTTGGCTTAATGTTACTTGTGGTAGGTTGTCTCAAAATGCCTACCATTAATATCTTCCCTCCATATATACAAGTTATTTCCCCACAGAGATATAATCTATTTCTTCACCCCTTGAATCTGGACTGGTCTATTATTTCTTTGATAAATAGAAATGGTGAAATTGATATTGTGTCATTTCCAAAGAGAGGGCATTGAAGCTTCTGTCTGAGTTTTTTGGAACGTTCACTCTTGGGAGGATCCAGCCACCATGTAAGATGAGACTCCCATGCTGTGGGGTAGCCCAATCTGGTCATATGGAGAAGCCAGGTTAAAAGAGAGATATTCATGCAGAGGATGTGGAGAAAAGGGAACCCTTATGTACTATTGGTGGGGATACATATTGGTGAAGCCATTAATTAAAAAGTAAAAATTAAGCTTCCTTATTACCCAGCAATTCCACTTCTGGGAATATGTCTGAAGAAATCCAAAACACTAATTCAAAAAATTCATAGGTACACACCTATGTTCACTGCAGCATAATTTACAGTAGCCAAGATATGGAGGCCACCCAAGTGCCCACGATGAATGGATAGAAAAGCTTTGATACATATACACAACGAAATATTACTCAGCCATAAAAAAAGAATGCACTCTTACCATTTGCAACAGCATGGATGGATCTAGAAGGTATTATGCTAAGCAAAATAGGAGAAAGACAAATACCATATGATTTAACTAATAAGTGGGATCTAAAAAAACCACACAAAATAAACAAAACAGAAACAGATTTATAGATCCAGAGAACAAACTGATAGTTGCCAGAGGGTAGTGAGGTTAGGAGGCTGGGTGAAGGGATTAAGAACTACAATTGGCAGTTAAAAAAACAGTCATGGTAGTCCATCTGACCATACATTTTGGTATAACATTTCAGTGAGAGTGAGAGTTCCCTTCTCCAATCTGCAGAGACTATCCTTGAATACAGAATCTATTTATGATTCTGTTTACAAACTGTTGGGTTTGGGTTTTGTTATTTTCTTTTGTTTATCTTTTTGTTGTTGTTGGCATTTTTCAGGTCACTTTGCTTTAATAACAAAGATGATTATTTTCAAATAATTTGTCTTTACCTTTTCCTGTATTTGTAAATTGTGGTTCAGTAGTACAGAAAAGTGCATTGTTTCTGTCATATTCCCAATCTGTGTTGGTACTCATTTGAGAAAATAAAGTTTTCAAATATTAAAAAAAAGTAATGGTGATGTGCAGTACAGCATAGGAAATATAGTCAATATATTGTAACTATGTATGGTGCCAGGTGGCTACTTGAAATATCTCGGGAAATCACTTTGTAAAGTATATGATCGTCTAACCACTATGCTATTCACCTGAAACTAATATAAAGTAATATTGAGTGTCAAAAAAGGAGAGATACTCAATCAACCCTTAGCTCCCCCAGCCATCCCAGCTCAAGCAGGAGATATGAGAGTGGAGAAGTTTCCCAATGATTCTAGCCACAGATACCATCTGAATGCAACTTTATGAGAGACCTCAAAAAAAAACTACTCAGCTAAACCTAGTCAACATACAAAAACATGAGAGATAATAATAAACTGTTTTTCTGAAGCCACTCAAAATTAGAGGCTTACTACCAATATGAAACAAAAAGCAATAGATAACTGAAAATAATGTTTTTCAAACTGTTTGGTAGAATCATAGAATTTTCAGGAAAACCTCTGTTGGGAAATAGATTGGCTTAGAAGGCTTTATGCCTTCCTCATAACCCCTTCAGCCAGAGGAGTTCTTATCCTCCTATCTAATAATAGACAAACATGGTAATTGACCATACCTCCACTATGCCTCCCATTGGATAATCAGCGCAATATGCAAATTAACCACCAACAAAGATGGCGGCTAATTTGCATACTGCAGGCAGGGCGGGACACTGGGAGCCGCCACCCAGGACCCCATGTGCGACCACAAGAGCCACCGGAAAGCCAGGCCACAAGCAAGGCGGCACCCCAGGACCCAGGAGCCGCCTTGCCTGCGGCCCTTGATCGTGATCATGACTGGAAAGCCAGGCCACAAGCAAGGCGGCACCCTAGGACCCAGGAGCTGCCTTGCCTGCGGCCCTTGATTGTGATCGTGACTGGAAAGCCGGGCCGCCGGCAAGGTGGCACCCTGGGAACCTAGGAGCCCATCGGCGAGGTCTGCAGGTGAAGCAGTGATCAAGCTATGAGGGGGAGTGTGGGGGATGGAAGGAGCTACAGGAGCAGGTCTGGCCGGAGACTGAAGACTCCTGCCGGAGCGAGGAGCAATGACTGAAGGCTCCAGCCACAGCGAAGACTGTGTCCAGAGCGAAGGTCTGGGTCCCGGGTGCCAGAGGAAAACTGGTGCTGGCAGCCAGGGGAAAGAGGCCTATTGCACGAATCTTGAAAATATTAAAATATTAAAAATTAATAAAATATTAATTGAAATGTATCTGCATTACATGAAAAATCTCCTAATTGCTTCTAGCATAATTTATTAAATTGTGCTAAAATTTACAAGGGTTCAATTAAAAAATATCTTAATTCTAAATGATATAATAGAAAATGTATAATAGTGCAGTTATAAGCACTTATCTGAAAATAAAAATTTAAAGAAGTGAATTTAAAGAAGGGATTAGCCAAAGAAAATATATGCACAACCCAAGGACACAGACAACAGTATGGTGATGGCCAGAGAGAAGTGGGAGGCAAGAGCTGGGTAGAGGGGGCAAAAGGGGGGTATAATAGGGACATCCTATATAACAATAATAAAAGGCTAATATGCAAT
>NW_006292696.1:2721566-2727091 GCF_000327345.1 Myotis davidii | reverse complement strand
GGCTGCACCTAGGGATTGGGCCTGCCCTCTGCCACCCAGGAGCAGGCCTAAGCCAGCAGGTCATTATCTCCTGAGGGGTCCCAGACTGCGAGAGGGCACAGGGTGGGCTGAGGGACCCCCCACCCCCTCGAGTGCACAAATTTTTGTGCACCAGGCCTCTAGTCTATATTGTAAAAGGTCAGTAGCCATAATGCCATAATAACCAAACGATGGGTCTCACAGCGATTTTGCATGCTGGGCCTCTAGTCTCTTATAATTGCAATCCTACAAAGGAAAGGAAGATCAGAAAAGGAGTTCTAGTACTATGTCTGATAAATCCCAGACCAGATGATCTTTAAGTATCCACCTATCATTATTTTTCTATAATAATATCACTAGATATCATCCAAAGAAAAAGCAATTAAGACCGTGTCAAGTGAGAAAAGGTAGCAAGAATTAAGAATGTTTGACTAAGGGGGTGGGGAGGAGGAGGAAACGCACAACTTAGATGCTCTAACAAGGATTGGACTTGTCTAATAATGAGGTGACCTATGTTGTAGAGAGGTGAGCTCCCATCCATCCACCCCACCTCACTCCCTGCTGAAAATCTTCTTTCATTGTGTATGATTTTGATTTAGGTCATATTTCTTAGATTTAATTCAAGACCCACTTTTAAATGTTTGCCAGGACTATTGTTTTTTCCAATATTTTATTTACATTAG
The DNA here is from genome assembly GCF_000327345.1 of Myotis davidii. Classification (NCBI taxonomy): domain Eukaryota; kingdom Metazoa; phylum Chordata; class Mammalia; order Chiroptera; family Vespertilionidae; genus Myotis; species Myotis davidii. The sequence continues at coordinate 2,726,390 of NW_006292696.1, read as the reverse complement.
ACTACTTTTTTTATATAAATAAGTTTGGAGTTGATTTCCCCCCAATACACTCTAAAATATATGCCCAAATATTAAAATGATATTCAATTGTAGGTTAATCAAAATCACCACATTTGTCAAAACACTGACTAGATGACCCTTTCAACTCTATGATCAAATAGTCTTCAAAATATATTGCGGAGTAGGTTATTCAAAATTGCATTCATTCCAGAGGCCTTCGTCAGCTTTCCCCATTTACTTCAAGGTCTTACTCAGGTCCTGCTCCTCATCCTAAACTTCCCTTTGCTCTCTAGATTGACAAATCCCCTTGGGTGAGACCCTCCTATCCCTTTACACACGTATAAAGGCCCATTCAACACACTTTACATGAAGCCTAGCTACTAACTTTTTAAAAGGCAAAATATAAGGAAACACCAATTTAGCCTTGCTTTGTGGGTTTCTTTAGTTCCCATGTCTGGTTCCTGTTAGCTCTTGGTCATATAATTACAAAGGATGATAAATGAGATGCCTGTGAAGATGCCTGGTTTGGGAAAATGTCAAGCCCATCTTGCCAAAAGCCAGCCACGTGGCAGCCTCCGAATAAGAAAAGGAAGAAAGGTTCCCAGCTTAGCTTTCCAGAGTGAAATTAATTGTGAGGATTCAACTCTTTCTAAGTCTCTGGACACTCATGCCTTTCCCCCTGAGAGTTAGTTATAAATGAGTTTGCACTTTCTGTGCTGAGTCATGTGGAGAGGAAGTAGAGCACTGAAACATGGCTCCCCCTGTCCCAGGTTCCCGGGACGCTTTCAACGCCACTGGGCTGGCTCCTCTTGCTCTAAAAACCACTGATATTCTCTGTGCCCATTATTTCTCAACCTTGACCACGCATTGAGCTTGGCTTTGTTATTTTACATGCCTGTACCACTGAGAAGCTGTTAAAATTTCCTAGGCCAGCATCTTCTCAGCCAAATAGCCCTGAAATTTTAACCTGCTTAAGAGACTCTTAAGCATTGTTTTTCCACACCTCAGCTAATAAAATATTCATTTTGAATTCATTAATTCAACAGACATTTATCAGTTCCTGTAGTGTGCTCTACACTGTCTGAGACTGGTGATATACCATTGCATAAAATACCCCAACTTCAATAAGCTGTAGTGTGTAAAACCGAACAGTTAATAGATGACAGGTCAGTCCCCGCTCCACCACCTCCCATCACTGAGATGGTAGTATCCTGAGACAGAAATTGTATTTTACGTATTATATTCCAATTGAGATCACAGAACGTGAATACAATAGAGTAATACATGGAAAAATGAGAGCATAACAAATGAGGGCATACATACATATGGTAAGATTCAAAATGTGTAAAACAATGTATATTAATATAAAGGATAATGGAAAAATACATACTCATTTTTTGTGGGTTGTGGTTTTAAACTATTTTTACTTAAAAATTATTATGATGAAATATAGTAAATACAAATTAGAGAACAAAAGTTACCTAAACTCCATAATTCCAATACATTCATTATTATTAACTTTAGATGAACCTCATTTATTTCTGTGTGCATATGACTTTGTGTGTGTGTGATGTATATAATAATTAAAATAATTATAATGTAAATCTACCTTTAAAATTAAATACAACAAGTATAATTACACTCAACTTTAACAGAAAAAAAAATAAGCCATTAGAAGTGACTATTAGACTATAGAAAACAGGTTTTTTTACTCCAAGAAATGCTATCTCTTAAAAAAAAAATATGGCCCTAGCTGGTTTGGCTCAGTGGATAGAGCATTGGCCTGTGGAGTGAAGGGTCTTAGATTCGATTCCAGTCCAGGGCATATGCCTGGGTTGAAGGCTAAATCCCCAGTAGGGGGCGTGCAGGAGGCAGCTGATCAATGATTCTCTCTCATCATGTTTCTATCTCTCCCTTCCTCTCTGAAATCAATAAAAATATATTTTAAAAAATATATGAAAGGTCATTAAGAAGCTGTGGTCACACTCGCCAGTTTGGTTCAGTGGATAGAGTGTCGAACTGAAGGATCCCGGGTTCAATTCTGATCAAGGTCATGCACCTCGGCTGCAGGCTCAATCCCCTCCCCTGGTCGGGCCTGTGTGGGAGGCAACCAGCTGATGTGTCTTCTCACATTGATGTTTCTCTCCCCGTCCCTTCCACTCTCTCCAAAAATCAATGGAAGAATATCCTTGGGAGAGGATTAACAAAAACAAAAGCTGTGGTCTTTATTTTTTCTTTCCTACCATATTTTAATTGTGGATCATGTCATCTGATTCTCTGCGATAAAAACATCATGATTCACACTCTTACACTTTATTCTCCCCTCTCTACATTCAGGTTTTTTGTTAGTTTCACTATTTCACATTGTCACAGTGTGTAGCATCTCATTCTAATTTGTAATCACAATTTCTAGTTACTTAGTCTTCCTTCTATATTTATGCTCATCACCTGTCCTTTAACTGGAGCATCTCTATAGCCAATATCCTTTATTTTGAGTCATCACTTCATGGGCTAAATTTTTTTCCAACAAACACTGGGAAATCTTAATTCCTTTCATTCTTACATACTTGAGATGATGATTTGTATGTATGTATACCCAGAGGACAACTCGATTGGGTGCTCACTTGCTTTCATTGTGTTGTACTACGGTGACCTTAAGCCTAAGTAGTCTTCTCCCCTCCCTAAAATTCCCATCCACAGCTAAACTTTTCCACCTATTAATTTCAGAATTTATCAAATGAGAATTTTGTTCTCTGGAGTTCACCTTTAAGGCTTGAGATGTATGTTTGTGTGGGGGCAGGGAAGGGGCAGTATTTTAGGTCCTGGGAATACAGTAGTAACTGAAATAGACACAGTCCCTTTTCTCAGAGAGCACGCATGGTGAATGAGAAAATGAAAGGAACAAAAATAAAAAGGTCTGTGAGGAGGGTGCTGCATGGCTATGCCCTGAAGCAGCAATCGCGAGACCTGTTTTCTAGCGTTAACTTACTGTTTGTTCATGAGGAACACTTACTTTCTCTGGGCCTTGGTTCATCTCTAAACTGAACATGTTAAACTGAGTTACACCTGAGATCATTCCACTTTCCCCAAAATCTCCTCCCATAACTTACTCATTTACAAACCTAATAGTCATCAAATACTAAATATATTGCTAAGTTTAAAAGGTCCATATCTGAACCCTAGTCCCAACTATTTGTGGACTTCGAATTCCAGTTCCTTTCCCTATGGAATAAATAGAACTACAGATAATCTCTAATGCACATGGTTCAAACTTGCATGCCTAGGTTGTGGACATGGATGGAGTAGCTGAGTTTTATTGCAATGAAATCTTAAGTTATACTTTTTCAACACAAATTTAATATTTGTTCTTCATTTCCACCAATAATGCATATTCTCCCATTTTTCCTGGAAAATTAAGACCCTCCCAGTCCATCATTCATTTTCCCACTTTGATAAAGAAGTGTATGTAAGAAATATAGTATTTTCTTTTTAACTCAACTACAAAAAAAAGCACATGAACAATGATCCATGTCAGTGTCACTCGGCCTTAATGTTGGCAAGGCCAAAATGAAGACCGAGGCGAACTGAGCCCCTGCCTAACCCACCAAAGGGCACCTGCTCCTTCCTGTCAGTGACGTGTTTTCTGGAAACATTTGTTTTTGCAGAGAGGCTCGATATCTGTACTTTTGTGTAGAATCGCCCCATTTCAAAACATTAGCAACTACTTACAATATTTTAAAATACTGTACATTGCATGAAGATGGTCAAAAGGTATAAACTTTCTATGACAAGCTAATTACTGGGAGTGTACTGTACAACACGATGACTGCAGTTAACAATGCTGTATGGCATATTTGTAAGTTGCTAAGGGAGCGGACTCTCATCACAGTGAAAAAAAACATGTAACCATGTGAGGTGATGGATGTCAACTAAACCTACTGTGGTAGTCAATTCCCACTGTATCAAGACATTATGCTGTACACCTTAACTTTATAGTGTTGCATAACAATTATATCTTAATAAAACAGGAAGAAATAAATAAAGTAAAATGAAAATAAACTAAACTATAAAAATGTCTATAAATATATGGCCCACAGACTATAGGTCTGTAATTTCTTTTCTAAAATTTCTCCAGCTCTGACATGTAGTGATTTCTTTACTCAGGGTAAAGATAGAGGGTGAATGCAATACAGGGTTATTCTGCTATTGGCAGTGCTGAAATTTCTATTCTTACACAGCAATGTACTGTGCAGATGAGCCTATCGGGTCCTTCGCGGAAGAAATGTGCTGTGTGCAAAGCTCATCTGGATACAGTGGAGGGATTCAAAGATGATTCGTGTGGGTTGCACCCTTCTCAGCAGATTGTGCCTTTGAGCTTTATTATGCAAGTAGAAGGCACTGGATTTCTGGTTTTGATAATAACATAACCCTAGTGGCTCTCCAGCCTCCGGGGGCGCAGGGCTGGCAAATATTTTAAAACAAAAAAAGTTAATTTTGGAGGAGAAACTAAGATGGCGGCAGAGATAAACACCGGGAAATTAATGCCGCTCACAACAATTGATTAATACCTCAGAGAAACAATACGGGTTCATCCAGAACCACAGGAAGCCTGGCTGACTGTAAATTCTACAACTAGAAGGAAAGAAAAACACACTGAGAGCAAGAGAAGCTGCAGCAGAGAAGCGCAGAGGTAGGGGGCTCGCGCGCGCGCGGAAAGGGCCTGGCACCTGAGGACGCGGCTGGCTTTTTGAATCCGGAGGGAGTCACAAGCTCCCGACGGCTCTGAACTCCGGTTCCGGGAAGTCTCTGGGGACCCAGGCCGCT
>NW_006292696.1:2708677-2720277 GCF_000327345.1 Myotis davidii | reverse complement strand
TCAGGGTAAAGATAGAGGGTGAATGCAATACATGGTTATTCTGCTATTGGCAGTGCTGAAATTTCTATTCTTACACAGCAATGTACTGTGCAGATGAGCCTATCGGGTCCTTCGCTGAAGAAATGTGCTGTGTGCAAAGCTCATCTGGATACAGTGGAGGGATTCAAAGATGATTCGTGTGGGTTGCACCCTTCTCAGCAGATTGTGCCTTTGAGCTTTATTATGCAAGTAGAAGGCACTGGATTTCTGGTTTTGATAATAACATAACCCTAGTGGCTTATGGCAAACAAATCACTTGCATATCCCTTGTCCCACAGGATGCTTGTATCAACTGAGAATTCCAGGAGCTGAGATTAGTATTGCCACTGCATAAATAAGCAAGCAGTTCGGCAATGATAAGGGACTCATCTAAGGTCACAGAGCTGGTAAGTCAGAGAGTTGGGGCTCAAAATCATGTGTTCTGGCTCACAATTCCTCGATTTGTTCTTCTTCTAATATACCATACTGGTTCACCCTAACCCAATCAATTGTGCATATAGGCAGCTAGAATCAGGCTTCCAGTCCACTTTCATGGTGAGAGAAAAGTAAATGTGCCAGATGAGACTTCAATTCATAACCTTATTCACTTACACCTCATGCCCAAACCACCAAGAACATTGGCTATTGCTATTGCTGCTATAGATCTAAGATCTATGCTGTCCCGTTCAACATCCTTGTGCCATCAGTAGGCCTTTGATCTGGAATTGCTGCAACCCATTTTTTTGTTTTGTTTTTACGAAATCATCTTTCTTAAGAGTCTGGTGCAGTGACAAGGTCCTAGACACCATGACACTCACTCAAGATATAATTACTACGGATGGGAAAGAGGCACCAGTTGCTACTTTCATTCAATATGGAGTAACATCTCCTGGATTTACTCACCCTCCTGAACTGAATTACAGGACATTTTGCTTTAGGCAGGGAAGGACAACGATCCTCGAGAGATGGGAAACACACAAGGTGAGCTCTACAATAACCCCTGCTTATTGCCTTGAAGAATTTCCAAGCCATGTCGCAGGCCATACAGGCTGAGCCCGGGGTACTCACCAACTGAGGAAACTTAGTGGAGAAATTGGGCAAATCAGAGTGCCTGCAGTTTTCAGGTCAGAGAACAAGGAAGGAGAGAGCTGAAGAGAAGGAACTTGAGAGATGGGCAGATGGTCCACAAGTATTCAGCAGAGCGCTGATGAACACGTGTGTGTGATGAGACCACAGGAGGCCAGGGAAGCACCTCAAGGTAGACTGTAAAATTAAAGACATCACCATAACCCCGCAAGCAACTTCTAACATAGCAAAATAAAGAGTCATGACTTATAAACTAAGGAAGATATCATAAAAAATAATTAGTCTAAAAGAAGGCAGAAAAAGAAAGAAGAATAACCAGTGAGATAAATCAAAAAACAAATAGTAAGAAAGTAGATTTAAATCTGGCCATATCAATAACCATAGTAAGTATAAATAATTTAGATCCCCAATGAAAAGATTTAGAGGGATTAAAAGTGAAAAAAATGGACCCTAGCCGGTTTGGGTCAGTAGATAGAGCATCGGCAGTGGACTGAAGGGTCCTGGGTTGATTCCAGTCAAGGGCACATGCCCAGGTTGTGGGCTCAATCCCCAGTAGGAGGTATGCAGGTGGCAGCCAGTCAATGATTCTCTCTCATCATTGATGTTTCTATCTCTCTCTCCCTCTCCCTTCCTCTCTGAAATCCATAAAAACATTTTTTAAAGTGAAAGAATGGATAAACATATATCATGCTAATATGAATCAAAAGAAATCTGGAGTGGTTATTACTATCATACATAATATATTCTAGGGCAAAGAATATTACCAGAGATAAAAACAAGTCACTTCAAAATGATTAGATTTTGAATGGGTAGATTCTTTAAAAGAACATAACAATCCTATCCATGTACTTAGTAGCAGAGCTTCAAAATGCACAAAGCAAAAACTGATAGAACTTCGAGGAGAAATAGATAAATGCACAATTATAGTCAGAGATCTCAGTACCCTTATTGAAATGACAAAATAATTCATGGAACCAGTAGGCTAAAGTCCTGTAAGTATATAGAAGACTTGAACAAAACTGTCAACCAATTTGACCTAATTGACATTTATAGAACATCCCAACCCAAACAGCAGAAAACAGTCTATTCAGGTGGACATGAAACATTTTTCAAGACAGTGCATATTCTGGATCATAAAAAAGTCATAATAAGTTTTAAAGGATCCAAGTCATATAATGAAATCAAATTATAAACCAATAACAGAAATATATCTGAAAAATACCTAGTGGTCTGGGAAATAATTAATATGCTTCTAACTAACTCTAATTGGTCAAAGGAAAAATCAAAATGGAAATTAGGTGTTACATATATAAAGTTGCCATGAATAAGGATAAGGTTAAAAACATCAAAATGCATAGATTGCCACTAAAGCAATACTTAGAGGGAAATGGATAGCATTAAATATCTATGGTACTAGAAAAGGAGAAAACCAATGACCTATTTCCACTAGATAAGAAATAATAAAATAGAAAAAAAACCAGAGAAAATTAATAAAACCAAACGCTGCTCCTTTTAAAAAGATCAATAAAATTGATAAACCTCTAGCCAAACTGATTGATCAACAGGTAAAGAGAGAACTCACAAATTACCAAAATTATGAGTGAGAGAAGTGAGATCATTATAGATTTTTCTACAGATATTAAAAAGAGGGGAATGTTGTAACAGCATTGTGCCAATAAATTTGATCATTTAGATGAAAGAGACAAACTATGAAAGCTTATTCAAGAAGAAATAAATAACCTAAATTGTCATATATCTATTAAACAAACTGAAAAACCTTCCCCCCCACCCCCACCCCACCAACACACACACACAAACAACCTCCAGGAACAGATGACTTCACTGGCAAATTCTACCAAACATTTAAAAAATAATACCCATTCTACACAAACTCCTTCCGAAAACTGAAGAAGAGGGAATACTGTCCATTTTGTTTTTATGAAACCAGCATTATCTAATACCAAAACCAGATAAAGACATAGCAGGAAAGAAAACAACCAACATCCCTTATGAACATGAATGCCAAACTTCTTAAGACATTTTTAGCAAATGTAATCCAGCAATATATAAAAAGGATAATACATTTTATGAAATGTCCCAGAAATATAATCATACATTGACATAAAGACTTGTACACAGCCCTTGCCAGTTTGGCTCAGTGGATAGAGCATCAGCCCATGTACTGAAGAGTCTCAGGTTCAATTTCAGTCAAGGGCACAGACCTTGGTTGTAGGTTCGATCCCTGGCCCCAGGTTGGGGTACATGCAGGAGGCAACCAATAGATGTGTCTCTCTCACATTGATATTTCTCTCTCTGTGACTCTCCCCTTCCTTTCCACTCTCTCTAAGATCAATGGAAAAATATCCCCAGGGGAGGATTAACAACAGCAATAAAAGATGTGTGCACAATTATTCATGGCAGTTTTATATGTGACAGCTAAACACTGAAACAATCCCCATGTCCACCAACAGGTGATTGAATAAATAAATTCTATGCAAGAGAATACTACACAGCAATAAAAAAGAATGAATTATTGATGCATACACCAGCGTGGATGAATCTCAAAACAATGATGCTGAAAGAAGCCAGGCCCAAAGATAAGAACACACTTTATAATTGTATTTACATAAACTCTAGAAAATGCAAACTACTCGATAGTAACAGAAAGCACCCAAAGTACGTGCGTGCGGATGGGGAGAGAACATACGAACGGGGGGAACAGAAAGAAGAGGTTAAAAAAGGGCATGAGGAAGCTTTCTGAGTGGCAGATATATTCATTATCTTGATGGAGGTAATGGTTTTACAGTTATGTATATGTACGCCAAAAAGTATTAAACTGTACACTTGATATATGTGCAGTTTGTTATATGTCAATTACACCTCAATGAAGAGATTGTAAACAATAGATCCATTTATGACCACACTCCAGTAAGGGCCCATCTTAAACAGGATAAACTCTACGTATCAGGATTATTTAAAAAACAAAAACAAAAAAAAACAAGACATGGAGGATCAGGTTGGTGTGATCATTAGTTGTTGCCAGTTCCCCTTGGTAACATCAAGGCTTCCCAAAGTAGGTTCTGAATAACACTAAGTCTACAGGGGTAAGTGTTATGCAAAACAAAAGGGGGGGTGGTTCTGTGATCAAAAGGATGGGAAAGTCTAAACTCAATCTGTATTCTTTATCACAGGACTTTGCTAGCCTTTTCCCTTGCTAGTGTGCATTTTAACTTGCAGTCCGTTTCCCTAGACCTTTTCCCAGGAGCAGTGCCCCATCTAGCATTTGAAGGCTCCCCCCTGTCCTCTGGCTCCTGGCTGGATAGTCTGAATGAAGGGAGGTCAAAGGTAGACATCACATAAGAGGTGATCGCATGCATATAGAATGTTCACAATTATTCAAGCAAAACATGAGAATTCTGGAGCCAAAAATAAACTGCTTTCACCGTTTCCATTGCTTCATTGTTTCAGGACACTAAATGAAAGATTTCTTCTCAGCATGATGACACTCCTCTTCAGGAACACAGATAATCAATCAGTAGTTGGCTCTGCTCAAAACAGAGTGACAGACTCCGCAGAGGAACAAAGAATGCCCATCGGGAGAGAGAGAAAGGAGGGGCTTGGGAACCATCTCTGTTAAGAGAGGTGACCCCCCACCACCAACAGCTCCATCTCCACAGGCCCCATTTATCACCATAACCTCCCACTTCAAACACGGAGTTCACAGTCTGGGTACCTCCATCCATCTTTCAGTTGACAAATGGGATCATAAATCTTCCTTTCACCTCTCCAAAGGCCACAGCAGAGCTAGAAGACCCTCCCCCAGGCTCTCTCCGCCTCCTGCCTCTTCGACCTGGGCGCCATTCTTCTTGAGGAGTTCAACAAAACCAAGCTGTTCCACCCGCAGCCAAAGAGCCTGACCTTTTCCCAGAGGAGCTGGGGCCTCAGACCCAGGAGACAAGCCAGCTGGGAAGACTGCACAATGCGGGGTGGGGGTGGGGGGCAGACAGGAGAAAGCACATGAATAATCAAGCATGTTCAGGGACATTGAGTCACCCCAAAGGGAAGCATGAGAGCCCCCTCCACTGCATAATGAGCTAAGAGGACCAGCCAGATAGCACCGAGCTCTTCCAATTTCCAGCGCTAACCAGACAGACCTTCAGTGCTCAGAGGCTACTCAGATTCAGGAATGACTAGTGGGATATCTTCCACCCCAGCTCCTTCTCCCTGGGCCTCTCTGAAGATGAGGGTATGAGCGGCCTGTGCACAGCATCTTGGGTCATCCCCCTGAGGCTGTCAATAGAAAAATTTCGTGCACAGAGATGAGACTTCCCCCAAAATGCATCCTGGATAACCGGTAAAAACCAGGGCTAGGACCTAACCCCTAACTCCGCGTTCATCATACATTCCCCTAGAATCCATATGACTAGAGGCCTCTAATCGTAAGGCCAGGGAACCTCTGCACTGCTAGGTAACACTCCAGAGATGGGTGCGTACTTCTCAGAAGACGTTCCACAGTTTATAGTATCGACTCAGGGGAGTTCATAAAAATTAAGCATCACTGCCTGCAACTGGGACTAATTCCGTTCCTAGAGCAGAAGGAATGGCAGGAAAAAAGTTGGGCTGAAATAGCAGGTGCGAGTATGAGAGATAGAAAGAGAAACAAATGCACAGAAGTGTTTGGGGTGGGGCGCTGGCAGGGCCACCCTGAGGGAACTGAGAGGGGATGTAGGTTTACCACCCCCTCTCCTCTGTTAGCTCGCTATCCTGCATCTAGTCTTCCATCCCATTCTTCACTTATCCCGGTGCCATAGCCCGTGCCCCCAGGCTCTGCGTTCTTTTGAAAACCAGTTCATGTTAAAGTATTAATGGCTTACTGGGGTTTCTCTTCACCTGAGTCCTCCTGGCCTTAAATAAGTGAATAATGATGGACTGTCAGGCCCCACTACAGCCTGGCTTACAGGCCATTTGGGCAGCAGAGAAAGCCTTTTCAGGAATGCTCAAAACGGAATTAATGTCTGAAGTCAGAGCAAAGTGAAAACAATGCCTGATCAAAATTATCTTTGAAAATCCCATACATCTCTCATGATTAAAATATAGTAAACATGACTTTGCCAACCTTTTGTTGGCATGACTTTGCCAACCTGTATCCACACAGGATCGCATTATGTATAGACAGTAGCCATGCTCTACACAAAAATTCAAATCTTTAAACGCTGCGCACCCAGTGTGGCAAGATGCTCACACTGAGAAAGCATGATATCCAGAGCAGCTGAATCCGTATCATTCCCCATCTCCCATCTCTGGAGCATTCCATCATGAAGGGAATGGCAGGCAGGACTGCCTTTACATTCAAATTGTCACTTTGTCTTGCATGTCTCCTTTGTTCTTGTTATTATTCTAGTTGTTTTGTTTGTTGAGGCAAGTTCCCGCGTCTGTAGGATGGGTCTCTAATGCAATTCCACATTGATGTGTGGGTTGCAAGTTTCTGTTCACATAATGACCACAGGCCCGATGACTCACCTATTTTTAAAATTCACCTTCAGCCCCGGCCTGGTGGTTCAATGAATTGGAGTATCATCCTGTGCACCAAAGGGTTGCAGGTTCAATCCCCAATCAAGCCACTTACCAGAGACAACTGATCCATCTCTCTCTCTCTCTCTCTCTCTCTCTCTCTCTCTCTCATTTCTATCTCTATCTCTATCTATCATCTCTCGTCCTAAAAAAATCAATAAAAACATCTCCTTGGGTGAGGATTTTTTTTTAAAGTCACCTTCATAAGAGGTCTCATATGGGTCCTAGAGGAGAGAAATTTCCGTTCTCTTTTCCTCTCCAGGTTCTTAGAGAGGGGATGAGTAATGAAGTCACTGAATCTGCACTCACCTGGACATGGGGAGCCTAAGTAAGAGGAAGGGCATTGGCCTTTGCTAGGAGACCTGACTTAGCATGCCCAGGGAACTCTGGGGAAGCCTTGCCCTCTGTATCTCAGGACCTCCAGCTACACAAGGAAATCAATGCTGAGGAACCTTCCATTTCTTCCCTGCGCTGCTGGCCCAGCTCTGCCACTGGCTGGAAAGCTTGGCCACAGCGTCCCCTACCTGGGCTCAAATTCTGGCTCTTCCATTTCTAGCTGTGTGACCGCGGACCCTACGTAACCTCTTTATGGCTCAAATTCCCCACCTGACTTCACAGAACTCCCTGAGCTAACCCCCCTAAAGAATACAAACAGCACAAGCACATAGTAAGTGATAAATAAACAGCAGCCAGTTTTACAAGAAGTTAGGGGGTTGGGCCAGCTGACCCTTCAGTCTGCGTCAGCTCCTCTCTTCCCTAGTTCAGCTGCCCATTTTCTGGTCAGTCATGTTTGTCGATTGCCGATTAGCATCAAGTGTCATTAAGAATCTGTCACTTCACCAGGGGCAGCACAGAAATGTTTGCCCTGGTCTAGAAAACCCCCTGCAATTCAAGAGCTTAGGATGACAGTGTCCATCCTACCTGGAGCCTGGGCTTCCAATCACTGCCCATCACAAGGTGGGATGTGGGCAACTCATACTGGCTCTGTGGGTTCCTGTCAAGACCTCCCATGACATGCCTCTGAGGGGCACAGGTGAGTCCCAAGTTGGGGAGAAAGGAATTTCCCTGAGCCCAAGCCTCCGGGTAAGTCATGCCACAGCTCTCCCGGTTGCCGTGACCGTGCTATTACAGCAAACCTCTGTTTGCCATGAGCTTTGCTTGATCCTTGTGTCAACCCCGTGAGGGAAGCAGAGCAGCAGGCGGCCCCCTCACACAGGGCCCGGGATGTGACACGATTCACAGGTCACAGAGCAAATTAGTGCAGCGGCAAGAAGGCCAATGCCGTCCTCCTAACTGAATTCGTGGGCACTTATTTTATTGCCTCAGCCACTGAACAGAAAAGGTCCTTGTCCTCCTCCCTCACCCTTCAGCCCCAAATACCCCGGCGTCTCTATGGTGACTGGAAATTGCCCTAATAACCCAAGTCATAGAGGTCACCCACTCTGGACAGCCTAGCTCTCACCTGACCTCTGACCTCTGCCTCATTCTGAGTCATACCAGCTCTCTGGGAATAAAGCTGGACACCCCCAACCTCCTCCCACCCCATAAAAGAAAATGGGTTGAATGTTTGCCCTGGCTGACCGGGCGCCTAGCTCCGGAAAGGTCCCCCACCCTCCCTGATCGGCCTCCCCCACCCGCCCCGGGCTGAGAGCTGGAGGACTGGGGGAGCGGCCTCTGCATTGCGGTGTCCCCTCGCCTTCTCCCAACCCAGGGAGCAGCGCCCAGAGCTCTAATTCATGGACCCAAAGCCTCAGGGCTGCCAGGCAAAGCGGGGGCTGGCGGATGGAAGTTGGGGGGCCTCGGCTCTCCACTCAGCCCCAACCCCAGCCCCGCAACCTCCCTTTGACTCACCCCCGCAGCCACCCAACCCACGCATGCCCTCCCCTCCGGCGCACGTGCACGGCTGTCAGGGCAGGAGATGGGGTTGGGGCGGCTCCTCTGCCCTCAAGGAGATGGACTGAGATCCAGCCCCCGCCCCCTTCTCTGGGAGGAAGCTGCACTCTTGGCAACGAGCCTGCATGGAAATGTATCTGTGCCGCAGGAAACCCACATTCGCCGAGAGAAACTGATTTGATGCCGAGAAGGTGTGCACCCCGTGAAGCCAGTGCCCAGGGAACACTGCGCAGGGCAGGCGTGACGTCAGCCGCCTCGGCCTCCGCCTTCTCCGCAATCCATCATGCCTCTCCTCCCGTCCGGGCAGGACCGCTGTCTTCTCCCTTTATCAGAGGCCGCCTCCACCAAAGGTAGCGCACGGCTGTCCTGTCCTTTCCGGCCCAGCGAGAACGGCAGTTCCCGTGCTTTCGCTCCTAAGAATATCTTCATGTCTAGTCCCCTCTCTCAGGGTGGACGGAGGGAGGTCCTTCTCTGGGGCCCTGGGATGAGTTATGGGTGAATGAAACTGGGGGAGGAAGCGGGGAGTCCTGAGTGACCTTGAGCAAGAGACTGCACTTCTCTGAGCCTCAAGGCGTGACCCGTGGGCATGACAAGATCAGACAGAGCTCTCTTTGGGGGTGTTTCATCAGAGGAGACTTTGTTGACATGATCCAGTAATTAGAAAACTGGGCTTAAAGTCACTCATACCCGAGTTAAATCCTAGCTCTACCTTTACAAGCTACCGCCTCTCTCTAAGGCTCAGCTTGTCTGTCTATAACACAGGGCAATTAAATGTTAAATATTCCCGTGCGTTGAGAAAACCACAAAAAGACAATGGCGCCTGTATAATGTAGTGGATAAAGTCTGCCTTCTGTAGTCATACTATATGGGGTAGATCCAGCTCTACTATTTAATAGCTGTGTGACCTTGGAAAAGTCACTTAACTTCTCTGTGCTTCTGCGTTATCAGAGGATAATAACAGTACCCAAAACGATTGCTAGTGATGCAGATTGAGTGATTTAATATATATGCAAAATATTTACAACGGCATCTGGCACCAGCATATAATAAACATTAATAAGCATTGGACATTGGACATTATTAGTGTTGGTTATTTAAGTAAAGCCCTTGGTACCAGTCCTGACAGAATAAGTACTAAATAAATGATGGCCGTTACTATAATGTCATTATTATAGTATAATAGTGTCATCCTTGTTATCTTTATAACGGTGACTTCCCCTGGTACCCACCATGTGAGGATGACAGGGTGGGGAGGGCGGCATACTTGGGATTTTCCATGACTTGCAGGGCAGTGCTGAAGTGTGCAGGGTGCTGGGGGTAGCGGAAGGAAGGGGTTGGAAAGAGAGAGAGAGCAAGAGAAGCAGCTTTGCTCTCATACAGGGGTTCCGCAGCTGGTTGGCCCTCTGCTTGCGTCTACTTAGCAGCGTGACAAAGCTCTCAACAGCCTGCCAAGTTGCTGACCAAAAACTCATTTCTGCACAATGACAGGAAATGCCTATCCGTGTCATGGAGAATTTTGTGGATTCCCCATTCAATCTCCCTACTTACACCCGATGCAATTGAGGACCAGAGAGGGAAAGGCGTTTGCCGGAGCTCACACACCTGATGAGTGGCAGTCAGGACTAGAGCCAGGATTTCTGAGCCCAAGTCCAAGATCACATCCACTAGGGCAAGTACTTAGAAATGGAAATTACGGCCCAGGAAGTGACCCCTGTGTCCTTAAACAGGTCCTCTGAGAGGGAAATGCACAGGAAAGTGGTGTTTGGAATAAGCGGGTGTGCTCTCTCCTCCCCCCTCCCCAAATCCAGGTAAAAGAGGCTTATCTGCCCTTCGCCCTCCCTGCTGTCTTTCCCCAGCTTCCGTGCCCGAGTGCTCTGCAGACATTCCCTAAAGGTTGTCTAGCCACTGATTATACAGTGTCCCCACACCATGCTGCCCTGAGGGGCTCCAGATGCACATGCCATTGGTGTCCTTGCTGCAGGGCCCCCCCGGAAAGGGAGGGAGCTTCAGACACAGCCAAGAGGGGAGGAAGAGGTTATTCTTTGGCTATCTAAAGATGATCTATCCCCATGTTTGTGGCGAATGCCTTGGCTTCTCCTTATTGGCCAGATGGTACTGGAGTTAATACGTTTCTAGCCAATAAAATACAAAAAGGAAACAGCTACAACTGCTGCTGCTGCTGGCCCTCATCCGGGCTTTTTTGCAGATGATGTTGGAGAATGCAGCCTAAAATATTCTGCAGAGATGATGATCAAAATGCCCATCTTAGATCCGCAGGCAACACTGCCCAGGTTTTCTACAAACCCCATCTCCAGACCAAGTCACTCACCCTCACTTCAGCCACACTATAAATTCCAAAGAGAAATGTGGAAAGTCCTCTCTCATCCTTATGTTATGAAATCAGATAAAGCCCAGCCAGTTGTGGCTCAGTGGTTGAACATCGACCTATGAACCAAAAGGTTACAGGTTCGATTCCTGGTCAGGGTACATGCCTGGGTTGCGGACTCGATCCCCAGTAGGGGGCATGCAGGAGGCAGCTGATCCATGTTTCTCTCTCATCTATGTTTCTATCTCTCTCTCCCTTCTTCTCTAAAATCAATAAAAATATATTTTAAAAACGAATGCAGATAAACTCTAATCACTGAACAAGCAGTTGCCAAGCATTACTATGTACAGGACTCCATGAAGGTTTCAAAGACAGATAAAATGTAGTTCCTTCTTTCAAGGAGCTGAGAGTTTGATAGGAGAGACACAATATGTACTTAATAAAAATCAAACAACTCTCAGATGCATCTGCTTACTAGCCCTGGTGCAGCCTTTGTCAACTCCCCACTGAAATATCCAGGAGACAGAGGAAACACACAGAAATTCATAATGAAAAACAAAAAGAGCTCCGGCTGGTTTGGCTCAGTGGATAGAGTGTTGGCCTGCAGACAGAGGGGTCCTGGGTTTGATTCCGGTCAAGGGCATGTACCATGGTTGTAGGATCCTCCCTGGCCCAGGGCAAGTGGAGGAGGCAATCAATCTATGTG